>NC_047530.1:25073375-25385298 GCF_012275295.1 Melopsittacus undulatus
ATTTGCAATTTTGGTTTCGCTAGTGCAAACTCCAGAATCTTTGTGCTGCTGATAGCTACCTTCCTATCTTGAAAGATCTTGTTGTTGTTTTGGGGAAGGTAACAAAGGTAGCAGCTTATTAGGGGCGTTTCTGGACTATTACAGTAGCTTAGGACAACCTGATCTCCATTCCCCACATACTCTGTTTTCAAATTAGCACCTCTGTACTTTCCCTCATGGTTCCCTAAGACTCATAGACATGGACATGGCTGTGTCTTTAGCCTTCTCCAGCCCTTTCCTTTGTCACAGTGACTAGGAGCCTTGGCCACAGTCAAGCTGCCAGAGCTGCTGAGGCCGTTTCCTAACCCACATGGTTTCCTGGCTTTCCACAGCTTGTCTGTATTTACTGAGCTCCTCTTTTTTAGGCTCTTTCGGCTAGAGACCATATGTTGTTACTGTAGTCATACCGAGCCTCGTGCATGTTGGCCTTCTGTGATTTAGGACTGTGAATTTCTTTGGAAAAGCTGGAAATAATAATGCTTCAAGATAAGAACTCTCTTTTTGTTGTGGAGGTACTAACTCTTGAAATCACTGACTGTATTTTAAAGCATCCAGCTGTTTCCAATATAACCTTTTTATTGCAACATGCCATTAGTATTGGAGGGCTCTACCCCAACACTTGTTCTTCTCCACATGGTGTTGCCAGCCCGCTTTCTTCTTTGCCAGCCACAATGCAGTTAGGTAAGAATTTCTGTAGGTGATGGCAAACCAAAATGTGTGGATGGTTTCAGATTTATTGAATATGACATGCCAATCAAAGGCTGTTTAGTGACTCCATTTTTGCCTTCAACTAATTGTGGTGCTTGCTTTCTGGAATGTAAGTGAAATAGCTTGAGATTTTCTCATGTGATACTTGGACAGGGTAGGCATGGAAAACAGAACTGAAAGGTTCTCGGGGTCATGTAACCCATTTCTTTGCCCCAGGGCAGACTCAGCTATACCTAAACTACTCCTGACAGATGTTTGTCTAACCTGCTCATGGAAGCTGCCTTCAGTGGCAATTCTACCACCTCCCAAGGCAATTTCTTCTAGCCCTTAAACACCCTTGTTGTTAGGGAACTTGCTCTTTCTGTGTGGACATGGAAAACAATTTATTCAGTTCATCTTTTTTTTGACAATCATTTGCGTATTTGAACCTGTTACTACATCTATGTTTGGTCTTTTCTTCTCAAGGCTAAGCAATCTGTGTTGCTTTAAGCTGTCCTGCTGGATTATGCTTTCCACACTCTGATCCTCCTTATTTCTCTCCTGAATTCCTTCCAACTAGTCCGCATGAGTCTTGAAGCATGATGCCTAAAACTAGACACAGATCCCTGTTCAAGATCTTTAATAGCACCAATGAAGGAGGATTATTTCCCTTGTTTACATACATGGCTGTTGTTCCTGCATCACGATATACTGCTTTTGCCCCTGTGTGACATTGGTTTGTGAACAGTTTACAAACTGCAGTAGCCCCAAGATCCTCTTCCACAGAACTGCTGTGTATGAGGAATTGAAGGATGCTGCCACAAAAGTTTAGGTTGAATTTGGTAGAGGCTTTGAGCATAGCATGCTGGTAATGGGATAGGTTTAGGTAGCCTTTTGTTGCTGTTGTGGAGAATGGGACAGTGACTACTGTAGCGATAGCCCAAGTCAGATGGAAAGGGTTGGGTTTTTGAGGTGGGAAGGAGAAATTAAGTAACTAGATGGAAAGTGGAAATGAGTGTAGCCTGTCCCCTTGGTTTCAGGGCTTTTCCTCTTGGCCCATACTCTCTTGGTAAGTTCTAGAGGCTGCAGCATTCATCAAAGTGCTGCCAAAAGGAGGGCATGAAGCTAAGTGGGCTACTCTTCCTGAAGCCTTGAAACCATCCCAAATGTTTTGAGTTGTTTGTGGCCAGTGGAAAGCCACTAATCGGCTTTGGGGCTTTTTTTGACTGGGTCATGTGACCAAACCATCAAGATTAAAGCAGCACGAGGAAGCAAAAGAGGCTTAAACAGCTGAGGGTGCCTGGCAGGTCATTTTAACCTTTTCATAATCATTAAAGCTGCAGAATCCCATTAGCAGTAACTTGCAGTTCCAGTCCCCAAATGAGTGCTGGTGACAACTTTCTGTGCATCTCTGCCTTCCCCTATGGGAGAATACAACTGTTTGGTAGGGCTCAAACTTTGAGCAGAGACTGTGGCTGTTCCTTCCTGTGCATTGAGGAGTCCATTGCACCAGTGAGGAGCAATCCATGGGTCTATGAAAAATGGAGGATTTATTTCTCTGTCTCTAAAATTAGACTCTCATTGAAGGTCCTGCTTAGGCCATACTGTGGTAGATCAGCCCTTGCCCATCTGTGGCAATAGCAGAGAGGTACAGGATAAGGAAGATTATGATGATCTCCTAATTCACTGCTTTGGCACTGGTCAATGGGCTATGGCTTTACTCTGCCTGAATTGGAGACAGCTGAAGATCCTGTAGTGCAGCTATGACAGGGGAAGCAAAGCTTTTTGGATGGAGCTACATTGACTAAGGCAGTCAAAAAGCCTCCAATTTGTTGATGATGCTCATCCTCTCTTACATGGTTTTATGAGTGCAGTATCATGTTCGGTAGCCAGTCTGATCTGCCCCTGTCCTTTCTCCAGCTTCTGCATCTTTTGTTGTCTCCCTTCATATCAGCTAGGAAAAGCTGATAGCAACATGCTGGTACTACAATGTCTGGAAGGGAGAATTGCTCTGATCCATCTATGATTTGAAAGTTGTAGAATTGTCCTTTCCACATTCAGGCAATCCTTCACTGAGTACATCTATGTGGTTGCACAGTACACCCAGGCAGCTGGTGAAGGTGCCATCCTCTGCAAGCAGGCTTACAAGGAGAGCTGTGGAAAGCCCTGGAGAGCCAGCAGCACTGTCTGTCCCTGTCCATTCCCAGCAGCAGAAGAACTGCTGCTGGTTGTCCATCTCAGAAGAGGTGAAGTGTGGTGTCATACTACAGGATTGGAAGTTGTTTTACCACCTTCCCATTAAGCAGATTTTATGGGTTGAGTAGGTTAGACATCCTAAAATGCAAGTGATTCCAGTGGTTCCTGCTGTGCTATTCCATGATAGGACAGCTCCCATGAAGATTGTAATGTAAAGTTCATCCAAGCACGAAGGAGAAACTGTTGGCCACTTTCTGATGGGACAAGACAGCTCTTTTCCAGCTGTACTGCAGTACATGGATATATGCAAGCGATATATGCAAGCACATGCTCCTGCTTCCCTATCAGCCAACTCCTAATGAAATCCCAGTATCAGGATATCTTGAGCTCCTGTTGACAGTTCTCACAAGCAGATGTTTTGCTATGCTCGGAGATGGTGTGGTTCTGTTGATAAGCTAGAGGGAAGGAATGCCATTCAGTGGGACCTTGACTCACTTGTGAAGTGGGCTGATGCCAACCTCATGAAGTTTAACCATGCCAAGTGCAAGGTCCTACACCTGGGTCGGAGCAATCCCAGGCACAGCTACAGGTTGGGCAAAAAAGAAATTCATGGTAGTCCTGCAGAGAAGGACTTGGGGGTGTTGGTCAATGAGAAAATGAACATGAGCCAGCAGTGTGCACTCACAGCCCAGAAAGCCAACTGTATCCTGGGCTGCATCAAAAGGAGTGTGACCAGCAGGTCGAAGGAGGTGATCCTGCCCCTCTCGTCTGCTCTCGTGAGACTTCACTTGGAGTATTGTGTGCAGTTCTGGTGTCCTCAACATAAAAAGGACATGGAACTGTTAGAACAAGTCCAGAGGAGGCCATGAGGATGATCAGGGGACTGGAGCACCTCCTGTGTGAAGACAGGCTGAGAAAGTTGGGGCTGTTCAGCCTGGAGAAGAGAAGGCTGCATGGAGACCTCATAGCAGCCTTCCAGTATCTGAAGGGGGCTTATAAGGATGCTGGGGAGGAACTCTTCATTAGGGACTGTAGTGATAGGACAAGGGGTAACAGGTTGAAACTTAAACAGCAGAGGTTTAGACTGGATATAAGGAAGAAATTCTTTACTGTTAGGGTGGTGAGGTACTGGAATGGGTTGCCCAGGGAGGTAGTGAATGCTCCATCCCTGGCAGTGTTCAAGACCAGGTTGGATGAAGCCTTGGGTGATATGGTTTAGTGTGAGGTGTCCCTGCCCATGGCAGGGGGGTTGGAACTAGATGATCTTGAGGTCCTTTCCAATCCTAACTATTCTATGATTCTGTGATTCTATGATGTCATGGCTCGAAGTCACAGTAGGGAGCTGTGAAATCTGAAATCAGAAGAGACCTTATCAAATGGTTACAGACTGACTTGAGGCTGCTAAGCTCCCAGACAGGCCTAATGAACTGAAACTGAGTTGGGAATGTGTGGTCTTGAAAAACTTGAGAGCTCGTAGTTATGGACTTGCTATAAAATGTTAATTAAATAGCTGCAGTGGTGTATGTTTCATCCTGCCAGAGCAGCACTTAGCAGCAGCACAGCGCATAACCCCTGCCTTGTGAGAGTTAGAAAAATGTGTATTGCTAGAGGCCAGATTTCTTTGCTGTTTGTGATTGGACTGGTAACACACTTTTTTGTTTTGACTAACATTTGTGTACCTGTTCTATACCTGTTATCACCTGCATCTTAAAAATGAGGTCTTACAAAGATAGATGTTGTCATGGGTGGCTTTGGGTGCTCAATATGGGCCTTTTAGTTTTTTAGCATAGTCTAATGCAATGTCTATTCAGTAAAAGTGTGCTGCATCATCTCAGCTATGGAAATAATGGTACTTGGCCTTAGTTCTGTTTCTGTAAGTGCCCTCCTGACACGTCTTTAATGCTGCCCAGCAGAGTGCAGAGGAAACTGTTCCCTGCACAATCCACAGTGAATGAGGTGCTGGGACAAGAGGTAGAGCAAGTTGGTATGGTTTGTTTGCAGAATATCTTGCAAAGCTACAAAAGGAGCTTCTGTCTATCATAGACCTTGTTGTTGCATATTGTCTTACCTCATCCCAAGGGAGACCCCAAATTGTGCACAACCTCCTGCTGGAGAGGCATGAGGATTGGGGTTAGTAGAGTATGGTATTCTGGACCTGAGAGAAGAGAAGGTGGTTGTAGGTCAGTGAAGTGGTGGGTTTGTCCATCTCTCAGTAACTTGCTTTAATGACAGTCCGTGAAGCTATGTGAGTTTCATCAGCTTCCCAGATGCTCTGAAAGAGTGCTGTTACCTTAATAAATCAACTTCCTTACAAGAGTGCTGTCCTATTTTTCATCCTGCTTGTCTGTATCAAGAAGCAAAACCAGCAGAGCAATACAACTCTGAAATATGGTGCTGAAGAGCAGAGGTGTGATAACAAAGCTGCCGACTAACAGTAAAATGTTTTATTTAGCACAAGTGAAGGCCTTTTTATGAGGCGATCTTTGATGCAAAGGAAGTGAAAACGTCAGCATCCCATCACATGAAGGAGAAGGTAGCAGCTGGCCACAAGGTGCTAACCTGGTAGAGGATCACTCCTTCCTGCATTATTCCTCCTTGGGTTTGGATTATGAAGAATCCTGTTAGGATTCTCCTCTGAGGTGCATGTGAGGACCGTGCTGGAATGGGGCATTGCGGTTCTGACCTGCCAGCCAGCACCCCATCACACTGCATAGCAGACATCGAAAAGACAAACCAAACCTCAGTGGAATGGTGTGGAAGGGGACTAAGGCACCTTTGTTTGCTCAAGTCTCCTCATACCAACTTGTTTCATGTTGCTCAGGCTGGATGTAGGGACCATCCTACTGTGAGTCCCATCAGAGGGCTCTTGGCAGCTTCCTCATCTCACCAACACCTACAGTAACCTTTTCTTGCATCTTTTCTGTGAACAGCCCTAACTAAAGGGGTTGCATTTTTTTCATGCAGTCATTTAAGTGCTAAAGCCTTGTTATAAAAAGGTCTTAAATGAAGGTGTCTCAATCCCAACCATGTAGCTATCACACAGACGTCTGCTCTGTGTGCTTGTGGTTTGGAGAAATGACATACAAGGAAACAAAAACATTTATTTTGCTACTATCAAAATAAATATATAATTCATGGTATTTACCTCTGACACATTCTTTTGATATCTCAGATGAGAATCAGAACAGTTCCAGTATCTCCAAGTGCCTCTGAAAACAACACTGTTCTGTGCTCTGCAGGCTAAAAGTTTGTTTTCACTGTTAAAACAGTTTCTAATTTATGTTGTAAAAAAGCCTCAGGAGTCAGGTGGTTCCCTGCTCTCTCAGAGGCTGTTGAGTTAAAACAAGGTAGAGTGATTTGTCTTGCCTCAATTTAGCTGTAATGAGTATTAAGTGGTTTATCTATGTGGAAAAAAGTTACTCAGCTAGATTACATCCAGGTTGAATTACACCCTGTTCCAGATGGAGTATGTATTTAAGACAGTAAATCTTGAGGAGGGTGGACAATAACAGTAATGTTCTTTTTTTAGGCTGGAATGTGACTCTTCTACCTCTCTTGGAGAAAACGTGCAGTGCTACATTCAGTTAGATTTTCAAAGGCTTTGTGAAGAAATGGGACTTCAGGTTTTACAGCTCTGAACAATTTAGCTTGAAGCATCTGCACTGTAGAAGTGATAGATGGCTCATGGTGATTATGGTTTCCATCCATTTTGCTGTTGCGGGTAGCAGCCTACAGGGCATGATGTTGTCTCTCTCCCCAGCCTTCTCTTCTGTACCAAGTGTGATGGTTGGCTGTGACAGGGAGGGTGCTGGGTGTGAGGTGAGATGTTCTGATGGGACATTCCTTCCTTCTGGTGCCATCTGGTTCACTAAGGCACCCATTACTCATGCAGCTGTGCTTGTGGCCCTGAGGAGTAACTGGAGGAAGATGTTGGTGCTGTTGGCATCCCAGGTGGCACTGACTGCCAGACCATCCTCCCAAAAAGCTTATCCTTGATGATCTTGCTTAGCCTTGACCATGTGTCCTTGGCCTTGTCTGCTTCCCTGATACTGCACCTCCCCTTCACTGTGCTAGAGCTAGCTGGCATGGTTGACCGGCCAGGCTAGGACAAGGTGTCAGGTCAGTGGCAAGGCTCCAGTAGGCATGGGTAGGCTCAAAGTCAGTGTCGTGAGGTGGTGGCTCGGTGGGTGTGCAGTGGATATGCCCCAGCAACTAGGTCTGGGAGCTACTCCTGCTGGTGAGGAGAGTGCATTGGGCCTGGTGAAGGTGGAGCATTCCTCACAGTGCATGGCAGGCTTTGATAACACAATGCGGACCATTTGTTTAATTTTAATGAAGGGGATAAGGGGGGGTCCAAGACATCAGTGATTCAGCTCTGCTTCCTCTCCTGGGTGGGTCAGCAGGGCTGTCCTTGCCCTATGGCTCTGGGGGAGGCAGGAGAGGAGGGAAGCTCTGATAAGAGGAAGGTTAGAGGCACAAAAATGTTGGGAATGTGTTTCTTGATCTAATGTGGGAGAGACGCAGCCTAGGGTTTTGCTGCTCAGCCTGGCAGTGTTACTGCCTGCTGTCATGAGAGTTATGGGTTTTTTAAACCCAAGATCAAGATGCAAATGGCTCACGTGACACCTACTTCAACACAGGCAGTTCCAGAAGATGGAGGCAATTAGTCTCTGAAGGCACAGCAAGGATGGTGATGGCTCTGAGTGCTGTTTCTCAGCCTTTGCTTGAGATGGAGCATCTTCTGCTGACAGAAAATCTCATTTGCTTTCTTTCTTTTGTTTCCTCCATATATTTTATGTTGCTGTGGGGTATTGTCTCGCTGAGGTCAGACATCAGACATGGTTTGGGGTTGAACAGTAGTGTTCGAAGAGTTCTAGTAAATCCTCAAGCAGGCTTTCAAGACTGGGTGTAACTAGTGTGTCCTAGGGATGCAGGGGTTGCCTTCCCAAGGAGTACTCTTTTTTTTTTGCAAGTGATATGAAACCAAAGTGAGGAAATAATTCTCTCTCAATTTCCTTTTCCAGATATGCTCTATTCATCAACCAGTCATTCCTTCTAGCATTTGGGGCCTGAACACAACAGTTTCAGTGTCACCATTCATCCACTTAACATAAATTTCCTTTAGCTGTTAGCAGTGCTGGAACCCACCACAAGCACATATTGAAGAGGTGGCTCATGAAGTTCAGGTTGCCAGCCTCCACCTTGGGTAACTTCCTGCTGTGCTTGAACACAGAGCTGCTGGAGAGGACTTGCTGCAGTTTGTCTGTTCTCCATTGGCACAGAACTGTGAGAAAATACCTGGTTTCCATCAGAAATAGGTCCCATAAGCTTTTTGGGTTTTGGTTGCTGTGGATGTGGTGTGGTAGTTCACAATATAAACACTTGGTATTGGTAAAAGAATACAAAGGTGAGGGGGATCACTGCATATAGTGGTCTCCCTGCCACCTGGGAAACAGGTTTGGGCTACTAATGGGCAGCAGGATTTGTCAGGGCTATGGTTCTTGTGGAGTCCATGTCTGTTACTGGCATCACATTGAGATCTTTAGCATTATCTAGCATTTTTACGCTTGTTCATGAAAGTGTTGCTGCCTGTGCAATTCATGCTCACAGAGGCTGTGCTTAATCAGTGGCGTATCTCTCATTCACAGGCAGGCATGGATGAAGCCTTTCTTTGGCACCACTTTGAATCCTTCCTTGAAGCTGCTGTGAATGCACCAGTACTTGGAGATAAAAATCGGGATCTGTTGTGTCAGGATCACTTCATTCATTGTGTAGAAGCACTTGACTCTGCTGCTGCCCTGACAGCATGCAGGTACAGGCCAGGAAGGGAAGGACACCTTACCTGACCAGATCTACTGGAGGCTGTTGTATGCAGCGCACGAGTGGAATGGTGGAGTCTCTGATTGTCTTCAGACAGACCTAGAGACTGTTCTTGGAACTGTTTAGCCAAACAGTGTTACTGGACTGAATTTAGGGGTTACTTAACAAAGTGTGGTGGCCTGGGGTACAGAGGTGAGACCAAGGGTTCTGTGATCCTCCTGGCTTTGTATTTAAGATACTCAAACTCCCCTCTTGTCCTGCTAGAGGACAGATTCATTACTAATTCAGCAAGTTGTTCAAGCTGAAGCTGAATCTTGCTGACTTAAGCACCAGTCTTCAGCAGCATTATACTCACCACCTTTTGATATGCATGGCTAAATTCATGATGCTGTTGACACGAGGCTTTGGCAGGGAAGGTGCTATGGATTGATCCTATAACCTATATAAGCTACTTGGTTTGCCCTCTTCTCTGACCTGGAGACCCCTCACACACTGGGGTTGTTGTTGGACAGTTTGTGGTCCCTGCAATTGAAGGTGATAACTGCTGTGAACCTTACCACCACTTGAACTGTTCACTGAACTTACATAACTTCCTACAGGGTCATCTTAACCGTTTCCATGAGGACAGTTTGGTTTTCCTCAGTTTGGATAAAGCACAATCCAAACAAAAAAGGGAGCATGTTTCCTCTGAGAATGTTTGTGCTTTAGATGGGCACTTGACTTGATCCATCCTGCTGTTCCTTTATGTGTGGTTTGGCACTTGTTTATGGCAGCACTTTTTCAAGCATATTCCAATTATTCTCTTGAATGGTCAAAGCACTCTCAGTGATTAACTGTAGCCTGCATGCTAGCTCTTCTGCTAAACTGCCCCCAGAGTGCCTAAGAAACAGCATCCAGGCTTGTGCTGGAGTACATTTGGCAGCTACTGGCAAAGTCAAAGACAAGCTGCTTAACACAGAGCCAGCGTAAACCTTATATGTGTGTATGGGTGCATGTTTGTGTGGGGGGAGATGCAGGCAGTGGTGCCTGCTAACCATGGTGGGGCTGATCCTGAAAGGTGCTGGCAGTTTGCAACATGCACCAGCCAGCATCAGCGCTGTTTGCCTTTACACTGTCTTGCTCATTGATTCATGCTTGGCGAGAAGTTCTGTGGTTGAATAGTGGCTTTTGCAGTCATACCGTGATAAATGAAATGAGGTAAAAATATAATTCTACTTTGCAGAGCCCTTTAGCAGTGCAGTAAATGTTTGGGGGGTTTTGTACACTTAAGCTGCAAAAACCTTTTCCTGCTGCTATAACAACTCTCATCCTCTGCTACCAAAGTAGAGGAGAAATTCTGCAAACATCTGCATGTCTGGAAGGAACTATTGCAAACCACTAATCTGTGATGAAATTGAAGAAAAGGTTTTCCCAGGTTTCTTTATTTTCTTCCCTTGGAATTTGCAAGTGTGTTGCTTCAAAGTATGTTTCAAAACAAGAATCATGTTTTTGAGAGCAGTAAGCCACCCACATAGCTCTCCAGTAAATTATCTTATACACCAGGTCACCCTATCTGGTGTTGCTGTCTTATTGCAGTGGAAAACTGGCCATTACATTCTTTCAGGTTGAATATTGATTGCCATTTTATGTGAGGGTTTTCTGTATTTTATTCTCCTGGAATTTTTCTGTTTAGTGTCATGTGCTTCCACTAGGAAAAACAGATGTCCTGGGCAGGCACTTGCTATGTGCATGCTGCAGCTCTGTGGCCTTGCTGTACACAGTTCTTCCCCTTTTACAGCACTGGAAGTTGTGGCAGTGATCTCCTTGTAGGGCTGTGACAGCAGCTCATTTTTGTGAGTTTTTCAGTTGTTTTGAAAGAAAAAAGGCACGTGTGTGGAGGGGTTGTTTGTTCAAGCCTAAAAGGAAACATCTTGTTCTGTTGTTGAGTATTTTGGTACATTTGACATGAATGAGAATGACTTTCAAAGCTAGGAAATTACTTGTATAAAATAATGAAAGACAGCATTTCAACTTCACTTTCCTTCTCTACTCCCTCACCCCCCAGCCAAGTGGCACTGACATGAATTCACAGAAGATGTTGCTGTTGCTGAATCTCAGCTTTTTAGTGAAAATCACTTTTGGCTGAATCTCTTACTCACCCTATGCACATGGGGTTTTATTCTTTTGGTCTTTCTCAACCATACCTTCCATGGAGTGGGAAAATGTGTCGCTGTCTGTCAGTACTTGCTTGTAGCACAAGAAGCTTAAATGTGTTTTTTTCTCTTTTCCTAAAGATTCATCTTCCAACTATATCAGGCAACTTGAAACAAAAGTGAAACTGCTGGAGGATGACAACAAGCTGCTTTCCCAGGTAGGTTTTTTATTGCCTAATAGATATTAATGTGGCTTAGTTTTCCATATAGTTGTGTCTGACTACCCACTTGAATGGGCAAAGGCTTTCAGTGGACATCCTGACAGGGGAAGAGCATAATGGACATTTCATATCAAGCACCCACTGATAGAGTTTGGTTTCCTTTTGTTAAAAAAAAAAAAAAAAAAAGAAAAAAAGAAGAAAGAGGAAAAAAGTAAACCCTCTGTTAGTGTCTGTGTGTTTCGGAGATGCCTCCCTGCATAACACCTTGATCTGCTGCTGCTCTAAGGACTGCTGCGAGGGTCTGGTGCTGCCTATGCCCTTGCTGTAGGATTTTGTCTTGCTTGCCCATTTACATTGACTTTTATCTTGTTGAAAGAGGAGTCTGTAGTCAAAAGACAGCCTTGGGAATAGTTTTGTGCAGTGTTGGCTCCCAGCTTTTATTTGAAATCTTGCTTAAATCCGAACAGACCTCTCTAAACTGGCATGTTTTGCTTGCATCTGCCCTTCAAAGTCTACTCCACGTGCCACTGGGCTTTTGATCACTTCTGGTGCTTACCTATCTGTATACAGCAATGTTAAGCAGCGGGAAGAAAACAGCCATTCTGTCTGGTATGTCCCTTGGATGCTCCCACAAAACACTGTGCTTACTGTAGATAGGGGCAGCTTTGCTGAATTCAGCTGTCTGTTGAAACCAATGGAAAAGTTAGCCTTTTTCTCTTGTTCTTTGCATCCTTTCACGATTGTATGTTCTACCTCCCTCACATTTTAAAGGTTTTTTCTATACTTTGCTTCTTACTTCAAGCACTGAGTTTCATGGTCATTTTGTTCTAGGTTCTTTTCAGTTATGAAGACTGGAATAAAAAAAATACCTTCAATTATTTAAAATTAAAAATACCTTTTTGCCAGTTTATGCTGTGCTGATCTTTGCATTTCACCAAGGCTGAAGACAGACTGCTCCAGCATCCATGTTTCTAAAACTTCCCTGTTAAAGGATGAAGGATCTCTGCTTACTGAAATGTCAGTAAAATAATTTTGTCAAACCTTGATTTTACTGAAATACACATTTTAAACTGACTGTGAGTTTTTTTAGATGATTAACACAAATTTCCAGTGTGCTCATTGGCATTGCTAGCTGTGAAGAAAAACTCACAAGGCACCAAAGGGTTAAAGCCCCAAAAGGGTGCTCAACTCAACAGCTACCGAGTGGCTTCATGTATTAATCAATTGCTAGTTCAATTTAAACTCCCTTTGTCATTCTCCCAACCCTGAGCAAGCTGGTGGTAGTCGAAACCCCAAGACCATTTAATTGGAGCTATCGATAAGCGGATGGGCTGTGTGTGGGTAGCTGGGATGTATATGGATTCAGGAATGGACTTTATGTGCCCTTGGCCCAGCTTTGTTCTGCCACAGCTGAGCATCAGGTCTGCCTTATAAGGTCAAAAAAAAAAGTGGCTGGTAATTAATGGACGGTAATTTAATGGTTGCTGAATAGCTGCCTGGACTTACTGCATTGAGAAGATGAAGCCCAGTCAGTATGGGGGTGCATGGGGCTGAGCCAGCCCCATGAGCCCTTCCCCTTCTTGTTGTCCTGCATGGGAAGGCTGTGCCTTTTCCTCCATGCATCTCTCCTCAGGTGTCCTCGCCTTTTGGGCTGTGTCACTATGGATGTTTGAATCTAGGAGGGAAATGATTTTAAAACAGCTCTGTGCTATGGTGAAAGCCAGTTGCCCCCACCCCAGCAGCAGCAGGCACCAATGCCAGCCTGGCTGTGACCTTCTGTGCAGCCCCTGTGTGATGTCATAATGGCCCTCCAAAAAGACCAGGATCTGATCTATTTTAGATCACACTCAGGAATACTTCTTTTTATCATGTAAAGCTTTCCTTAGGGCAACAGAAGAAGAGTTGAAGCTACCACAGTCTGGATAAACTCCCTGGGAATACTGAGCTCCAAATCTGTCATGCTGTAAACCTAGATTTGGATATTTTCTCTTTCGATGAGAAAGATGAGGAGAATCTGTATAGGCACAAACTCACATGCATACATACATATTGCTCCCAGCACTTTCTTGGAAAAGCATAATCCACTTATT
This sequence comes from Melopsittacus undulatus, assembly GCF_012275295.1. Classification (NCBI taxonomy): domain Eukaryota; kingdom Metazoa; phylum Chordata; class Aves; order Psittaciformes; family Psittaculidae; genus Melopsittacus; species Melopsittacus undulatus. Next base: position 25,086,561 of record NC_047530.1, read on the forward strand.
GTATTCTTACTTGCTCCATCTGATTGGAAAGTGTTTAGCTGTTACCATGTGGATCCTGGGATAAGACTCTAGTCAAAAAGGATCCTGGCAAACCTTCTTCTGTTTTTAAAGCTGCCTGGTGATACTGGCTGTTTGAACTCTGCAGTGCCAAACTGGCTTGTCAACACCAAAGTCACATTTTAACTTGGCTTGGCTTTCTCCCTGGGAGTATTGGCATTACAATAATATTTTCAGTGTGGTGTCAAGAAGTTCTATCACCAGCATGCTGAGGAGTGATGAAACCTGACATCCTAAGTAACAAACAGTGCCTGTGCATTAAAGGATTAACAAATCAGTAGTGTTTATGGAAGTCTCTCTGGCTTCTCTCCAAGTGCTAAACATAGAGCTGAAACAGTGCTTCATCCAGAGACACCCGAGAAGGCCGGTGCTGCAAATGATATTGGAAGTTTACAGGAGGATTTGTATTACAGTGCCTAGTGACACAATGCCTCTGCTAGGTGGTGCATCCTGAGTGAGATTTCTTGCTTTATATTCTTCGGCATCTGGGGCTGGAAGATATGTGGAGAGGTACTGCCCTTGTACCACCTTCAGGCGTGGGATTAAGTTGGTGTAGGGGTCCCCAGCCTGCACTTTTTCTCCTGCTTCCTGACGTCTCGTTTCTCTTCCTTTAGAGGAAGAGCTCTCCAGCCTGTGCTGAAGCAGCTGCTCTGCCCTGTATGTTTCCTACTGTTTCCTGCTGTAGCGCAGGCATGCTGGGATTCATTCACAGTTCTGTTTTTCTGGTGACTCATTTGAACAGATCAATGGCAAAAGCTTTTCCTCCCCTTGGGAGATCAAGGAGTAACATCTCATGAGCCACACTTTGCAGTAGAAGGAAATTCAGTGGAGAAGTGGATGTTACTTATGATAGCCATGTATGGATTTATCTGGTTCATTTGGTTTCTAGGTAAGGAGATCTGTATTTGCAGTTGGGAAGTGAGCTTCTGACACTGCTAACCCATCAGTAATCATTGCTCTTCCCATTCTCCTTTCTCTGAGCAGAAATGACCTCAGCTGTATATCTTTCTTTGACTCAGGTTTACACTGTAATGTTTTGCTGACATTGTGTTAACTTTGCTTATTAAAATTTGTTAAATTTGTTAATTTAAACTTGTTAACATTGCTGGCTGTGTTAACTAGGAAGTCATGCTCTTGGATAGCATTGCTGTGCTGGCAAAATCCATGCCAGCAACTGTAACAGGGCAGATGTATTGGGCTGGTGAGACTCAGCATAACTGGATGTTTGACAGTAAGGTCCTGGTACATCTTTCAGGGAAAAATTCAGGTCCCCTAGTCCAGATCACAAATACAAAAAGTTCTTCCCTGGGGAGTGGACAGCCTTTGGGATTTATGAGGAACATGAGATTATTTAATTAAAATCACCAAATAGACTTCATTATTACCATCACTTCACAGCATTTCAGCATCTCTCTGCTAGCTGATGGGGATTTAGTGTATTCTTGAAAGCTCTTCAGAACATCCCTGAAGGTCTTGAAAACTGTGGTTAGTCTTATTTTTAAGACACTGCATACTTAGCCTGAATTAAAAGAAGGCTGCAGCTGTACAGATAGTAAAATATCAGTAAATAAGGCCTGTAAACACTGCTATTAAAACAGAGTTGAGGGTTTTGAACTGGCAGCTTCCATGGCGAGGGCTCCTACAGGCTGCTGCAGTTCTCCTTAGGCAAATGTGAACTTGGCGCAAGTGTGAGCTCAGCAGGCAGTTTCTAGCATATTGTTCTGAAAACGAGGAGGAAAAACTGGACCCCAGGATTGAAGAGAGCCTGAGACTCGTTAGTACTGCAAAGAACAAAGATGTAAATGCCAATCAGTGGAGAGCTTGATCTCTTTCTGAAGAGCAGAGGACAGAGGAATTGCCCACAGTGTGCTGGCTGGCTCCAGGAGAGTCAGAGTGCAATTTCCTCTCTTGTTTTATTGTCACTTTTGTGCCAACTCTGCCATTAGCAGTTCCTGCTTGTGGAGCTGCCTCTCTGCCTTCAGAGCTGCTGTAGGGTCTTAACATTTGGTTCTCTCTTTGAATTGCAGCTACAGGGTTTTGTTGTGAGGCCATGGCTTGTGCCAGGAGTGTTGCACATTCCACACAAAGTGGAACGAAATTACAAACCTGTCTTATTTCCCCAAAGTCTACCTACTATTCATGTGTGAGGAAGATAAGTATAATTGCTTTAATTTAAGGTCTCACAAGGGAAACTGGATTTTTTTGTAATAGAAAGCAACTCAGACATGAAAGCTTTCCAGTACATTTGGTCTCCATTGAAATTCAGAATACTGAAGGGGACATGCCCTAGGTTACTTTATTAACAGTTTTATGTGCTGTTTAAATGTTTAGCTGCATATTGATTTTAACTAATCAAAAAGGAGATGCATATTTGGGGACTAAGCCAAATATTTTTTTAAAGTCAATGGCGAGTCTTTCTGTAGGACTCCATTAATTTTGAGTGTATGTCATGCAGAACCAGATTTTCATGAGGCCTTTCATGGGGCCACTCTCCAAACTTTGATTTAGGCATGTAATTGCATTGCATTTTGTTTACATGTGTAAATGCAATAAATGTTAACAGAATCCACAAAATGTAGCTTCCTTAGCTGTGAAAGCACTACGTGCCTAGTGTGTTTCATTTCACCTCCTTATATGCTTTAAAATGACAAGACTGATCTGACCAATTTGCTATCAAACAAACTGACCTGAGATTTAAGTATACAGTATGAATTTATTGAATAAAATGTGGTTGGTTTGTTGTTTTTTCCCCCCCAAAATTAGAGATGTACAGTTTTATACGAGCAATTCGAAGATGTTCCAGACTTGCATCCAAAATGCTTTCAAGCCCTTTAAGACAGTAGAGTTCCTTCTCTTGACTTTGGACATCAGAGTCTTGGGCTGCTACCTACCAAAATAAATATTGTCTTGGTGTTCACCTCCTAGCAGTGGTAGCAGCCTGTCTAAAAAAGGAGGATCAATAACAGAAATGAGCTTCTGCAACTTATTATGAAAGCTGGGTGGTGTAGTCTGTATTGTGGGGGTTGTCACCTGTGGAATCAAGGGATTTTGCGAGAATGTCACCCAGAGTTCCCCAACAACTAGGAAATGAAATTCAAGGAGTTCTGAATCCAGAAGTCAAATTACAGGCAGAAACATACAATACTGATGGAATCTTAGGAATTTGAGGCTATCATATAATTTCTTTCAGTTAAGCCAAAATTTTCAAAGGGCTGAAGCTGGATTTCTGTGAAAGAGTGTGAATGTGAGTGATGCACACACACAAAGCTCTGCCATGCCCCATTTGTTTCTGTCTTGGGTAAGAAAGAACATTGGGTTTAATGAGGCTCAGTTTAACCTCCAGCTGTGAAATGCAGGATTAGTCATATCCTATGCTTAACCAGCTTTGTAATAATTTCACTAGATTCCACTTCTTTCTGTATATGAAGACAGGGTCAGGGAAAACCTCTTAATTGCAGTTGGATCAGGCTATGAAGAAGCAGCATTTTCTGTGTTTGTAACATGTAGAGAGGTTCAAAGTACACACATTCTCAGTGATCAGTCCATCTGAGAAGGACTGAAAAATGTTGTAAAGGGAAATTAAACAGTAGCTGTAGAGGCTTAAAACCAGATTTTTGCAAGAAGTTCAATGCCAAGGTCCAGATCAGCTCAAGAAAATCTCAGTATCTGGTATGTGAGAACAACTTGGGGATGTAAGGGAAGGACGTTAATCATTCATTGTTTTGGGGGAAAAAAAAGAGAGGCTCCACCCAAAACTGGAAGTTTGTCACAAAATTTTCAGTTTTGTTTTGCTTTTCATGAAGCCAAAAATGCAAATTAAGTCTTTGTAGGAGACTTTTAAAGAATATTCAAGCTATCTCTTAAAAATTTAAACTGGCTGTAACTGATTCTTCCTGACCATTGGACTCCTTGTTCAGCAGAGAGCTTTGAACATCTCAGTGGTCCTCCAGAAGAGGGGAATTTAGGTGTCCATCCTGCCCTGACTGCTGTTCAAAAGAAGAGAGAAGCGTACAGCAGAGTCCTTAGCTAGCTTGGTCCCAGCATTAGTTAAAGCCTGCAAGGGAGCTCTTCTGATTTGTGAGAACACAAATCAGGTCTTCGCCTTCCTCATTCCCAGCTCCCTCATTTTATGGGATGTGGGAAGTGTCTTGAAGGCAGCCTCAGACGTGTTGCTGTGGATGAGCTTCTGGGAGCAGATGTGGTCATACCCACTGGCCTCATTCCCTGGAGTGTAGTTAACAGAAGAAAATGAATGGTGACTCCACAAGATGGTCCAGTGAGTTTATTCGTATGTATGTACATCTGTATCTACTGGTCTGGTGGAACTGGGGCAGCATTCCTTAGCTTCTTCATTGACATCCCTAATGAAGAGATTTTATTTAGTGCTAATGAGCCATGGATCGGCTCCATTGGTCTGAGACTCTTAAACTCATTACGTACAAGCCACAGACCATATCAATGGTTATAGCTTTGTTTGGTTTTGTTAACTATTGAGCTGTATTTCTGCTTGGGTTATAGGCTGTGATGCTTGAAGCTTGGCTGCACCAGCCCATATTCTCTCTTGAGCAAAGCCTGCCAGTTGTGTGATTATAATTATGCACTGCAATTTGATTTGAGATGATTATCTGAGTCTCCCATGAGTTACAGGATTGATCTTTCTCTGCTGATCTAAAACAAGAGGGGAAAAATACAGACACTCTTGAATATTAGCAGTGTACTAAAGTTCCCTACCTCAGTTGCTACAGAGAATAGAGAGGTCTGAAACTTGCACTGCTTTTATTGCCTGTACCCCACTGAGATACTAATAAAAATATTTTTCCAAGAGTGGTTTTACATGGCAAAATCTGTCTCTTACTGACTGTCTCCTGATATTTATTAAGCTTTTCCTGCTGTTAGCTCCCCTGACAATAGAGAATTTCAGTTGTCACCATTGCGACCAGGTGAAATCTGCTCCTTCAGCTTGTATGAATGCAGCTCATGATATGAGGAGAAAGGGCACAGGCAGAAGTGGGGATACTTGTTCCTGCATTATGTTTGTGAATAGCTGGTATCCAGCTATGGCACAACATCCAGAGTGCATCCTTACAGCTCCCCGTGCTGCTGTGCAAGGGCTGTGCACCTCATTCTCAGGGTCGTACCTTTTCCAGTTCCACACGAACAACTGAAAATGGCTTTACTGCTGAAGCTGGCTGAGATTGTGCTCATGACTTCTGACTGAATACTGGAGAGGAAATTGGGACAATAGGTGTTGGCAGACCATCGTCCGCTAAAGCCTTTGTCACTGGTCTAAGGAGTGATCCTTGGATGCGCTGTGTGTGCAACAGGCATATGAATGAGTGTAAAGGAATTTAATCTCTCCTATTACAGAAAGCTCATATTATTACATGACATGGAGGATGTTAAATAGTTTTAATCTCATCCCTTAATTTTTTTCTTATTTGCAGAGTTCTTTCAAAATCAGAGACGTTGATTTTTTTAGTGCACTCTCATGTGTGTAATTTCTAGCTTGCCTGATAAATGCTGTTGAAGTTAATGGGACTCTTCACATATACTTAAAGTCAAATGTGTGCTTTGCTGAGCTTATTTTTGCTTTAATATGTCTTGTAGTGATAACTGCAATTACTGAACCTTAATTCAATTATTTGCTAGCTTCACACAGTGAAATTGCCCATCCCTCAGCTTCCTGGTGCATGAGACCCTAAAACATGGATTAATGAGATAAGGAGGAAATCTCTGTGCAAGGTCGTGTGGTATAGGATTTTCGCTGGGGCACAAGGCTGCCTGAAAGAGTCACTTGCATGTGGTGCTGTGGTCAAAAGAAAATAGGGCCATTGCACAGGTGCCCATGTGAGACATGTGCAAGGCAGGTGCTTTGCAGCATCTTCTTCACAGTATCTCAGATGCGTTTCTGCTTTGCTTTACCTCGGCAAAACATCACTGGTCTGCTGAGATTACTAAGGATATCTTGGGTCAGGTTGTTCTTACAGGGTCATGCATTCTGATAGTGCCATTGAGCTCTGCAGGTATGGCAAAATACCTGTAGTTGTGAAGAAAAGTAAGTTGATCATGCTTTAGCAACTGTTTGTGAGGTCACAATGCTTTAAATCAGGATGGTAAGATGTTAATGTTTCTGTAATTAATAATGGGTTCTGCAGGACTTCATTCATTAATGTGGGAAAAGGGGTTGAAGTTCAAAGAACAAACAGTATTATCTTGTCAAGTGCTGCATGTAAGACCAGCTTCTTTTAGTCATTCTGTGGTAAAGGTAGACTTATTTCTAAGATTATAAAAGAACTTTTTTTTTTTCTGTGGAGTTTCTAAATGTATAATGTTCTTCTGTTCCCTTCTAGCTGGCTGACTGCAGCAGCTTGCCACGAAATTTCAGTAAGGTAGAGAGCTAATACATCCACAAACAGCTTCTTGGATCTGGGGCTACCTTTTAGTATTGCTGCTAGTTGGTTGCGGCTCTGATTGCTGGTACTTTCACATGCTAATGTTGGTGATTTCCATTTTTTAATAATCTGAATCATGTTAAATATGCCTCTAATTATTTTTTATTTCCCTCCTGTACTTGTGCAAAAGACACTGGTTAGTAATAGCTGAGTTTTGACCAACTTCAAATCAAAGCCATTTACCTACCTGAAGAAAGGTCGGTACTTTTAGTTAAATTGCTGCAGGAAATAACAGTGAAAGGTTTTGAGCTAAACCTTCCATTTAATTACCCAGTTGCACACAATGGGTTGTTGAGTGTCAAAATTGAGGCAGTTTCAATTACTGGAACAATTATGGTATAGAAAATTGTTGCTGGTAGATTTATGAATTTACATTGCAGTGACAGGCAAGTAATTCAGGTAATGGGCAGTACAAGTGTTCATAAAGATGAAAGCAGCCTGACACAGTGGACTGAAATAAAACCTTTCTCCTTTTTCTCTTCACAAGTACCTATAATTACAAGCCAAGGTCTCAGCAGAGTTTTCCATCTAACATCCAAGATTTATGGGATAAAGCTAGAATGTGAAGTGAGAATGACATTTTTTTTCACATAGACTTTTTTTCGTAAAGCCCAAATCCTTGCGGATTTACATGGTCATGTTCACCCTGATATTTAAATGACAGCTAAAGGAAATCTTGTACTTTGTAAAAGGGTGGAACAGCCACTAAAAAATGGAAATTGCTTGTCACTCTGAGGGCTGGGTGATGGTGTGGCATCTTCGTTTGGCCAAAGAAAACCTTCCAGACTGGTGTCCATAAAGGTGTCTTCTATTGCCAGTATTGAGTTCTTCACAGTATGCTTTTCCATCTATTTGCACTTCATGTTAAGATATGTAATTTCTTCTAACGTTATGTTGAATAGCAGCTATAATATTAATACATTTAAGTGGTGTAGTGTGTAATCTGCTGTCTCTTGAGCTTAGTGCCATTGGGTTTGCACTGCAGGAAAACTAAGCTGATTATTATAAAGCCTCTAAAATGACAGTCCTCTGGGAAGTCTGCTGTCAGTGACTCACATATGCTTGATTCTACTTTTCATTCTGGACACACTTTTCCATTCCTTTATAAAGGGACTCCCCAGAGGTAAACAGAAGGGGGATTTCTAAGACTCCTGGCTTGGCTTTGGTTTTATTATTGGTTGTTTTTTTAATTTTTTTTTCAATGGCATGTGGACCAGGATACAAAGCTTTCACAATGCAGAAGGTTACAAAGAGGTGAAGAGAGCATCATCTCAGGGACTCAGGCATGGTCCTCAGGTGCCACCAGCGACATCCCTGCTGCATCTTGCCATGTAGCAGAAGGATGTAGGTCTCTAGCAGATCTTCATCCCATCTGCCAAGCCTCCACTGGTACCTTGGGCACACTCAGGCAGGGGATGCTCAAGTGTAGACACCTGAATTACTCCCAGGTGACCCTGCAGCCCGTGGGGAGAAGGGAAGCTGTGACCCTTGTAAAGGCTTTAATATTTTGCATGGCACAGAGTCAAACCCATCATTTATGATTAATTTTTTAAAGCTCTGTTGCTTTCACCTGTTACAACTTATACAAAAGGAGAAAATAGTGTTTTCAATTAAAGGCTACTTATGTAACAACCCTGTTTTGAATGCTAATTCATGAATTAATTGTGCCGCTTTTTAATTTTCCTCGGTCACTTCAGTGCATAATTCAAATTGAAGTAGTTCTGGGTTGTTTTCTCATCTCTTTCATGAATGCCAAGAAATACCGGTCAATAAATTTCTCCCTTTCTGTTCTTAATTTCTGTTAAGACTGATCCATTTTGTTACATCAAAGTATTTCAGAAATAAATTCCTGTCTTCTTTTTTCTCCCTTCCAGCAGAAGTAACACCAAAGCATAACAGAAAAGATAATTTGTCTAACTCGTCTGTAAGTTTTCAACACTTTATCTTCACAGTTGGTTCAACATGGCCACAGCACTGATCTAACTTTACTGGACAGAAATGGATAGCAAAATAAATGTTTCTTCATAGTACTTTGACCTTAAAGTACATCAAACTATCTATCTTCTTGTGTTATTTGTGTTATTTTCAAATTGAATCACTTGGCACATCAGCTCAAAGAGTCAGAGGCCACCATTTCTTCTCCTTGCTCTCAGGATAGAGAGCTTTGATAGGAACAAGTGTTTGCTGATTTTTTAAAAGTACAGTTTTTGGCTTTGGTAAGCACCAAAACTTCACTTTCTATCTCAGGTATTTAAAATGACACATTATTTTTAATGGAAAATACTTGACCACTTTCCATCCATGTTAACCACATTGCTTCTGTTTTCTAGACAGAGAAAAAGTTGGGTTTACAATCCATTTTTACTAAAAACCTGATTTGTTGGTCCTGTTCTTTTCTCATTGATATGAATAGGCAAAACTCCTCGCTTGCCAGGAGGGGCATATCTAGGTCCATTTCTTTCATAACAGGGCTTACAAGGATCTCAGGTTTTGGTCAAAGAACAGCATCTTCCAGGGTCACTTGGAGTTCTGCCTAGGTGAAAAATATAGCAATAAATGTCATGTTGGTATTTCCAGATAATGAAGAGTTATTGTGTCTGAGTGACCGCTGTGGAGCTGTTAAGCATTGGTAGTGTGTAGCACAGGTTCATTCTGAAGGTGAAGCCTTGGGTCCTCAGCTTTGTTCCCATGCTCATTATCTGGTAAAGGGAGGTGACACCGTGTGGAGTGATGCTACATTAAACCTAGGGGAGGTCTTGCACTTTGGTACCATGGTAAAAGTTAGGAGATGCTTTCTTCGTCCTTTTTTATTCATTTAGTGGTTTGTTGTTTTTTTTTTTTTGTTTGTTTGTATGTTTTTGTTTGGGTTTTTTGTTTTGTTTTGGTTTTTCATTTTGGTTGGTTTGTTTGTTTACTCTTTGGGTGAAACTAGTGTTTCATAAAAATTCCATGTAAAAGAGCAAGAGCTACTCTGGGGTAGTCAGTAGCCAGTTGTTGGCATTTGCTGAGAACAAGGGAATTTCAGGTTATGCAAGTTGTAAATTTGATCCGGTTAAGTAAAGACTGACTGTGAGTCTCCTCAGCTCTCAATTTGTCTCCTTTCCTGTCACTCCCACCCTCTGCTTCTCATCTCAGAAAACATTGCCAATAAAACTTCAGTCGGAACAGCACTGTCCTGTGGAGTTTTAGTTCAGATGAAAATGGTTTTGCTCATAAATTCCTTGAAACTCCAGGAATATGAAGTGATTTTACCTGAAGAGTAATTTATTACAGACATGTTGCCCACTAATTGAGATAATCTCCAGCAATGATGATGAATGGAATGATCAGGGATTCTGTACTTTTAAAATGCCATTCTGACAAGAAAGGCAATTTGGGATCCACTTACATCTCAGTAATGAAAATTGGGTAAGGTAATAAGAGATGCAATTTTGTGAATGAATTGACAATGCAAATACCAGGATTTTTAATTTAGGTTTAAGTGGAGTAATGGCTACTCATTCTGATACATCATTAGTCATACAGCCTTTTAATGAGGGATTCGCTTTCTTTTCCTCGTTAGCTCTAACACTGATAGCAAAGCCCAGTGAATGTACAAATGTTTAGGGAGGTCTGATGAATACATGTCACTGCACAATTTTAATTTAAAATAGGAAGAAAAAGCATTTTGGTGAAAAAATACACATTTGCTTTTTGTGCAAGGAAAATAAGTAGTGCAGAGCTGTGATTAGTAGGCTGTTGTAAAAAATAACTACAGTAAGATAGATTCTGAAACAAATTCTAGAAAATACAGAAGGAAAATTGTGTTGAGGGGAATGCTGGTGAAAGGGACTGGCTTTATGGCTGTCAGCAGTAGGAAAAAGAGGTCCTTTGACCATCTCCAGCATGGATGTGTTACAAATAATAGCAGATGAAGACTATTCTTGCACTACCGAATCCACCCTGGGCCCCAAGCACCTCATTCCTCTTCTGGGTAGGTCTCTGTTCAGCATTTTTATTTCTTAGATGTCCTTTTATTTTCCCTTTTTTTTTTCTGTAATTGAGAGCTTGTTTTGATATTCATTGAACTCAGTGGGAATCTTTCCATCAAATTGAATGCATTAGGTCAGATTCATAATCAGCAGTCACTGAAACACCCTAACAATAGTTTTGTCACACACAAGTGCACTCTCTTAAATGGGATTTGCTTAAGAAAAGCAATAGAACTAATCCATTATAAACACGTGTTATAGCTGAGTTTTGACTGTATCTGTATATTTACCAAAACAGTTTCAACCAATTTAAGCCAAATTGAAATTAATTCAGACTCTTGCTCCAGGCAGGAGCATAGGGCAGTTAAATTAAATCAGTTTAAACTAGCATATTTTTAGCCACAGCAGTACGATGTTGTGTGTTGGTTAGACTTGGGTCCAGTTGCCTTACTGCCTTATATTGGTGAGGAATTTTGACTTTCTGTGGGGACAAGCCATAGTGTGGTGAAACACATGCTACGTCTCTTGCTACGGCAAGAAGTTTCTAGGAGGCAAACAGATGTCCACCAAATCTCTTTCTCGTTCCTGTTTCTACACTCCTGGTGCCTCATAGCATGTGACATCTTGCAAGTCTCAGTGTGGTTTGCAAAAGCCTGGGTAATCCAGGGCCTCTAAACACTGTTGAGGTGCAGTGCATCTCCTCCTGGAGCAGAGCCTTCAAGGAGATCACCTCTGCGGTCTCCAGCACAAAGCTACAACCTCAAGTTTTTGGTTTGCTGTTTTATTGTGCTTTTCTCTTGCTTGTATAAGTGCCCATTCATTACAAATGTCAGGGAAGGGTGCCTGGGCTGACAAACTAAAGGAGTGGGTAGCAGAGTGTCAGGACCTCTCCAGGAGGTTGCTATCCCCCTGTGCACATACAATAGTGAAGAAGAGGTTGCACAAAGCAGGGCAGTGGACTCGTAACCAGGCAGGGTAAAATCCTTTCAGGATAACCTCTAAGAGACCCCTACATATCACATGCCTAGGAAAATGCCAGTAAGTGAAGAGTCTTCTCATCATTTTCCTTTGTGACCCACTAACCTTTGTTTGAAAGCATGTACCTCCCAGGCATGGTGGGGGAAACTCAGTTTTGCAGCAGTCGCATTTTAGCTTCAGCAAGAGTTATCTCCTTCAGATCTTTCTCTGACTGTTGTGAAATGTGAAAGAAATATAGGCCACGATCTTTGATGCCACCTTGTAAATTCAAGGGAATCCCAGACATCTGATATGCTTAAGTCATTCTGTATCACTTGACTCTATGTGAGGCACAACAGTTCCCAGCAGACTGGGTGATACAGGACTAGCATCCCTTTCTTCTGATGAGTTTCTTGAAAACTGCCGTTTTCTTCACAGCTTGTAAAAAGAAAGTTGATAGGGTGAGTGCTCCAGAATGGTTGTGAAAGCACTGGGTCATGCTGGATGTTTTAACCTAAGAAAACAACATTTTGAAATAAAACCAAAGTTGAATGTGTCCTAAAAATGGCCATGGAGCTACAGGAAAACGCTTCTGATACTAGCAGAAAATGACGTATCCAGTCTAAATGCACCAATTCTTTTCTGCTAAATGGGAGCAAGAAATAGAAATTAACTGTCTATTTCCAGAGAGCTGTGAACAGCTGCAGTCCCCAAAGTCTTGGTTATGGTCAGGTTACTGAGGGGGTTTTACATACAATTGTGCTGATTTACGAGATTTCCTGTTAAATTTTATTGCACCAATGGCTTTTCTTTGGTTCTTTTGAAGTAGAAAACATCATTTCTGCAGCAAATGCAAGTCAAAAGTTTTAATGGAGCATGATTTTATAGGTTTGCAATAGAGGACAGTGCACTGCTTGGTACTCTCAAAACTTGAAAGGTTAATGAGGATGTTTATCGATAATGAAAATACATAGTCATCTCCCGGACTTTTGATTTTGGCTACTTGTGCATTGGCTTTTTAAGGGTGTACTTTTATAAATGAGAAACTCTTCTGATGTCTAGGACTGGCCTGCTTCAGAATCACAGAGAGAATTAACAACATGAGGCAGAACCTTTGTCCCAGGCAGATTATTCAGTACTCTCAACACTCAGTACTGATTCTCCCTTTGAGCACAGGCTGTTGATTGCATTTGTCTGGCTTCTAGGATCACATAGACTACCTCTGTTTATTTGGCTTTGTTTAAGACCTGTGGGTACATGCAAATCTTAACCAAATAAGAAACTGTTCTTGTGACATGCATTTTGCAAGCTTTGATGGATCACAGTAGCACTCTCATTGCTTTCCACATGCAGATGATTGGAACAGTGTATGCTGGTTTAAAATGAAAAATCCAGAAAAGGTCTCCTGGTGGATTTCTTCTGTGGATTTTGGTTTAATCTGAAGTCTTAAAAATAGTTTTTTCCATTTGTATGTTAACAAATTTTTTAATGAACATGTAGGAACTTAGCCAAAATAAAAAAGCCTCCTTGCTGTATCACTTAATGGAGCAGACCTTGAATGGTTCACCTCCAACTGCTTGCAACTGTTTTCTCCAGGCATGGGCATGGAAAAAGTATTGTATTGTTCACTATCATTGCTGTTGCAGGGAGAAGTAATGGGAGCAGATTGCAGGATAAAAGTCATGGAGAAAACCAATACAGCAGGAGGGCAAAGCTTTGCTTCTTGTTAACACAGCCTGCCCTGTTTTCTGTCATTGTCTTTGCAGCAGTCCAGCACAGGGGACCTGAGGACTCTGAGGAAGGGGTTGTCTCCGTACCACTCTGAGTCACAGCTCTCATCACTGCCGCAGTATCAAGACGCCCTGCAAAATGTAAGAAATATTTCCTTACCTATACACACAGAACCATGGGTTTCCCCAGAAGTGGGCATGGATGGAGGGGGGCACATGAAGGGTAGAGGGGAGCTCTCCCAGCTGAGAATTCACCCTGAAACCAGTACAGCTGTGCAGCTGAAACCTGCAGCTGCAGGGGGGATGGGGAGCCCCTGGAAATACTGATCTTTGCCTGAGTTTGGACCATCAGCTTCCCAGCACAGGTTTTTTGGTTAGCTAATGGTCACTGTTGTACATCTTTTAAAGCAAGGGTGAGCCTTGTTATACCTGCAGCTCCTTCTTTGTCAGTGCTTTGTATGCCTGCTGTCAAAAAGCTGGTCATGAATGAAGCAGAATATGGTTTGTCAAGTGCCTGGCAGCGCATGCTCGGGGTTGCTTTAGCAATAAGGTTCTTAGGATTTTAATTGCAAGTTTTTCTGTATCACAAATGAGGTTTATTTTTCCTGAGGTATGCCTGCATTGCTTCTTCTCAAACAACAGAATAATCTCGATTAAAACCTCTTGCAAAAGTTGGATACTGTGCTGCTGTGCCAGGGCTCCTCCTGCACTGGTGTGCCAGGCATGGCTGAGAAGGCTGAGGTGTGCCAGACAGCTGTCCTCCAGGTGTTTTCATGACTGCCAGAGACACTGCATCTGCTTGGTGACATTGTTTTCCAGGCTGCAGGGAAAGCATGGATACAGTCAGGGAGCCCTGCTGTGAGTGGGCTGCGAGGATTGTGAACGTGAGCAGCAGCCTGATGGCAGCACAGACAGGGGACTTCCCTGCCATCCCATGTCTTCTGCTCTGTGCACAGGACACTGGTCAGCAGAGCTGTAGGTGCTGCAGGACTAGTTTTGTGTTGGCTGCTTGCTTGGGTAAAAGCTATTCTGTAGATTTAGTGTGCCTCTTAGAGCTATAAAACAGGGGGCAATAACAATTTAGGAAAGCATGCATAAATAAAACTGCTGTGAAAGCAGACCCCCTTTCTACCCCTGCTGACCTGCAGGATGGATGGAGATCATTCAGCCGAAAGAAATGGACAAAACCATGCAAATGCTATGGAAGACTGTGGCTGAATATGCCATTTTCTAACTTTGTGCCCCATATATAAAGTCAAGAGACTTTGTAGGGAGGACAGAGAGAAATGAGTCTCAAGGTGTTTGGCTTTGACAGTGCTTTAGAGTTCTGGGGATTTTGCTTCACTTCCCTTGTGCTTGGGCTTCTGATCCCCAGCTTGGTTCCAGGCACAGTTTTATATTCATCTTGTGGGTCAGGCTGGGATACAGCCAGCAGCTTCCTGCAGAGGAGCTGTGCCAGGGCTGTAGCTGGCAGGGGACTTTTCTACCTGGCCCCCGCAGCTCACCAAGGATGGTGGCAGATGGTGCTACCCGCTGGAGCCCTTCCCAGCCACTTGTCCCTGCTTTTCCTCCTTCCTCAAGGAAGAGGTGGCACCTGGCATTTACGGAGAGGTCCAGGTGCTGTCTGACATTCACCTTCATCTATCACCCTGTGTTCTGCCTTTGTTGCGGGAAGAGGATAGATTAAAGCAACCAGCTCTGGATCCAAATCCACATCATCTGGAATACTTACATAGCCATTTGTCTACCTATTCCTACCAAAATCCCTTTGGTTTGTGACTTTACATGATGTATTGTTTTTGTGATGAAGAACAGCAATAACAAATTCATGCAGATGTCTTTGAATGCCTGAGGCATGTCCCAAAAAGTGGACACTAAGATATACCGGACTTTCTCTGCAGCCTTGGTTTTTTGACAGCAGGCATGAGGTTGTGAGAAATCATTCCTCTTTGTTTTGTGCCTGCACAGGCTTCACACATGTGAGTGATGGACAATTGGTGTCGGCTCCGAAGGGTCTCATCATTGTTGCTGCCAGTGCAGCTTTTTGGGGAAGATCCTCAGCACATCCCTCTCTGTCACACAAGTTACATGCAAGCACCACTCCAGCTCTCTTATGGCCCTGATGTACCTCAGTTAATGAAACAATTTGTATCTAGTGGATCCTGGATCCTGGACACCAGTACACGCTCAAGACATATAATCAAAAGACACTGAGTTACAGTCTGTGCACTGTTTAATGTGTGCATCATGCAGATAGAGGATTATAGATTTGTTCTGTGGGTCTGCAATGGTTATCCAGTCCCAGGGGATTAGTTCTGACCTACAGGCCCCTGGCCATTGCAGGGAAAGGTGTGACATGCATGTTTGTTAGCTTGAACTTTTGCAGCCCTGGGAACTACATCTCGTGGTGTAGTAGAAGCTCCCCATGTTGTTTGGAAAGTGAGGGTGATTCCCTTGGTCTTAGCCCCTTAGTGAGGCATGAGAGGAGGTGGCAACAAGCAGCTCCCTGTGGGACCTGTGATTCCCCTTGGATAAGCAGGGCAGGCTCCAGGGCAAACAGATCGGGCCAGCTTGTTCTTTCCTATAGCCGGCAGCCTCCAGACATGTAATGGTTACTTGAGAAGATGAATGCTGTAACTCTGAACATGTCCCCTTCCTTCTTCTTCCCCGGACTTTATATGCTGAGCATGACACCACATGGTACAGAGCATCTCTTGGGTCGGTTGGGGTCAGCTCTCCTGGCTGTGTCCCCTCCCAGCTCCTTGTACACACCCAGCCACTGGCTGGTGGGGGGGTGTGAGGAGCAGACCTTGACTCTGTGTAAGCACTGCTCAGCAATAATTAAAACACCCCTGTGTTACCAACACTGTTTCCAGCACAAATGCAAAACACAGCCCCATACTAGGTACTGTGGAGAAAATGAACTCTGACCCAGCCAAAACCAGCATGCTGGGTGTCAGCAATGGAAATGGTCCCAAAGCTTCCTTAGAGGACTTACGCTTCCAGCTGCTGTTTGCCAGGCTGTTGCTATGTCTTCGGTACTTTGTTTCTCTACAGTAGCTGGAACAGGTATTTTTCACCCATGTTGCATTTATGTGTTACCTCCAGTGCATGTGTTTCCTTTGTGGCCGCTCCATGTGGATGTGGCAACACTTGGGAGGAGTTACTGTACTCTGCCCTCTGATTTACCACAGAAAGCTGTCGGAGGACTAACAGGTCAGATGCGTGTGTGGCTGGAGTGCATAGAGAAGGTGATGCTCAGTCTGTCCTGGAGACTATGAGATCAGAGCTGCTCTGGAGTTTGACAGTGCCAGATTGGAGTTACCAGTTTCTCATTTTGTTTGTTGTCATTGTCCAAGGAATCTGGATTACCCAGTCATATGGTCTCACCTGGTTAGTGAAATTACATTTCAGTAACACTGAGGGGTTGAAGGCGAATAACGTTGGGTTTAGGTAATTGCTACCGGAGGAGAAGAGGAGCCCTGCTGGTGCAGTACTGTGAATCAGTAGGAACATATGTTCCTTCTTTTCACCTCTCCATGCCTCAGTATTTCCCTCGGAGGAACTGGGTGGGAAATCACTCATTCCATAGCATGTTTTTCAGGCAGTTCTTTACTCTTAAGCTAAATGTCACCGAGTGCTCCAGGATCCTCCAGGGGTGGACACTAAGAGGTGGTGTTTAATATTTTGGAGCAGTATAGTGTTGCTGGGGAGTTCACTTATTTCTCTGTGGGCTTTCTACAGCTTCATTTTAATGATGAGTGAAGACTGGAAGGTGGAGTTGTTCACACTCAGTGTCAGCTCTTGCACTCTCACTCTCTGTAAAGCCACCCAACACAGTACTTAACCTTTGGTCACATGTAATGATTGCTGAGTTACTATTCTGATGTGGGGAGAATGCATGGGGTGAAATGAAAGTCCCCATCCACAGCACTAATCCTTTATTTTGTTACTAATAGTCATGTTTCAGCAATTCAGTTTTCTGAGATGTAAATTGGCTACTGAATTCTGGAGCATGAGATCCCTGTAGCACAGTTAGGGCATGTTCCAGAGCTTGCATCTCTGTCTCTTCCATGCTCCCTTTGGCCTCTTCTTGGGTGCTCTGGCTGCCTACCTAGACACATGGTCTCTGCAGACTTCCACATTCCTGACTGCTGCTTCAGGCATGTCTCAGTGCCCAGGCATGGGAAAGTGGCCTGAGGGCAGCTCATGTTCCTGTGAATGGAGGTACCTTCACCTTGAGAAGCTTATGAGCCAGCTGCCTGGGGAAGCCATTTATCCACATTGGCATAAAACACCATTCAGCCAGCTGTTACTACAGTCAGAGCTAGCCTGGTTGGCTTAGACTTTAAATTTACTAGCAGCCTTCATGTGACTTATAATAGGAATCCTCCTGCCTTTGGTGGGAGTAACTGTAGAGGTTTGTAATGGAAACAATAAGATTAGCGTGGATGGAGTGTGAATGGAAAAGTGTGTGAAAACACCAGGAGGAATAGTACTAGAGCAAGGGATGCGGGGATGGCCTGTGCTGATGACCAAAGACACAACTGACAGCAAGCAAATGGGTAAACACAGCAGGATGTGTGGTTTGTGTCAGGACCAAGGGGTCTGTACTGTGATAAGGCCATAGCACAGATGGCTCATCACTAGAAGACCTATTCCCTGATAACAGGAGGAAGGTTACACTGTGATGCACCATGTGCTTCCTGTCATTCCAAGAGGAAGTCTTAGATAAGGTGCCCAAAATGAAGGAGAAGCAACAGGCAGCAGTTTTCCATGGGTTTATGGTGGGTGAGTAAAGCAAGACGCTGAGATAAGGATCAGCCTGTAATAGCCATTGATTCTTAAAGCATGTGAAAAATGTGTCCAAACCCCAGTTCTTTGCTACCAATGAGGAGGGATGCCAGAGCTGTTATTAGGATTTGCTGGTGTGTGTCCCTTGTTCTCTGTGTCACACACAGTAACCCTGACCACACCACATGGACATCTACCTTTTGGTGAATGTGGAAGCATGAGTTTGTAGGTGTGTGGGTGAGTGACATGTTAGAGAAATAAGTGTTAGGTTAAAAGAAATATCACCTTCCCCTTAAGTTTTTGTACTGAGTTTGTGCTGTGGTAGTTTTCTGTGTGACTCCTTGCTGAGGAGTAGGAGCTCCCAGGGGTGCGCTGGTGGGTGCAGGAGGACATATCTGTGAGTGCTGTAGGTGGAGGATAGGGACATGTACTCATCTGGGGTCCAGAGCTGGGGGTCTGCACCTGCAGATGTGCCCTGTGAGGTGATGGTGCCTGTGCTCAGCCTTTGTGTACATCCCTGGGGACTGCAAGAAGTATTTCCAGAGAAAGGTGAGATTTCCATTAGGGTATTCAAAGCCACATCTCTCAGGAGTCTGATTTAGACTACAGCCCAGGCTGGGAAGAGACAATTCTGTTTTTCTCCCTAAATGTACCCCAAACCCAGCAAGGTCCAGAGGAAAACATGAAGAAGAAGGACAAGTGTGGTTATGTAGCAGAGAGCACCCAACTGAGGCCTGCCAAGTCCCTGACTTCCTGGCACTGCCTCTTCTTGTGTTTTTCTGCAGTGCCTGTTTCATGCAGGAGGCAAGGCCTGGGAGATGGCTCTGGCTGCCTGGCTGCAGCACCAACTTCTTGGGCTCCTTCCCTTGATTCCCATCATGCTGTCATAACCAGTTGTGTTTCACAGCTCTGCCTTGTAGAGATACTTGGGAAAAGTATATTCCATTTTGCCAGATGGCATGCATACTATTATAAAAACAAACCCAAATGTTTGTGGTCTGTAGGTGTAAAGGAAAGCCATTAGATGGGGTGGGAAGGGATGATAGGAGCGTCCTTGGCTGATGCATTGGCTGTCTCCTGAGCAGAGCAGTGGTGAGGGGGGTGGTATGAGGACATGTAGTAACTAAATCCCAGCCCCAGTGACAGTCTGGTCTCTTCCTGTTGACTGGAAAGACAGTGGTCTCCATCCTCTTTCATACAAGGCCTAAGGCAGAAGAAAACACAAAAAGGTGACTTGATGTCTCTCCCTCAGCTCCCTGCAGAAGAAGGACCAAGCTGGCCCCTGCATCAGCCTTGTGTTGGCAAGGAGATGTGGCTGTAGCTCAAGCCTGGTCTCAGATCTCACTGGGGGGCCCAGAACAAGTCTGCTAGTCGCTTAATCAGGCTGCCTGGGAGTTAAATCTGTTCTTCTCAGGAAGGAGAACTGTGTCGTCTCCTTATAGCCAACCTGACTTTTAAAATCCAGTTTGAAATAGCCAGAAACCACTATTTCCGTCGTGGTGCCCAGGACATGCACCCAGAAGAGCCAGGGGAACGATCATTGGTGCCCTTGCAGAGTCACCTGGGGACCTCAGTGTGACCCCAAAGTGTCCCTGCACAGCACAGGGACCCTTCCACTGCCAGCATGAAGCAGCCCCAGCACCTGAGTGCAGGGATTCCCAGGCTGCCTGGTGCCTGTGTTATCCCTGGGACCACTCTGTACAGCTCCAGCATTGCATCGTGGCCTCTCAGTATGCCTTCAGCCCCTGCTGCACTCCCCCAGGCCCATCCTGTGCAGCACCCCAGAGGTCCCCCACCTTCTCACATCCACATGCCTCATCCCTGTGGCTGTCAGTTGAACTGAGCACTGCCAGCATGTGTCAGGGGATGACCCCAGGCCTGTTTCTCTCCTTCCAATGGTGACTGCCACAGTTCCTTTTTAGGCAGGAGGAGACAATGATTGAGGAGCACGGCAGAAGGCAGCTCCTTCCCCCCAGCGTCACTGATACCACCAGGATGCTATTAGGCAGACAAAGAGAGAAATTCAAGGCAGCCGTTTTTGCTGCTGCAGCAAGAGTGGCTGCGAAAGGAAAGTAAAATGAAAGGTTTGTTGGGATTTGCAGCCTGGGGTGTGCTATTGTGAAGCTTCAGAGTGTATTACCCACAGCTGAGAACAAGCTGATCTATTCTGGAAGGCAGCTGCCCTTCAGCAGCAGTTATTACAGTGCCTCTGAGGGGTGGGTGGTTTTTTCCCCCATGGCAGCCAACCAGCACAAAGTTTGGCAATACGAAGTTTGGGGATTTGATGAGCAAAAGAGGACTGACAAGCCGTATCCATAGTCTGCTCTTACAGGTGACTGCAGGAGGCCAGAAAAATTGGTCTGCTTTGAAGATCTGCTGTAGGTTCTCATGCTCGCTTGTTGCATGCATTTTTGTAGGGCTGGCAATAGGTCAGGGGAGAGATCGGGGCACAGCAGACCCTCCTTCTGTCCCAGACCTGGGAGGAGGTGATGGCCAGGGCAGCCAGGTAGCAAAGGGGACCGGGAGGGGCAACACACAGATGTGCAGCTATCACCCCCTGTTTGCGTGCATCCTGCACCCATCCAGAGGCTTTCACCTGGGCCAACCCCAAATGAAATATGCTTCAAAATCAGGAAAGTCTTAAAAATACCCACTTTTTCCTTCTGAAATCAGATGTGCTTGATGTTCCTTTATTAAGAGAACTAGCACCTCTCAGAATACACACGCTGAGAGTGCCCCTGTGAGTCGGTCAGAGTTAGTGCATTTTGTCTGTGCGTACAGCACGGGCTCATTGTGTCTGTCAGACTTCTTGTCTGCTTCTACCAAGTAGTTATGGGCTGAAACTGCTCTGAATATGTCATGTGTATAATAGTGTCACAATGCAAGGGGGCAGCTGAAGCTGTCGGTGGGGCTTTTTAACAGGTCTGGAGCTGTGGTGCTGAGAACAGACACCCTTCCTGTCTGTAAATGAGATCCAGCTGCAGACAATGTCCTGACTTTGTTTATTCTTTCTTGGGCAGTCCCTGAAATCTTCCCTTTCCTTTGGTGCCCCAGCACAGCCCATACAGCCAGCACTGTGTCGTGCCTGCCAGGGAGAAGAGCTATTCTGTTGTTGGATATCTGTGATGTTTATGCTCAGAAAGCAATGAAGCAGTTGTTTCTTTATTAATTAAAATGGCCATGTAGACCTTAAATAGGTACCCATGAACGCAGCAGAGGCCATGAAGATGCGGGAGGTTGTGTCTGAGCCATACAGACAGGCTCTGCCTGGCTCCGGTGTGGACCCAGCGGTTAATGCATGGATTTGAATGTTTACGTGAGCAGCTGCTCTCTATGATTAAAGGCTGCAAATTAAGTAATGCCAAAGGAGATTAGCATCTGCAGTAAAGTCCCTTGATTTGATAGGGAAGATGCTAATACAGAGTACTGATGGCTCCTGCACTCACTCCTGCCGATGGCCAGGACTCATGTCGTGGTGGGAAGTTGGTGTGTGTCTGCAGGATCCCCCACGTGTTCCTTCTCCCGTGCCTGGTGGCAGTGTGTCAAGCGCTCGCAGCTGCGAGGCAGCCTGCTGTGACTTTGGGAACACAGGGCTGAAGAGCCATGTGAGTGCGCAAGAGGGGAGCGGGTGGTTTGTTTTGAGTGGGATGCTGGCAGGCTTTCTGCACAGTAGGCGCAGAGTAACAATAGCCAAGTGTCAGCATCGGTTTGGATCATCTGCCAGGCAGACTGGACACATAAGGGTTTTGCGTACTCCCCAGCTCTGTCGAGGGTGCCCCTTGCTCAGGCATGAGAGGTCTGGCATCACCTGCAGCAGGGTGTCAAAAAGCCGGTGTTTTGCACAGTGTGGATTCCAGAGGAGCCAGTGCTCATTGCTTCTTTGTGCATCTGGGAAATCTTGCAGCCAGCAAGGAGCCCTGGGGCTGCTGCCAGGGTCCCTTCAGCTAGCCTTGTCCTATGGGGCCGTGAGACCCTTTCAGGAGCAACGTGTGGTGACAGTGGCAGAGCTGCCATGGGCATGAGAAGATGCATCAAGGAGTGAAGGCGCTTCGAAGGAAGAGGGGGTGAAATGTCAGCCCAGAGCCATGTCACGCTTCAGTGCTGTTCAGCTCTGTCGCTTTGTTTCAGCCATTAACCCCCCTGCAGCTGCAAGGCAGAGGAGAATGGGAAACCTGGCCCAGGTTGCAAAACAGTGAGAGGTGTGACGTGCCTTTTGTGGGGCCCAGGGGAGTTCTCAGGCTGGTGGCAATGGGAGGTATTTCTGTGTGTGTCATCTCCAGGGATGCTGCTCATCTCTGTGTGATGGCACATTTTGCTTTCTGAATGGGCAGACTCTGTGAGCCTGGAGCTTGCCCTCGCTGCTGCCTGTGCCACCTTTCTGATGGGGACACCATGCTTTAGGGCTTCAGCGTGTTCCCTGTGAGGGTTTAGGGATGCTTCTTCCATGCCAGAGTGGCCCCATGCCACAGTCAGGTTTTGCTCCTGGTTTTCCTTCTCTGCCCCTCAGTACCTCCTCTGGTTGGAGCTGCTCCAGGAGCTTTATAAACTTGGAAGCCACAAGAACCATTCATAAAGCCAAAATGTGCTGGGCCCCCATTCTGCCAGCATGCCAGGGCAGGGGTTTGCAGTCAGACATGGCACCTTTCCACATTACTGCACAGCTCTGCCACCCATTTTCCACATGGCTGTCAGTATGTACTGCCTCCTGCTTGTCCATTAATTTAATTGTTCCTAATTTACATAGCGGTGTTGGCACTTTTATGTATTTAAAACACCTGGATGTTGACAAGGTGCTAAGGAAGGGCCCAAGTATAATTCAAACCTGGGTAAGCAGGCTGCAGACAAAACCACTGTGAGATAAATAGATGTGCTTCAAAATTTCATTGTCTGACAGGACCTGCCTGTAATGTAATTTTCCTTGTTCTTTCTCAGCAATAAAAACTTCACAGTATCTGATATGACTCTATTTAGCTTTAATGTTGTCTGAGGAATGCCATTAGAAAAGTGTGGGTTATTTAATCAGGACTGAATCCTAAATGTCTGCTTGTTTTTGGAAATGGAAGACAAAAATTAATAGAAGAGAACGAGAAGATGTGAGGTTCAGAAGCATTAACGTTGGCTCATATGCTCTGTGTTGGTCTGAAGCATCCTTGGTGCCTGGGCTGTGGCTGTTAGGTGAAGTCAAATCAGCAAGATATTCTCCTCTGGGTTTTGAAACTTAGTCTTTTGCAGTCTTTCTGCAGATCACAAATAGCTTTCTCAGAGCTGAGGTAGGAAAGGATGTCATTAAAAGACAGAATATAATTGAGCAGAAAGAGATTGAAAACTGATGGCAGGACTAAGGTCTCATGTCTTTCCAGATCCCCGGAGGAATCAAGGAGAAATTGTTTATCACAATTTCTTTGTTCCTTGTTGAGATTTCCAACCCAAAACCTCTAAAAGAGCAGACACCTGTCATCCCCAGTTAGGCTCTTTTCTTCTTGGGTTCCAAAGCATTCCCACTGTTATTAAGAAATGTTCATATTTTAAGCCTTACTTTGCCTCTCTGGAGGTGTGTTATTATCAGGCGTTCCCAGCATGCCCTGTTACAGAAAGTACTATTAATTTTGTTCCTGCAAACATGTAGGAATAGGGTATTGCTGGTGGTACTTGTCAGCATGTGTGCTGGACCACATCCCATGCAACCAGAGAGAGCCAGCAAGGACTCATTAGGCAACTTGGTTTTAGACATTGGCAATGCCGTGTGTGGCTTGATACAGAGCAGCAGATGTTCTTCAGCACCTGCAGGCTGAGGCCTCTGTTCTTCATTTTTTGTGTCAGATTAAAAAGGATCATTGGCAGTATTCATGGTCTTTGGATTTTCTTTCCCATGTAAGTGCTGCTGCTTTGCTGATTGTCTGTGAGTTCTGAGCTGGAGCTGTGAGTGGGGATATCTTGATTTGATTTGTTTTCTGCTTTGGATTTGAGGTTGTCACCAGGTCAAGTATCATTAGTAATAGAGAACTGGGGGATTTATCCACTGTGCATAGCATATTGCTTCAAGGATGCGCTGCTATGAGAGACTGCAGAGTTTCTCTCTCCTTTCTTAGTCTGTTAATGAAACAGCTGGACTGTGAATCTCCTTACTCACTTGGAGATTGAATCACAAGCTCTGCAGGCTCTAGTGAGAGGTTTCTGGGAGGGTCTCAAGCAGAACTGGGCTTCTCTGGTGGACTTGTGGTTTGAGTATGCATGATATGGGGCTGGTGGGATGGGGACGGATGCTTAGTGGCATTGTAGCTGGCTGTGGATGAAACAGAAAGTGATATACGTTGCAGTTCTACCCAGCTGACCATTTGACACCACAACATAGATATACAGTTGTTTCCTTTTGAATGACGAGTTCCTTGTGTAAGTGCTGAGTTAAACATGCAAACTTCCAGTCTTGTCTCTGCTGCTGTTAACTTGGAGCAACTCTAAAGCTAGTTGGGCCAAAGAAAATAAAGAAACTTTGCATTTTGAAATTGCTTGACTACTCATTCTGCTGAGGTTCAGCCTCAGCAGAACTAGAAAAATGACCAAGTTTATTATGAATGTAGTGTCATCCTTTTGGTGACTTCTGAGCTGTCCTTGAGCACCATTCATTTATATAGTTACATGACACCTCAGCCACATGTCTGGGGATGAAGAGTGAGCTATCTCTGAGCTACCAAATGCCATGGAAACCAACAAGTGGAAAAGCCAGATGTGCATCTAATATAGAGAGTGCATATTTGACAAAACTAGGCAAGGAGAGGAAGTGGAGAGTGATACATGCCCCAAAACACACCGTGTTGCTTTTTGCCTGTATGGACAATTTCTGCTTCTTAGGATGTAACCAGATTAACCTTGCTATTATTGTCTGGCAGGGTGCTGAGTCAGTGTGTTCCCATGGCTGTGAAAATGTCAGCTATAGGGAATGGGAAGGGCATGGGTTTTTGCAGTGATGGAGGTCCTCAGAGTGGCTGAGTTAGAGCACTGGGGTGCAGCTGTGGTAATTCTTACCCACAGTTTCCAAATGCATCTATTTTAGGCATGAGAAGTCTCCTCCATATGTGTGGTTTCAGCTACTACCTTAACAATGACTTCCTGACATTTTGCCTGCCCTCCTGCCCCTCTTCCAATCTCCTGTCTCCTATCTCTGATTCCCCCTCCCTTGCATTTCATCTCAACTGGTTTCCTGCTGGGAAAATGTACATCCTCCTCTTTCTTCCCATTCCCTGACTTTTCTCCTCTGTTGGCAGTTTTCCAGTCCAGCAACCTTGACCTTATCTCCAGTTCCTTCCATTTCCTCTCCTTCAACTAACACTATTGGTGAACTCTGTCCATTTTTCTCTCCATCCTCCAAGGCTAGCCATGCATCCTGCTGGATATGTTGTCATTTCTTTCCTTGAAGCTCCTACAGCTATGTACAGCTCCCTCTTTTGTGGCCTCCTTTATGTATGCCTCCATACAGGAAGCTTCAATGTTTTTTGTGTTATACAATACATGCAAGTACATCACCATGTCTGCAGGAATACTTTTATCTTGTCGGTATGGTGATCTGTTAAGTATGATCATGCTCTTTAGAAAAAAAAATACCTCTAATTGTTCTGGTTTCATTTGCATTGTACAATGATTTTGAGAGTGATTATGATCATGGAAATGCTTTGTAGCTCATTAGTGACTTCAGTTCTGTGAGGAAAAGTTGCTGCTGCCTGTTGTATAGGAGACCTTGTGATCTACTCTCGTTTGGTCAGAAAACTCTATTTTGTCTATGTTGTCAACAGCCAGGTCTATCAGAATTCCTTTTACTTTGCCAGTTTACTCTCAATTCAGAAGAAATATTGGATGTTAGAACTTTGCTTGATATTTCCTGTGTTACTTCTAAAGAGGGCTGTAGGGAAGATCATTATCAAGTGTCATTCATGGCTACAAACTCCTGAGTATTCTGCTGTCAGTTCTCATGGTCTTGGCCATTTATGGAAAGAAGGCACCTTTCTTGCTGGAGCCAGATGAATTACACATGTATTGGTGTCTTTGACCTCTGTGGGAGGCTGATTCTGAAAGGACTCTGTTGCATTTACTAGCCCTGTGAGAAACTGGTAACCCATTTTTCAGTCTTAAGTCACAGCTATGCCCCAGTCCCTGGTCCCCAGCCTCTGCCTTTTCTATGTGACATTATGGACAGAATGGCTGAGGACATGTCCTCAAGTGGCCACAGCTCCAGCAAGCTGTAACCCTCTGCCAGCAAGTCCAGAACTATGCCCAGCCTGTGAGTGTCTCGGTCTCTGTGTGTTGTCAGTCTGTCACATCTCCTTGGAAAATTACTGTGGAATTACTAAGTCTTATTTTGCTTTTCTGAGATGCCTGACTCTCAGAAGGAAGTTCTTGTATCACCAGCATCTCAGTTGTGAGTATATGTCTGGTGGTCATGACAAGGGTTAAGCAAAGATCAGTGGCCTAGGCATGAATGACTCTAAACCTTTTGTACTATTTTTGTCTGTAGCCTAATGGATGGGCTCATCTTTTTCTTTAATGTATGCACACAAACACTTTTATTAGTAAAAAGGCCCCAACAACTTAAAACATTTGGAAAGATGTGAGGTGGTGAAGTGCCCCTCCGTTCGTCCTCCCTTCTGACACAACTAGCTTGCTGGCCTGGGCTTAGAAAGCAAAGTGATGAGATGAAGCGTAAAACATACTGTGTTTTCAAACGTGGAAAAGATGAGAAAGGAGTGCCTCGTGTTGTATGTGAAAGCATTCCTGTGATGGTGCTACATGCCGCTCTGCCATCCTAATTTGCTTTCAGAGGCTCAGTATAATCATTCTTTGTATTTCCTAAAGGATGTGAAGACTAAATAGCATTTGGTCAATGGTTTCATTGTTGATTTCTCCCAGTGCTACAAAGTAGTGCAAAAATATTAGGGACAGGCAGGGTGCATCTCACTGAATAAAGATATTGTGTCTCTCATAATCCAAGTCGGATGCATTTAGAAAGAGGGAAAGCCCTATGAAAAGTGCTTACAAGGCTGTTTGGACAGTGGAAATCTTTTGTAAAATGTAATTTCGGCATCTTTCCCAATGGGATCCTTCATGCAGGAGGACTGGCCAGCATTTTGGAAACAAACCCAGCCAACATTAGGTTTGGACATCTGCTTGTTTTAAGGTTGCTTTCACAATTTTCTCTGTAGCTGAAGATTGGTACTTGATGTCTATGTAAAAATGTTGCCAGAAAAGCAATGAAGTTACACCAACTGTTTCTTTCACAAATGCAGCTTCCTTAGTCCTTAGCAGTGACCGCTTTATGCTGGGAAATCATCTTGTTTGCTTTGCTCCCTTGGCTAGAAGGATGAGAACTGTTTGATCTTGTTTTTTTACAAAGTTATCCTAGGTGAGTGAAAAAGGTTTCTTGAATAAAGTTAGCTTTAAACTGGGGTGGTCTCCTACCTGAGTACATCTAGACTTAGTGCTAGTAGGCTTAAATGGCATTAAGTCAAGTGACTTGTGAGGAAGGGTAGTGGTGTCTTTTGCCTTTGCAGGTGGCTGATGGAATTTGAGAGAAGCTAACATTCAAATTTTCTGGATATTTTAGTCCTTGTTTAAACCACCCAAAAGGAATTAGAGCATATCTTCTCTTATTTCAACAGGGACCAGCTCGCATGACATCTGATCTTGCATCTTCTCCTGCAGCAGGATACATGCCTGTTGGTCAGAAGCCAGAGGCTGTTGTGCACGCTATGAAGGTAAGGGCGCTGCAGATCCCTGCACAGCCATGCAGTGTGGTGCAGTACAGTGTGGTGTGGTGCAGCTAATACTGAAGTGGCAGAACTAGACATGTCCTCCTCTCATGGAAACACAACAACTAGAAAGTTAGTGCTCAGGCAGATTGTTGGCAACCAGCACCTGTGTCATGGTGAATAATCATCACTTCAAATAGTTGTGGAGTTATGCGAGATCGGGAGTGACTATTTTCTGGGGTGGGAAACCTCCAACAAAAGCTGCTGATGTTGAAGGTGTTGGTTACCTTTGGTAGAAAGCTGTTGACCAGTCCTGTCTAAACTGGATCTTTGGGGTGACAGTGGTGGCCAAAATGCTGGTTTAATTTATAAGGAGCAGAAAAACTGCAGTTCCTCAATGTGCTTTATTATTGAAATCCTGCATCAGTCTTCAAAGGAGAAGAACTGCTTTTTATATAAATACACAGCAAACCATAGCATCATACCCATGTAGATCTGTGTATCATCAGTGGGGATTACAGTCAGGATCATTGGCAATAAAACCCATGGGACACTGCTAGCTGAATTAACTTGCACCATGGTTTCACAGCAGTTCTCAAGTGCTAGTGACCACCCTTTAGCAGGAAAAATGTGATACCCTGGTGTTGCATGTTTAACTAGCTAAGCAAGTTCCTTCTGAGTATATCAAGGACATAAAAGCACAAGTGCTTTAGCAAAAAGCATAAGGTGCTCTAGCAATGGCTGGAAAATCTCTAAGTAAATTAGGCTCTGGTTGGAATATACTGATATATAGATTTACAGAACATTGCAGATTCATGTGTTACCTTTGTTTTTCTGAGACTTTGTACTAATCCAGTTTTACTTGTGTTTAATAATCCAAGCCCTCATGCAGTCCAGAGTACTTTTGCTTTTGTCTTTTTCTTCCCCAGCTGTGGGGTTTGTACCTTTCTGCTCCTGCCCTTTGTTGCATTTGGTGTGGGGTGTTGGTGAGGTACAAAATTAAGCAAAGTTGATAATGTTTTTAAGTTACAAGATCAAATAGTTATAAATTGATTATGAACACATTCTGAGGGGAAATGGGGTTCTTGTTTGCCTTAGGGGTTATGTGACTGCATTTGTTAGTAAGGGAAGGAAACAAATGGTTTTAAGATGCGGTTTGGTAAGCTTATGGAAAGGACTGGAAAATCAGTGAAGAAGATTCTTGGAAACTGGAAAGTAAGTTTGGGGGGCCTGGCACAGTGATGCATATACAGGAGTTGAAGTGTTATGGCTGGTTGTTTGTGCATATTGTTGTTAATCCTCTATTTCAGAACTTTGTTGATTGCTAGGAAGGACTGGAGATAATTCTTCTCTGCAGTTTCATAATTTGCCCAGTGTGATACATTTTGTCTCTTTCCAAACCCCTGGAAGGCGCCATGACTAGAGTCAGGAAGCAGGTAACACAGCAGTCACATCTCATGGGCCATAAATGGTCTCACATGACATGTCCTGCTCGCACAATTAAGTTTAAGAATATTCTCACATTTGAAGTGAGGAGGAATTCTCCTGTAGGTCAGTATGGAAGGGAGGTGTTTAGTTTTCCATCCTGTGGCCCATTTCCAAGGGTCAGCTGGTAACTGAAAAGACAGAGGAAACTGGCCCTGCTCTTAATCTCTCCTCCTCCTTTCTTATGGCACAGTGATATTGTGGCTGTTGGTCTTCAGCTGCGGATCTTAAACTGGGTAGAAGATGATGTTTTTTGGCCATGGCAGGCTGTAACATATGGAATAGCTCTTCTCTGCACTCTGCAGAACTGGATAGCTTTTCCAGTGCCAGCCCCCTGCATGTGGGAAATTGGATGCAGCTTAGACCCTCATTGCCTGTGATACAGTTCATGACCTTCCCTTGAAGAGAGAGTAGAGAGTAGCCTACAAATGAGACTTGTGATGTGGCTATAACACATCAGATATTAGCAAAAGCCCTTGTTGGTTGTGTAAAGGAGTCTTTATGGCTTTAGCAGGCTAGCTCCTTACCATGAGGAGAAGTAAAGAGAGATGGAAGTTGGCTTTGCTTGTCTCATGGGATACTTGCATTCAAATCTACTCAGAAGCTTGCATTCAAATCTGTGCCCAAGTGAAGGGCACTGAGGGGCTATGCTCTCTGCACAGACCTGCAGGGCTTCTGGATTGCCTCATCTGCACCCATCTATGTGGTGTCCCTTAGGTTTTTTCCTTGTTTTTTTTTTTTTTTTCCTGGCAGCTGAATACTTGCTATGTGGCTGAAGCATTGTCTGCCATTTAGCATCAATAAGTTCTCCCTTTAGCACATTTAGGGGGTTTCTTTTGGTTTTGCTTCTGAAATAGATGTTGTTTATTTGCGCCTACTAAATAAGGAGCAAGATGACAGGTTGGCACTCCTAACAGCTGTTTTTGCTAACAAGAATAAAAGGTACATATGCTACAGCTCAGTATCTCACTGAACATCAAAGCACTTTCCTTGGGAATTGAGAAAACCTGCTAAAGATACGGGGAGTTGAGGAGGAGACACATGTAAGAGAACGACATTCAGCCTATAACCCAACTTCCCCTGTAGCAGCAGCCTAGACCTTTTCCATGTGCACAGAGCCATGAAGCAGGTGATCAATCACTGCTGCTGATCTTGTTAAGGCAGGATTTTGTCCTGCCCAAACTAGGGAAAAGTCCTAGCAGGGCATGTAGACTGTTCCCTTGCTGAAGAAGGATGCCATGTTCCCCAGTGCTTTGCCCAGCTGACTTATAAATCAGTAAAACCAGTGAGCCTTGCACCCTTTGGAAAGCATCCTTCAGTCTCAGAGTGCTTTCTGGTACAGAAATGCTTACTTCAACTTTTGTCTTTCCTTCCAAAGCTTTACTACAGTCATACAGACTCTCTGATGGGGTTTCTGTTTGTTTTTTAAGTATGCATTTCATGGCCATGTGGGGCTAGTGCAGCCAGTCAGAAGGGAGGTGGATGTGATGGACTGGGTGACTTTGAGGTGACACTGCCTTGATCACAGACTTCAGTGCATGAAGGACAATTCAGTGTACTCGAGGTGTTCCTCACAGTTCACACATCATCAGGGAGAAAGCCAGACAAGCCGCATGCTCACTGAGAGCAAGGTGCAAGTGAGCAAGGTGCAGGTTGTCTTCAGGACATGGTGTCCCCAGGCAGAGGGGCAGTGTCACCCCAGTCCAGCCCCATCCACCGGCATCGGTAGAGCAGGCTGCCCGCACTGGCTGGCATTTTACCCAGGGTCATCACATCTCACCCGTGTGTCTGCAAAGGGACAAGTGCTGTCAGGGCTCCTTGAAGAACAGCAAAAGGAGGGGATGGCATGAGCCATTTTTAAGCCTGGGGTACATTTATCTCTTTCCTGTAGGCTCCTGGGTTGGGATGTGGCACAAATCATGGGAGGATATACTTTGGTTTCTTAGATCCATGCTGAATCCACAGTCCTTGAACTTTAGCTGAGCCATAGGCAATTTATGTGAAGGCACATCCATAGTCCCCAGCAGTGTAATTGGAAGAACGCTAACCTGGTCCAAACAGCTGAGGAGGCACTTGGAAGGATCTGAGACTGGCTGGGGCTGGGTCAGCACTGAGAGTCCTTCCTGTCTTCCGTCAGGACCTGATTTCACGCATCAGAGTGTATTTTTTTTTTTCTAGCATGCCTTTCCAGGCTAGGCTGTTGAGTTTTATCCCCCTGAATCACTTTTCCCTATATCTAAGATGCTAATACATCTTTGCAAAGTGCCCATGTATATGTGGGGTGTGCCTCTGGAGCAGGATGGTTTCCAGGGTAAGTGAGTCCTGAGTCATTCAGAATTGAAATACAGCTATAACATCTGTCTGCTCAGCTTTCAGCTCCAGCTCTGTCTGGTTCACACCATTAAGACATTTCTACTGAAAGAAATGGGCTTTGCCATCCTTCTGCACTTTCTGGACTAGGGAATGTGGTTTTAGTTTAAGCACAAATTGTAGAAAAACCGTTTCTTTTTGCCCACTGGGACTCCTGTGCCTGCAACGTTGATGGCTGGTGGAAGCAGAGGCTGGAACTGATGTGATCTTAAACTAATCTAAACCATGGCTGTCCTTGACACTTGCCCTGTGGACACAGCCAGTGTTTAGCTGCCAGCCAGGCAACCCTGGCGCTCTACACGTGGATGTGATCCTGCAGGCTGCTGCCTTCGTAGCTGAGCACTGGAGGCACACTGACTCCAGACGAGCAAGTTCGATGCGCTGATCCAGCTGGATCAATAATTCCTCCCTCCTCTTTAGCAAAAAATAGATGCTTTCTTTGTCAGCACGCATATGCCTTTTGCAACCCTTTTGCTCTTCCTCTCCTCCTAGAAAGGATGAGGGTAATTCTTACCTGTGCAAAGACTGGTCCCAAGTAGGTTAAGGGCCCTAGGAGAATGACCTATTTTTGTCTGTAACACAGTTCGAATACAGCAGGATTGTTGTGCTGAGGCAGACCGGGAGATAATCTACACTGGTATTCCATTTCATGGAACAGCCAGTGCTGTGTACCTCAGGAAAGGGTGAAACCCATCCTTGCACTTCATCTAGCTCTGTTCTTCCCTAAGAGGTGTAGAAGTAGTTACACACAGAAATACACCTGCTGAATGGCTTTGTATGTGTGGATGTATTGTAGTGAATAAGACCACATGCTGTTTGATGGCATTGGGTGATTCCAGGAGCTTTGACCCTGCACACTGAGCTGACCATCTTGCTCATCAGTGGCAAAGGCCTGGGTGAGGTATGGAGGTCACTCATCTGGAGGTAGTCCTGTGCTGTGAGGCACCTGACTTGTGCAACATACCTGTCTGGAGGGGCAGTCTGAATGCACATGGATGCGATGGAGGCACTATGGAGGTGGTTGCCTTGCTAGCAGTGCTGCCTGGAAGGTGGGGCTATTAGCAGCCTTACTGGAAGAGATGCGTTTGTGGGCACAGGCAGCTCGCTGCCACTTACAACATGGTCTCCCAGGACTGTGGTGGTAGCCATACCATGCAGGGGGTGGACAGATGTATGCCATCACCAGCAAAGGAGGAGAGTGGAAGCACCCATCTTCATGTTGTGCTCGTCTTGGCCCACTCAAGGCTTTGTGACTCCTGCCAATGTAGATACTGGTTAATGATGCTGTTAGGGACACGTAATTATTTGAGGAGCATAATTCTTTTGTAATGTTGTTTTTGGTAGGTCCTTGAGGTCCATGAAAATTTGGACAGGCAAATGCAAGACAACTATGAAGAAGACCTGAGTGAAAAGGAGAAGGCGATCGTTCGTGAAATGTGCAATGTAGGAACTCTTCTCAATAACTCGGGATTTCTGTCAAGGTCTTTTCTTAAAATTATGGAGGATCAGTGATGTACTGCATAGAGGCCCTGCTTGATGTGAGATCCACAGGCACAAGGGCAGAGTGGAGGCTCGGCTGACCAGTGCTTTGGGTATCAGTAACCTGAGTGCCTCATTCATTGCATGGAGCAGCCTTTGCTCAGAGGGCAGTTCCCACTTTGCTGCCTTTAAGGGTGTACAGTAGCTAGTCCAGCTGACAGAGAGCTGTGCTAGGGTGCTCCCTGGCTGGGAGAGTCCTGTTAGCACTTGACTCCACCTGTGCCCTCAGGGACTTGGTTTGGGCTGAGCAGCAATTGGTTGCCATCTTTAAAGCTGTACAGCTTGAATGGGTTTGAACCTAAACTGTGGGATAACATCAGAGGGAGAATCTTCTTGTCTGAAGCTGTTGGACAGCACCATGATGTGTGGAGTGCTATCAGCATTGCTAACATATTGGGCAACCACACGGTTAACTGAACTTGCCACATC
Organism: Melopsittacus undulatus; assembly: GCF_012275295.1. Classification (NCBI taxonomy): domain Eukaryota; kingdom Metazoa; phylum Chordata; class Aves; order Psittaciformes; family Psittaculidae; genus Melopsittacus; species Melopsittacus undulatus. The sequence continues at coordinate 25,120,082 of NC_047530.1, forward strand.
TTCTATGATGTGCCTTCATACCAAACCTCTGCTCTGTGGTGCCTGCTTCCATGGTACTGCCTCCAGCTGCAAAACACCTCTGCCATGCTTTGGCTTTGAGCAGAGTTTGAGAGCAAGCATCCTTGGCAAGGGCTGAGGTACTTCAGTTGCTGGATACCTATGAGCAAAGCCAAGACCACAGTAAATGGGCACATGCTCTTTAGGGTATTTTGTCTGCTTAATGCCACATTCCCTTGTGGCAGGGGGAATGGTAAAACACTGTAACTTCATCCTTCCAAATGGGCTAATTTCTGTTTGTTTGTCATCAGCTGTTTTTTTCTTTAAATATTCATTTAATGTAGGCAGATGTAAAGTGCTTTGCAGCTTCTTATTTTTAAAGAAATTGTGTCCCTCCACCCAGTGGCGCTAGAGTGATAAACTATGTTTTTATAAAGCCATAGATGTGTATTTTTAATCATTGCCTTTTTCATTCTTATTTTCTGTTCATGGTAACATCTTTTCTGTAAGCATGGCAGGGGTGACCTAACACTGAACTCAACTTCTGAACCTGGTGTATTTGTTTATACTGTTACCCAAAGCAAAAACAGTTCTAATTTCAAGAGGGACTAACTAGAAAAGTGCATCAATGGTGTTTTCTTTGGGAACTGGTGCGCAGGTGCCATCCAGTGGCTCTGTTGAGAATTACAGCGCAGCTCTGGGGAACGGCTGATGGTGACTTTCAGACTGCAATTGTAGAAATACTGCAGCTCCTCACAGACTTTGGATTTTAATACGTTTCCCCCACCCAATTATTCTTTCTTACAGGTTGTCTGGAGAAAGCTGGGTGATGCTGCGAGCTCCAAACCCTCCATCAGGCAACATCTGTCAGGAAACCAGTTCAAGGGTCCCTTGTAGGAGCGGCGTCCGGGAGGCCGGAAGGGATTGATTCTGTGAAGACTGAAGAGGCAGAGTTCAGCGTTTCTGGCTGCCTGTTCTTTGGGAGTTGGGGTTGCGATTTTTCAGGGTTTTCTTTTTTTCTTTTTTCCCCCCAGCTTTTTTTTTTTTTGTAACAATAGTGTAAATATGGCAGCTAAAGGCCTGATTTCCAGGCTGCGGTGCTCTGGAACTGCTGTTCAATGGGTAACCATCCAGTAATGCCAGACTTGCATCATTTGTATTGTAGTTCAAACCTGCTTTGTTGTAATGGTCTGTTTGTAGAATTAACTAACTCAAGAAAATTTCTATGAGGAACAAGAACCCTTAAACTGCAGAGAAGTCACAGTTTGTATCACTCCTGTCCACCCACTTGTCAGTGATTCATAGTGGCTCCAGGCAGCACCTTCCAAGGAAAATGCAACTTGAATTTGTTGGCTTACTGCCTGCTATGCTCTTGAGCTGCTAACACTTGCATTTGGAGGTCCTTATTCAGAAGAATGACATGCAACTGTTTTCACAAAGCACTGTGGAAAATACTGAGTGGTGATCTAAAAACGCCAGCACCACTCTGCATTCTATGGTGGTACTCACCACACAAGCCTGCAGAAAGGCATGAGACTCCGTATCAGCTATTAATGAACTATTTTTCCTTAAAAATGACATGAGATATCTGCAGTCACAATGTGAATTAAGTCATTTAGCCACACACCAGTATTCCCTACAAACATGGCAGCACTTTCCCTGTAAATCTTCTACTACAATTAGTCAGAAACTGCCATCCTCACAGTGCTTGTGGTGTTCACAGGATCTTCAAGAGCAGCAAACCTTTCACATAAGGAAGATTCGGGTGTTTTTTTAATGTTCTTGCTGGACCCCTCACCTATACTGGTTCCTCTGTAAGGTGGCCGAACAACAACCTTGTGGAGCTGAATAAAAACACCATAAACACAGGCTGTCGGCTGAGACTACTTTCTGCCATTCAAGCTTTATTTTTGTTAATGAACCAAAACAAGTGAGTTTTCCCTCTTCAAATGGTTGTATATAAAACAATGGGACTTACATTCTGCTATTGTGGAGTAGCTGCTTGTATAGTTGTAAGAATTTGCCCCCCTTCTTTTCCAAGTTGTCAAAGCAGCTGCCCCTGTATTTCATTAGATGTTCTTTCCCAATAGTCCAGGCAAGCAAGGCTGGGTTGTTAAACTCATTGGTGTGAAATAATTTTAAAGACAGGCATGCGGAAAGATCAAAGCCTCCTCTTCAAATGCATTGATTATAGTGATTAGTTTGAAGATTTAATGACCTCAAATACCATCACTTTCTTTTTATCTCCATAAGAATCGGTCACAGCTACAGACAGATGAATTAACTGGACAGGTTCTTCCTCTTAAATTAATTTGTGCTACCAGTTGAGTTCTTTGATTTGTGGTATTGTGTTAACAAGAGGCACCGATACAATACCAAGGAGCCCTTGCTGCAAGTTATGAAAGGTAATTGGTCCCATGGTATACAATAAACTAGCTGCCTGTGTGAAGAATTTGCAGTGTCAGAGCTGGAATCTGTAACCAGTAAAAAATAAGAGAAGGATTACAATCAAAATACACAGTATCCAGTAAGAGTAAGCACCACTTCATTATTCATTTCAGAAACAAAAATGTAACAGTCGAGTAGGTTATTTTTTAAAAACCAAGAACCATCCCCCAAAACACAGACACATACTCTCACTTTTATATTACCTGTAGCTTATTTCATACTGAGTAAGAATTTCATACTCAGCGAACACTGAGTTAGCTAACTCTTAAGTGTAGTATTATTTACATCTTATGGAGTCAGGAAAAATCCATTCTAGAGTCTGTCTCCTTTAAAATATAGCATCTTTGGAGGATTGTGGATTTCCTCCCCTTCACCTTGTGTTTTGACCACCAGTTTCTAGTCACCATTGATTACTTGTCTTCCTCCTTTACAATTTATACCTTAAGATTGTTGTACCAGAAAAGGTGATGTAAAGCAGAGACATCATTCTTCCTTAGCATCTAATATTGAACAGAGGGTTACTTTAATCTGTGCTTGAAAGCCCATTCTAATTTTGGTGGCATGCAATCGCTGGATTAAGTGAAGAATTTAAGCATATTGGGAACAAGGTTAATTTGCGTCAGTGAATTTTAACTAAAGCAATGCAAATGTTGCCAGCACTTGTAGAGTTGTGTCGATGAGATGCTTGCTGTTTTAGGAGTGCATTAGACTAGCAGGTCCTCTGAACAAGACAAGAACTGTATTACTAATCCGATAACTAATCTGATTACTAATCTGTCCAGCTATGTAATAATACTCTAATATTCCCTGTTATCAAATCTCTCAAAATCTGTTCAATTACTTCAGACAAAGCTTGTTTTATTCTACCTGCAGATCTCATCTCTGAAGGAAAGAGTGCTGCAGTTGAGGTCTACTCATGATGCAAATCCTGAAGAGCCAGTTTACAGGGTAGCCAGTAGTTTTGCTGAACAACCTTTATACTCTTAGATTCCATTTTTGTTAAGATTCTCTTTGGCAGCACATCTTCAGTGTAAAAGGTGTGTCACTGATACTGCAAAAGAACATATACTGTACGTTGGGATGTTCTTGTCTGTGGGCTTTTAGAATTGCTACTCTTCATAGTTAGCTCCATTTGAGCTGTAAAGTGTCTTCCTTGGGTAAAACGATGCTCAATGACTTTACAGGATGACTTGGGTGCTGAATTTTCAGTTGTCTAAAAAGATGGTGTCTATGCATATTTAGATGCATTCACCTATGTGCTAAATCTTCTGTGAAAGCTATCTGAGGAGCTTTATATATTCAGTTGGAGGGAAGCATCCCTTGAAATAGTGGCCATTAATTTGATGTATTTTGAGCAATAGTCCAAGTTAATTTCCTCAAGATTGAAGCCCTGGGTTCTGCAATCCTCTAACAAAGAAAGCATCCATTGTTTACACATGGACTTTGCTTACTTAAGGAAAGTAAAATCACATCCTTGACTTTCACTGGAGTGGCTGAAGTAAGCAGCATTTTCCTAACAGTTTTGGAAATGCTGTGGTGTAACCAGCTTCAGCTGGCTCTCTGCACCTTGAGAAGACTGCTGAGCACAACCTTGTTTAAGAATGGCACATTTTTTATCCAAATACTAGATATAAAAAGAAATCAGTGTTAAAGTGACCTTTTATCTTTCTAAAAGCTGTGGGGGAAGAGTACTACTGATCTTCTTCAAAGTGCATGACTGTAAAGTGATAAAATTGTATATTTTTCATAATGTGGGGAAAGTCTATTTGTGCTGCTTTAGAAATCAGTTTTAAAGTTTGATTTCTGTTAAACCTGTGATCTTACAGCCCTGCTCTATTTTCTGTATATGATTTACAAAGAACTGGAAAAGTCAGCACCTGCTGTTGTGTATATAGCAAAATTCTTTAGACCTTAGCACGCGTTTTTACCTGTTATTGAACCACTCTGGCTTTTTGGGGGCGGGCAAGTAATAGTACAGATTTTTTTAATAATGTGTGTAAAACATTCATTTGAAATATTTTAGTAAAAATGAAGTAAGAGATTGATTGTGATAGTGTATACTTCTAGTTGAATAAAATAAAATACATCCTTTTTAAATAAACTGATGAATAAGGTTTTGGAGACCCCTGCTGAAATATCTTGCAATAAGTACCACAGTTATGAATTCTGAACTAATAGGAAAAACCTGGAAATCCACTAAATTCAGAACCAATTTTATTTGAGTAGATGTGAGCAAGGTAGTCCCATTTATAACCAGGATGTTCATCACAGTAGGCTGTTACATTCAGACTTTCACACTTACAAAATATATATATTATGTACAGAAATTTGCAAATAGGTGTAAACATACAATACTTTAAGATACCAGTACATTCCAAACCAAAAATATCAGCAAGGCCAACACCTCAAAATGATTCCAGTCAGCTAGCACTCAGAATCTCTCTTAAATACAGTAGCTTTTACGCTTGACATTGTGTTCTTTTAATTGCTAAACACAAAGTTTCTTATTACATATCAAATTTCATGGTATCTGGCTATTTTGATAGGCAAAAATAGGCACTGATTTCTAGAAGGAAATTTTCTTCTTGCTGATACAATTGAGCCAATATGGCTGGTTTTGCTAGTACAAAGTAATCCAGTGCTGGAATAACTCAAGACAATTTAAACTTAAGTCAAATGTATAAAGTTAGGATACTGCAAAGCTGATTAAAATCTAGAAGCCTATATAACTCACCATAAACAATACTGCAAACAGATCAGCTAAATTTTCATTTCACCTCCTCATTTCTTCATCTAAATTATACAAATTACCCTCCTCTTCATCTTTACAATGTAGGTTTTGGCTAGCTACTCCTGCCTAGAAATGGGTGTCGTGCAAATTACCTCATGCTATCTCATCCATGTAGCACGTCCAAGTCCTGCTACAGGTGGCATACCAGGTGGTGGAATTGGAGGTGGTACAGGTGGCTGTCCACCTGGGGGAACAGTAGGTGGGGGGTAACTGGCTGGTGGCATTCCCAGCCCTGGAGGTGGATGAGGTGGTACTGCATGAGTTGGAGGCAGTCTTGGAGGTGGGAAATTAGGGTTGTATGTGGGTGGAGGAGGATATCCTGGAGTAGGAGGTGGAATATTGGGTGGGGGGAAAGAAGTAGGAGGTGGAGGTGGAACTGGTGGTGGAGGGTTGGGAGGATAGACATGAGGATGATACGGTAGATGAGCTGGTGGTCCATAGGCTGGTGGTAAACCTCCATAAGTTGGTCCTTCTGTTTTCATCATTGACTGAAGACTCTGATAACCCTCCCCTGACATATAGGAATTTGTAGTAGACATCCCTGTAATGTAACTGGTGGGGGGTGGGGGCGGGGGACGATGCGGCAGAGGTGGAGGTTGATGTACTGGGGCAGGATGAGCAGGAGGAGGAATCTGGACCTTTGGCATATCTACTGAGTCCACAGTAGTAGATTGTTCTCCTTCTCCCATTGAAACTGCGGTTGTCAAAGGAGGCTTGCGCTCTGGAAAAGAAAATTTCATTCATTTTTTTGAAGGACAATGGCAATAACAACTCCTGAATACTTTATATTTTTCTTCCAGTTAACATATCAAGAAAGCACTCAATTCTCCAAGTCTTTGAATGCCATGTGATATTCAGTCAGACCTTCTCATGCCACCAGAAAATAATTAAGCTGCCTAACAAAGATCCAAGGTCAGCTTTTCCCATTCTAAAACTTAAATACAGCTTCCTTTCTCACTACTATTTTCTTACAATTTAAATATTGTTCTGCAGCCAGCAGAAAGCAGACTGGATGGACAGAAGAATCACAGCTAACAGATTCAGAAGTCATGGGACACAAGAAACCAAAAATCTTTTGATCATGCTTCAATCTTCTTTAGTCCAGAAGGACTCATTTCTTCCTCTTTTATACTCCAGGAGGTGGCCTGGGATTACCCTCTGCACTTCACTTGCCTCCAACGTTTGGAAAACATTTGAGAATACAGTCCAAAGTCTCAAGACTTTAACACTTGGCTCTAAACCTGTTTACAACCAGAAACTGGAGGATGAGTAAGAAAGAGCAACAGGTTTCCCAGGCCATGAAATCTTACCAGATTTGTTCCTGACCTGACAGTCTAAGGAAGTTCATGAAAAGGTCAGAAATTTACAGAACTATACTTGGCCATTTCTGGGAAAAACATGCTTTAAGCTGTCTTTTCTTTAAATAAAAATCCAAGTTATTTTTTTTCCTCTTGATGCAGACATTATACTACAATAAGAAGATTGACCTAATGGCAAGATCTCTCTATGGCCATACAGTCAATATTAAAACGCCCATCAAAACAAGAGTTTGGGGCATCTTGACATCCACCTTGCTTTGTATATATAAAAATCTAAGACATTCTTCACTAAGAAAAGCTATTTAGAAGCAGATACAGGGCAGTAATTTCCAGTGACACACAACAACTAAACTGACAGTGCTAAACGGAATTTGAGAAATCCACCTTCTAGAACTTCTGTTCATTTGGTCAATAAGCATTCTTGGTTTTTACCTGTTTTTTCCTCGGAGCCCCAAAAAACAACCAGTTGGCCTCTAAAGACTGTTCTTAAAATATTTCAATGCTTATACAATGATTTGCTTGTATAAATTCTAAGAAGAAAACTTAAGGTAACATGGGAAAAAAAAAATCATTACCTGCCTGCATAGGATTTACCTTATCTAAACAGTACTAAGTTTAACAGCAAAATTGTCCCCTGGGACAACTACGCAATGAGATCACACAAGGTGGGTATGCTGGTTGTGGTACCTATGATTTCAATGACTTTTAGTTCCCAAATTATAGCAGGCAGTAATTTCCGCATTTGCTTATTTTCAGAATAATTCTGGATGCAAGACGTGCACTCAAGATTTAACAACTGAAGGAATAATAAACACTGTATTTAGAACCCCTTCATTCTTAACATGATTTTAAAAAACAGGAAAAATGGTCTTACTATATTTCAGAGCACTTATTCTCTCTTGTAGTTCCCTACTAGAAGCTGTCATCTTAGAGTTACATTATGGACCACGCTTTATAAAATATTTATGTAATATTTAAGGGTCACTGGAAGGACAGCTAATGCACCAAGTCACTGGAAGCACATTTTTATAACAGTACAATTCATTTTGCAAACATAAGACATGTGCAATGTTAAAAGTTCTCTGGCAGATACAAGCCCTCTTCTAGGAGACAGCAAAGAAAGCATCTCACTTACTGTTCAGAAGTTACACACCTGCAGAACTTCTGTACTAAGGATGTAACATGGAGGACTTCTGTAGGCCAACTGGAAGCTACTTTAGTAATGTAATATAGCATCTGCCATCCTTTTGAGCACATAAGTCCCCTTTTTTGCCTGCTAGTGACAATTATAGTCTTCTAGGCCTTTAACAGTCACAATTCTGTCTTGCCTTTGTCCACCTAGTACAGTCTTGTTTCCATCATAACTTCTTTGTGTCTGTATGGAAAAGCCTGCGCTACCAAGATCAAATTTCCTCTAGTGCTTACCTACCATCTATTTGCCAAGCTGATTAATCAAGTCAACAACGCCTGCCCCCTCATTCTGACCATCATCTGAATGAAAAGCAAGGCAATTAACAGCAAGAGCAAATGTATTTAAGAAAATGAAAGCTTACCTGGAGGTGGATGTGCAGGAGGTATCGGTGGATGTGAAGTTTCAATTTTAGGAATTTTAGATGGTGGTGCTTCTAAAAAACATTTGGAAGTTCCTAATTGGGCATTGCTTTGCAATATTTTCCAAATTCCAACTCTGGTCTCACACTAATGATTATCATATTACACTATGCAAAAGTACAGTGGAAATCCTACATAATAGCTACATTTAATAAAAGAAAGCTAAAATAAAGACCTCTGTATAAATAAAGTGGCATCAAGCATTACACAGAAGTCTTCTAAAGAATACATGTCTATAAGTTCAAGCTGTGTATTTTTTAACTAGGGACAAGTTGTCCAATAACAGTAGTTAAGTGAAAACAAGCATATGTACATTTTTCTAGCACAAAACTGTAACTTGTAAATGGTTTAAACATATCTAAGAAAATGTTAAGTATTCTCTGCTAGGGGAACATGTGTCTAGAAATAAAACAAAACTGCAATTGCACAGGAGAGAGAAGAGACGGCTCTCTGGAATTTATCTGCAGAGTCGGAGAGGGAAAAGTGCCAGACTTACTTAAGGAAAGGTTACAGAATCACATCCTAGCTATCCCGAAATATATTGCTCCAGAAGAGCAAAATGAAGAAAGAACCCCAAACAAAAAGAAAGATGTGATCACTGCAATGAAGCATTTCTTAATCTAGACTATTTATTGATACAAAATAATTTTCACTGGCAGCCATGCCAACAACTAATTACAAGTGTCACTGACTACCAACAGACATATCATTAGTGCAGCTATTTAATGACATGGTACCTTCAATTGCTTCAAGGTCCTACCACTTGCTGAAGAACTACTCCAAATGATGCATGGAGTTATACATTGAGAGTTAAGTAGGCTAGCAAAACTTCTACTGAATAGACTGTATTAAGAGGCTGCACTTGGGAAAAAGTTATACTCCACTTTTTCAAGTTTTGCACTTAGGAACACTTTAAGTTACAGCATATATTTAAAGGAAAATTTATAGTTACAGTTTATATTTAAAGACAAATCATTAGGATCAAAATAGTTTCAAACTACCAAGGCTGTAAGCAAACTAAGTGTACACCAGCAAATTACTTATTTTGGTTGAAACAGTAAAATGCAAGCAATATAGATTATCATCCTTTACCTTGTGTCTTTGTCTCTTCTTTTGGAGATACAGCCTGTTAAAAAAAAAAAAAAAAGGAAATAAGACCTTTGCAAAATACAAAGCATTTTTAAATGGTCATAAACGAGCAAAACAAGCAACAACTTGCAACTTGCTGAAAAGTATTTGTATGGTTCTGACTAAAACAAAGTCAGTTTCCAACTCAGAACCAGTTTCCTCCTCCCTTCCATAAAAGGAGGCAGGACAAATCTTTTATTTATTCCTGTCTTTTTATTAGGAGGCTAATAATGTCCAGTCTCTTTAGACAGATGCAACACAAACATTGAACAAAGTCAAATCACACTGGGAAAGCCCAGCTTAACTGTCAGAATGAATAAGGTTGGAAAAAAAAAATAAAGCAGGTATTTTCGATACAGCATTTTCCTGCTGTTTTCACTGTTGAGTATTGCATCCCAGTTAACTTACTTATCATCCACTGCACATACATCATGGTCCAGTACACTGCTCACTGAGCTGAAAGCAAGAGACTTGGACTCTGCTCCTGATTCTGCTTTGACCTGTCATGCAACCTTTGCCAAAATCACTTCAGGCTTTTATGCTTTATTTACCAGGACAGGAGGGCAGTGAAAGCATTGCTCAGTGTAAAACATTTTGGAAGCCTTCAGATGGAAAGCACTCTATAAAAGCCAAATAGTATGCTAGAAAATAAACTTTATGCACACTGAGCAAAACCCACAAAACCTCCTATCATCCTTCCAATCCCAAATTTTTGGGGTTTTTTTGTTATTTTGTTGCAAAAAGTCTTTCCAACTTAGTCCAACTGAGATGGCTAGCAATGGTCTTTGAGAAAAGAAGAAAACCTCACTGAAATTTTAAGTACAGTAAGCATAGCTACAAACATATTTAAAATTAATGATAAAAGAGGGCTGTGGTACATGGCTTCTCTGTCTTTTGAATGAAAGGGTTCTTTTTAAGGGACTATTTACCTCCAGTGGCTTTACCTTCACAAACTGTTGCTCAGCCCCCATCACAGTACCTTCCACAGCAAGAAGGAACATGTACTTCAGTCCAGCTTGAACAACGTTCCTTAATTCTGATGAGTGTTCTCAAGATTTTTGCTGTCCAATACAAAGGAACCCAAGGCCTGCTTGTGGCTACCTCATTCTTATATTCATAGTCATTTCAATTCATCTCTAGCCACCTTTTCTCGCTGCTCTCTTGCTTTTCAAAGACAATCTTTACCTTTCCCATTCCAAACATACATACTTTTCTTGATGACTCTCACAAACTCATCTATTGCCTTCATTTTGCTGGGTGGTCTTTTCTTGATTTTCTAGCACTAAATTCCTTGCCTGTAAAACTGCCTGCAAACATCAGATCTCCCTGCACGTTCAAATAGAAGCAAGTCTTCACCACTTATTGCAACATTCCCAAAAATCACTCATTCTGTGAAGTCAGTTAATTGTTTCAAGAGGCAAGTAATTCCATTACTGTGCACTTCTTAACATGAAGCCGAGTTCAGAAAATAATGTCGCTGAGGTACACTGTTAGAATGGAAGAAGTAACTGGAGCCAAGTATCTCATGTGACAGAAATCCACACATCAGTTTAAATCGCATATAAGCTAAAGGAAAAAAAAAATAATCAAGAAGCAACAAAACCAAACCATATAAAAATTAAGTCACTTCTCTAATAATGGCAGCTGCCAAAAGAGATGGTTCTTTTGGTCCTTCCACTGCACTGTACTGCTCCAGCCATCACATCCCAGGGTCAACATTATTTATTAGCATGCTGATTGTTATTTAATTAGCTAAATCCATAGCTCAGTAGAGCTGTTCTTTCAGTGCTGTTTCCATATGCATTGAAATTGTTCTCACTATCAGTTTCTAGTTTAACCAAACTAAATACCCTATTTACATCTAATGATTCACCAGTATATTTTTAGTGAAGACAACTGAACATTAAAGTGCTCTTCACTACTAGAAATGTAAAGGATGTGCAGATACTTTAGACATCTGGTATAAGCCTGTAAGTCATGGGCCAATGCTTCAGCTAGTTGAAAGTATCATGGCTCAGTAGAAGGTAATGGAGTTATATGAGTTCTTGTAAATGGATAATACAGCCTCCAGGAACAAACCAAAGGAGAAGTCACACAAAGTCCTATTTATAGGAGGCAAACATTCTAAGTAAGGTTTATGGTACATCTTAGAGGCACCAAGTGAATCTTTCAAGTGCTACACATCTCGTTCCCCTAGACCACTTTCTGGAGAAAGAACTATTTCAGACCATCACATTTGCTTTTCTCTAATTCATGCTGTCTGTGCTGTTCTGCTATGAAAGTGCTACTAAGCCACCCTTTGCTTTATATCTGTTCTGGATGCCTATGATGTACCAGGACTTACACCTTTTTATCTGCACTATTCACTTCCACTGGTACAGGTTTCCCAGATAAGTTGTGGCTGCCCAATCCCTGGAAGTGTTCTAGGCCAGCGTGGACGGGGCTTTGGGCAGCCTGGCCTGTGGCAGGGGGTTGAAACTACATTTTAAGGTCACTTCCAACCCAAACCGTTCATGGTTCAATGATGTTCCAGGTGTTTTTGCTGCAGGGGGAGGGGGAAGAGTGGGTGGGGTAGGGAAGATAAGTTCGTTGCCCAACAGATCTAACAACCCATGCAAGAAGAATTTGTCAATGGTAGAAGAAGTATGAAAAGAAATATTAAATATAGAGTTCTCCCAATTTTCAAGCTAATTAACAAATTTTATCAGCTTTCTATTCTAAACAACTCTGAAGTTCAGTGCAAGAATTAAAAATTTCAGTACAGCTTTTTAACTCTAGTAGTAGGATATGTTTTGCAATTACAAGAGACCAGGGTTTTACAGCACTACATTCTTCTTTTTTTTGGGAGGCTGCTATCAGAAAGATGCTGCACTCCTCCAGTTCTATCTCATTCTATCATTTGTTGCTTCTTCCTGTTTTTTGGGTTGTTTTTTTTGTTGTTGTTTTGGTTCAGTTTTGGTTTTGTTTTTTCCTTGATGTCTGTTCTCTAATTTGGGCATGCATTAATTACAAGTTAGAGAAAAAGGCGCAAAAGCTACACAAAATTTACTTTCTAAATGGACTCGGTTCAAACGTTTTACTTCTCAAAACACTCTTCTTACTAAGTACATACAAGAAAATCTGGGTAACACCGTAGACCCTATTTTGTTTGGTTGGTTTTTTGTTTCCATTTTTTTGGTTGTGGGTTGGTTTTTTTTGTTGTTTGTTTTTGTTTTGTTTTTTTAAATATAACATACAAGTGAAAAAAAAACCCTCACCAAACAACAAAAATTATAGATTAAAGATCAAAAGCTTCAGCTGAACTTGATTACTGTGGGAAAGCACACTGAGTACTTGTGATATTATTCAACTGCTAACTTACCTTCTTATTTTCAATGATGGGGTGACAATACAAACAAAGCGAGACTTCAATGTATGATACATTAATAGGCTTCTACTGTTATTAGATTATTTTGAAAGACATTCAGAATTTAAAAATTTTTACATACTTTTAGAAGTCACCATTCTACGTAAGAGAATTGTAAACAAAAGACCAGAGTCAAATAACGTCTTCATCAGCATTATGCACATCTACATTCAGGTATGGCACAAAAGACCTTCCCTAAATCAAACCTGCTTAATAGCAGAAACAACAGAACTTGATAGTACAGAACCACAAACAATTAGAATCTTATTAGGTCATGCTGACTTAAAAAGTTTCTCCACTAGTTTTGCCTTAAGTGGTATACAAATGCAGTATGCCAAAACTAACATACTTGCCATACAACCAGTGAACAGTTTACCATCTACACTAACATACCTTGCCATATAACCAATGGAAGTCTACCATACCAAATTAATTACCAGGCTCGTTTTTAAAGCAAATGCAAGTCTGCTGCACACTGCAGGCTTAAAATCAAATGAATGTTGGATCAGCTTGAAAATAAAATGCAAGATAAAGTTCAAAGTTAAACTTACTGCCGGTCTTTTAATTTGTCTAGGAGGACTTGACTGAGGAGAGGGCTTTTTAGATTGTTGTGCTTGTGTTTGCTGCTGCTGCTGCTGCGCTGACTGTTGTGACTCTTTTTGCTGCTGAGTCTGTGATTGCTCTGAACCCTGAGACTGCTGTGACTGCTGTACCGTAGGTGTCTGGGGTGTAGATTGAAGAGATGGTGGCTGCTGCAACTGGTGAGGTGTATGATGGGGCATTTGCTGTTTTCCCTGTGAGTATAGATCCAGGATCTGATGACAGATGTCTTAAAGAAAAAAAAAATCCAAAATATTATACTCCCATAATGTGAAAGTGTACATTTAGTATACAATTATAAACTCAGATTAACTCTTTTAACACAGCCTATTTTTCAATTTATATTTGCATTTCAGAGTTTCTTCTGCCTATGCTGAACAACACGTAGATGTAGATGCACCCCTTCCAGAAGAACAAAGTATCTTGGTATTAATATACCACATCATTATTATGCACTCGGACAGCAAAGTAACTGTGTAACAACAGAGTAGTAATACAGTAAGAAAGTGAGGGAAAGAAGATTATATGTTAAAACTTACATGTCTTGTTAGGCCAGTCAAAAGAGTTTTAGAAAACTAAGTAAAGGGCTAGTACCAAAACCTTCCAACACATTAGCAGCTCAGGGCTGTAAGAAATATGTAGGACCAACTGATAACCAGGTGCAAGAGCAGGACTCAAGGAAAAGAAAACCTTTCTAGGAAAGCTAAATGAGTTCATGAGCATTCAGTGATGCAGTAGCAGAAACTGAAGAAATGCCCATTCTACAACCTTCTTTGATGAGGATTCAACAAATGATCTATCTGAAACTGAAGGAACTCTGAAAAAAAGCCATAATAAAAGCACAGCAAGTAACCATCTAAGAAATTATCAGAACTGTAGGATATTCACCTAAAAGTTTTAAGAGCGACACACAGTATTCCATGTAAAAAATTTTTAGAACGCAATGTCAGACTGTGATAAACATAATTATTTAAAGGCTTCTAAAGCAATTTATAGAAGTATGCTTTGCCTGATGTTTATACCAGCTAAGACAGTAAAAACTTTCACAAAGACTAATCAGTGACCACATAACCACTATTTAATTAACAAGAGTCAAGAAAGGTCTACGTTTATTTTATGCACTTCCTGGGGCTCTCTCCCTCAAAAGTACAAGCAGCAGGTAAATGTAAGCAATATATACACACAAATGAAATATTATCAAGATATCTATATTGACGACAAAGATTTGTAATTCATCCATCAGAATTCACCCCCATAATCTATTCCTCAGTCGTGGTACACCATAAAAAACAAAACCAAAAACAACCTAGCATAATTCAGTTGAAGAGGTCAATCATCAATGAGAAAACCACTGGAAATCAGGCTCCATTAGTTCTAGTGCTCAGCAGACTGCTTATTTTAAATGGGGAAAAGGAAATAATAAAAAAAAACAGAAAACACACCCCATGACAATTTTGCAGCTAGTTAGCTGTGTTATAAACTAAACAAATCATAAAGGAAATACTGACCAAAAGACTTGTCATGATAACCAAGTATGCCTCCAGACTAAGTCAGTCTAATCAGTTTAATTTAAACCCTGGTTAAGGCATAGCACATGTGACCTGAGTTATATACTCTACACATGATATTTTGACTAAATAGATAGAAAGCAGTTTGCATTTACTTATGATCTAGGTCACACAGTTAAAGGAAATACTCCTCCATCTGTGTCAAATGTTTATTCATACCTTCCAGAACATCAACAGGAACATCTTGGACAAATTGCTCCCACCATCGTCTGTACATTGGTTTTGATGTCCATTCCTGTATTTCAAACTTACACAAACGGCCTGCTAAGTACATAACTGCAACAGCTATGATCTCAGGTTCCCACTGCAGTGACAGTGTAGTGCAGAGACTGGAATAAAAATAAAGAAAAATTAATAACAGTAGTAATAAATAGCCCCCACAACCATGAAGATCTCTGTCACAGTACAACACTTCAACGTACAATAGCTATAATTAACATGGTATAAAATCCCACAACACTTTAACATCTGAGACAAATAAAAGTAAGATCCTTGTTAAACTGAAGAGTTTACATAACTGTTTCTGCAATACTGCTATAATGAAACAAGATAATTTTACACAGGTAATTCAGAGGACATATGTCTATACAAGCAAAGCACCACTTAGGAACATCAAGTTTAGAGTTGAAAAGTAGAAAACATGTGAGTGTGGAAGAAGAAGGAAAAGACAGCATTATATTCCAAGTAGGCACAGCTACTTTCCACTGATTCTCACCTGTAGTGTTAACTAAATATAGTGTTCATATTTATTGCTACACAAGTGTGCTGTCACTACATTACACTGGTTAGGGAATGATGGGCACATTTGGATTTTGGAGTTTCCTAATATTTTGCTATAAAATGTAAACAAATACTACCCATCCCCCTCTCCCCTGAACAGCCAACATGAACTTGTAAAGCACAAGGCAAGTTTTAGATCAAGCTGTAAAAGCTGTAAAAGGTTCTCTCTTTAATAGCTTCTGATAAAGCTAATGCTAAGATAACTGGTATTATTGACATTAACTTAAGTTCCTGTCATAATCAAAGTTACTGTTTCCTAATATTTTCAATTACAAGATCAGGTTCTCTTTTTTGTTTAACTTTTCCTCCAAAGACTGTAACAATCTGCTTAAATGACTTTTAGCTCCAGCTAGCCAGCTAAGTCTTTATTATGTCCTTAAAGTTCTCCCTGACACTCAGCAGTGACAGTCAAACCATACTTTTTGTTCCACCTGTAAGATGGACACCTGAAAGACTGACAGCAGCTTAAGTGAACATCTCCTGACATCCAAATATATTAAACAACCTTTGACTCAAATTAATTTAGAGATTTTAGGTGGTATCTACAGAAAGTGGACCACACTGGGGTACTACAAATTAGGCATGAAAACAAAAAATGCATATATTTTTTTATGGTGTTCTATTGCTGTAGGTATGACTGAAGGCAGTCTATTTAGCATTTCTGGATAGTCAGGCCACTTACACATTTTTTCAGGTTTTGTACAGAAATTAAAAATTACGTTTAGCCATCCTTCCTGAATTAACTTGCCCAGCTCCACAGAATCCTCTTCAACAAGGCTATAGTGTATTGAGTTGTTTTGTGAGGTTCTTTGGTTTGGATTTGGGTTTTTTGGGGTGGGCATTTTTTTTTCAGTGCCACACTACACAAGAAAAGTGCTTCTACACACACTCCTGTTAAGTGATGTGATCCTTGTTTTGCAAATCCAATATTCAAGAAATTGTCAAATTTAGCACTAACACCTGTATTCCTCCTGGAATTTAATGGCTAGTTTACTTCTACCAAAGCACTCCTTAAAAAAAAATAACAATAAAAAATATTGACTGATACAATGGGATTGGGAAGTGGCAGCTTCTCCCAGGAAGTGCCATGTTTCTCAGACTGGGCAAAAAGTCAGCTTCTATACTGGAGTTCTATAATTTTGTTTGGCTCTTTCAAAAAGGAACTTTTTTTCAATGCAGCACTAAATCATTACCTCAAAACTGCAAGGGTCTTAATGGTCTACTTCTATACTTACACTAGATTCCCCGCTCAATGGAACTACCACGGTAATGACAGAAGAAATACTGATGAACATGATCATGAAAACATGCAACAAGCAGCAAAGAAACATGTCAAAGAAATATCTAATCACAGACTAAAGTAAGTAACAGAAAGTGTTTCACTTTCAAAAGGCTTTGTAGGAGTGTCTTACCTGTCATTAACAAATGTCCATGCCATTTGAACCAGTTTTTGAATTTTATTTTTGTCTCCTGAAAAACAATCAGGAAAGTTACAAGAAATAAAATTAGGAAGGACAAACAGTATGGAATAGAGTATTCTTGCACTGTTAATGTAAATTAAGTTCTGAAAATTAACAACAGGTATTACTTGCTCACCCTGTAATATTTTACCTTTGAGTTGTTTGGCATACTTGAGAAGAAATTGGTATGGATGTTCCACTTGCAAATCAAACTTTATTGTTTGTAGTAAGATTCTTTCAAGGACCATCACTTCTTCCTAGAGAATGTTACAGGGTAACCACAATATTATTCCTTCTTTTACTTGCACAAAGTACCAGCACAAATACTTTATGCTGGTATCAAGCATGACTACAAACATCGCCAGGTAAATATGCTCATCTGCTTTTGCTTGATTAGGGTTTGCGTCTGAGAGGAACAGAAATCTCTCTAACTTCAAACATTATTGTAAACTCAGATACTTTTCCTTCACATTAATTGGAGTCAGGAGAGGGAATATGGTGTTTAAGATTGTTTTCCTCCATGGAGAAAAGAACCAAACCAGACACAGCAAGAAAATACCAAATAAACAAAATTACAACAAAATGGTAAGCTGTCACAACATCCCTCCCCTGAGTTTCAGATCCTTCTGCTATTTATAATAAGCAATTTTTGAGAGAAACATAGTTTTGCTAAGTCAAATACTCTAAATAAGAAACTTCAATACTTTTGAGATTTAGTTCTTCAACTTAAGATTTGCTATTGCTTCCTAAAATGACACTAAGACTGTCAAATATGATTTACATCTTGATGACACTTCTAGCTCTAACCAGAATTACTCAAATTTACTTTAATTTGCAAAATAACATCAGAATTGACATGAAATCAAATGTAAACTTTTTATATTATCTCATTAGGCTCCCAAACCCTATCACATTACCCAAAAGAGCCATAAATGCACGCTGAATGTATAGTTAAAATTAGAACAACTGAAAATCAGCCAGGGCTCTTAGGAATGTATGTCACTTTGCTTGAGCAAAAGGATGAAATAAATTTTAACATGAGTGTTTTTACCTTTGGGTCATCTCCAAACTGTCCAAACTGTACATCATTTAGCAAGCTACGAGCTGTTTTAATTATATCTTTACATTTCTTAGGTGTTTCTTCAACTTTTCCTGCTAGGAAGAGACAGCAGGCTCCTGTCACCTAAAAAACAAAGTGCTTTCAAAAAGTTGTCTGCATGTACATATGCAATACAGTCTAACACTGTAAAAGCACTGTCAGTTTCCATTAACAGTTCTGTGAAAGTTTGCAAGGGCTTAGCAAGCTTATTAATTTCTAATTTTCTTATTATGTTAATTTAAACCTTTACTTTCTCAAAAGAAAAGCTATCAAATTTGGAGGACTGTCTGTTCTATACAACTTTATTTCAAGGTCAGACACCCAAAGCAGAATTTGACCTGGACTATCAAGGAGTGTTAAGATGCTATTGCACTTCTTTTTTTTCTTTTAGCCAACAGAGGAGCACCAGCACTATAGCTGTTACTTCTTCTAAAGAACAGTATCTTCAGACATTACTGCAGTGTGTTTCTAGGCCTGAATAGAAATGTACAAACAAGAACAGTGTATTTTAAGCTGTTATGACTAAAAGATAAAACGCTTATTTTTCATCGAGAGTGGTAGTCAGCAGTAGTACCCAAGTGACTTAGCACCATTTCAATAGTGCATGTCCAGTGCAATCACTGTACAAGGTCACCAATACTGTAAATACTTACGTATCTTGGGAATTGTTTGAAAGAATGAAACATATAAAACCGATGGAAATAAATTATTCCGGTTGCTAGAGTATCATAATGTCTGTGGTGCAGTATAAGGACTTTCAAACATAAAACACATTTAAAATCAAACATGCACAGAGGAAAATATATATTCTGCTTTATCAAGTACCTCAAGTTCAGTGACCAGCTAGAGAACAACACAAGTAAAACAGGAGCTTTAGGGGAAAAAATGCCACAAACCCCCTTATGGTTCTGTAAATATTATGAATCAGCCCAGAAGCATTTACTGGAAGTGTGCAAAGTCACAATCACATTTATAAGAAGATCCATGCAAGGTCATCCTGATATTAAATCACACCTGCTTCAGAGAAGATTAAAACCCACAATAAGTACATAAAAGAACAGAACAATTACCATTTCACATAAAAATGCTAGTGTGGAGAAAGGTTACTAACTATTCACACCTACAAAGGGAAATAAACTCTGAACATACTCCCTACTCTTTAGTAAGAGTAAAATTTCATCTTCACCAGGTTTTATTAAACAAAGAACTGAGGGGATTAAAAGAAGTATAGGATTATAACAGGAAGCAAGAATTTTAAGTGGCAGTCTATGAGAGAATGGAATTTACTAATATATACAAAGTTGTAAATCCCAATCTAAAAACAAAACCAAAACCAAACAAAAAACAAACAAAAAAACCCAGCAAGAGTGGGGAGAGAGAGGTTATAAGCCTCAGAGGCAAAATATTGAATTGCAATATCCAACACAGGAAATTGAGTGCTAAATGCAAGATTTGACAAGGTACATAGATTCATGCACTAAAAGACTGAGTTTCACAACTGCCAAAAGTCATACTTCATTGACAATTCTGTACCACCTTACTTTTCTGTTGCTAAAATGTTTCAGCTGAAACGTTTATCCAATGAATAAAGACTGATAAAAACTGCGCAGGAACACATTACATCAAAAGTAAACTCAAAGAGATTTTTGGTTAATGATTAAGAAATATTTGAACAGGTAACTGAGCACATGACATTTCCTGTAGATTCATTCAGAAAGTCCCCATTCATAAAGACATTTCACAGTAACATGGGTTTAAAGGATACAGTCCTAAACGTGTTCCCACATCGAATATGAATCTGGCCCCTTCCCTGCGGTACCGTGCCTCAGTAGCTGGATCAAGCCCTTCTAGCTGTGATGGTGTATGTGCCAAATCTTTCTTATCCCAGTACCAACATGGCTTTGTATGGTCCAGATTTGCCAAGTTTACAGAAGGGCTGGAATTTTCCTTATTCTCCTTCATTTATTAAAACACAATTGTTCTTGCTTTTTAAGTTTTCAAAAAGGAAGTCTTCAGATAGTCGCTTCAGAACCTTTAAGACAAAAGGAACTCTTAAAAAAAATACAAGAGGATTCCCCCCACCCCCGCCTGCTCAATGACAAGAGGAAGGTGTGTTTAGCCTTGTCCATTAGAAGGAACATATTCTACACTCAAAGACAAACAATATTTAACTTTGCCCTTATCCTCCCCATATTACCACAAAGTCACCTCAAAGAAACAGACACAGATAATCTCTGTTATTACCTGTTTAATAAAGAAACTTAAAGAATGCATTATCAGCTCTATCGGTTAGCTCTCGGTAGAACAGCTTTCACATATTTTGTCCATAAAATAAGGAAAAACAACTCAGTGATGGCAGCAGCAAGTTTTTAAAAGTTGAGAGGGATATCAACTCACTATTCATAGCTTTACTAGCACTTTGTGTACGTATATTCAATGTATGTACATCACCAAGCTCTACAGGCAACTTTCTGGTACATATGACTGATGATCAGCCATCTCTCAATTTACAGACAGAACGGAGACTGTCTCACTGCCTTTATTTCTTGCATGCACAAGACTATTCTTAGAGCAATTCAATAAAATACAAATATTATGCTCAAATTACTCCAGTCACCTGCAAAGGTTCGGTTAACAAATAACGATTACGATGCAATACATTAAGCAGAACTGTCAGAGGAAGACCAAAGCTTAAAACTCTTGAAACTGTTACAATTTTCCAGACGTTTCCCTTCTGAAAACGGAAGAAAGCTCGCATGAACTGCCAGAAAAACGATGTCTGCGATCGGCATCTTTATCAACTTCACAAAGCTTCTGTTTTTCAGAAAAAAAAGAAACCGTCTTTGTTTCACTTTGGTTTTGGAAGAACTTTCACAACTGACGGTACCAGTCACAGACCAATCCAACCTTTACCACAAATAAGCAAATAGCTACTTCAAACTATTCCAAGAAGCAACAAAAGAGCACCCTGCCATGACCGCACGTTCCTACCGTCTTTACCAAAAAAACGTTACTTTTTACAGCAATTACGGTTCTTCTTCCTTACGAACTATTTTGCTTCCTGAACTCTGAACAGTTTAAAACCCTATTAGTACTAAAATCGCCCGAAGCAACAACAGCTGCTACTATATGCAGCGAAAGTATTTTTGAATGCAAAACTAGAATAATCGAAAACATTCTAAAGAACTAGCTCAAGCACCGCAAACCAGAACGACCGACAAGACCCATGAAGTCCTGCTTCTGCCTTTCCATGCACTCAACATACGATCTCAATAGCCTAATCCCGGGCTTTTTCCATCGTACCTTACACGAACCAGCCGACTGAGAGCCCAGCCCCGTCCCCTTGAGTTCCAATCCGGCGGGGTATGCTCAGCGCCTCCCAGAACCTGCCTGCCCGCCACCGAGGCTGCCGGTGTCCGGGGAGGCGCTCGCTCACTCCCGCCCCAGCCTCTCCGCTCCCTTCCCTTCTTCCTCAGGCCCCGGCTCCCGCCGAGGAAGAGTAGGGAGGCCCCAGCCGCCGGCGCCCCACTACCCCACACGTGAGCGGCGTACTCACAAGCCAGGCTCGGAGGAGGAGACCCCACTAGAGCGTGGAGCCCTTAACGACAGCGCAATCTCCGCGCCCTGCGCGCCGCCATCTTGGGAACCAGGCCAGGCCGCTCTCTACGTAATCACGTCGGCGTCACATAGCGCGCGAGAATGGAGCCCGTGCTGCCTAATGGCCAATGAAAAGGGGCAACTCCTACAGCCCTGCCAATCCCGTCTCCTTCAGCAGCGGCTGGAGGCAAGGAGCAGGAGGGTGACGTGTTCCCATAGACTTAAAGAAGGCCAATCAGAAAGCCGGAGGGGAGAAGATTGCAAGCGATAGAAGCCAATAGGAACCTGAAGGCATGGGTTAAACCCCAGCCAATGGGGGAGCCGCCATGCCCTTTTTCAAGACCGGTAGCGAAGGCGAACGGATGGTCGCTGAGGATTGGCAGCCGTGGGTCTCGGGGGGCGGGGCTTTCGGGATGGTCGTGGCTCGGCCAATGGCGGCCGCTGGGCGAGGGAAGGGGTGGGGGCGGGCCGAGAGTGCGGGGCTGGGGCGAGCTCGGCCGCCGCCTCCCCACCCGCGGGCAGCGGCGACCGGCTCGAGGGGCTCGGGCTTTGCACCGCTCGCAGCAGGCGAGGCAGGAGCCGCCGCCGCGCGGGAGGTAAGGCGGGACCGTGCCCGAGGTTCCCACCCCTGGCTGAGCCGGTCGCTTCCCGCCCAGGGCTCCCCGCTCCCATTCCGGCGGGACCCGGGCCCTTCCCCTCAGCCTTCCCGGGGGCCCTCGCCCCGCTGCGGGTAGCTCCGTCGTCTCCCTTCGCACGGGAGGCGCCGCTCTTCCAGGACACCCCTTTTCGCTGCGGCCCCAGGACACGTTCCGTGGGCCCAGGCCTCATCGCTCTCCTTCTTCCCGCAGCCCCGGCCTTCTCCTTCCTCCGTCGCCTGTCGAGCCGGGCGGCCGCTGCCCCACGCGCTGGGCGCCCACGCGCCACGCCCCTTGTCGTGCGGGGCCGCGCCCGCCCCTTCCCCCGGGGAGAGGCCGCCTCCATGTCGGGGGAGCGGGGCCGGCCCCCGCTGCCGCTCCACTGCCTCACCGGAGGCTGGCGGGCGCTCCCGGCCCGCTCCGCCGTGGGTGGATCGGGCTCGTTTCAACCCGGTCTGCGCGGGTTGGAGGCGAGCGAGGCGGTGACATTCGCGTGTTCACGCTCGTTTCCCTTGTCCCACCACCCCCATCTCATCCCCCCCGAGGGGCTGATCAGAAACCGGAGTAAAACAAGTGTCTTAAAACTGCTTTCCTCGTGATGTAATTCCTTTTTTTATATGTGACACATCTTGAATACTCCCTACTCCTACTTCTTCAGCTTTCTAGGAGCCTCCGGTACCTCCAGCGCTCGGGGTCTGGCTAAGGAGTGTTTCTGCTGGTACGTGGCTCCTCGGAGTCTTCCCCTGGCAGGAAAAGTGTTCTGGTTTCTTTCCCTTCCTCACCCCGTCTGCAGCCTGCTTTAGTAAAGGGGTTAAAGCTTTGGAGGAAAAAGGTGGGTTTTAAAATTAGAATAAGTAATGTAAACTGTTTTTGTACAGGGGTGTTACTCCTGAAACAGGAGTGTCAGCCTCCCCCTGTTACTACAGCAGCTGCTGAGGTGGATCTTCTGAACCTTTTCTTCTTACTCAGCAGCACTCACTTAGAATTGCTTGAGCTGAGACTGTACTTTGCATTTGTGTTTAATTTTTAGCAACTTCCTAAATTTTCAACTGAAACGGAGTTTGTGTTTCTACCCAAAGGCAATATTTAGCTACCAGAACAAGCTCAGTTCTTCCTTTTGGAAGTTGTCGCTCACAGCTTAGTTCAAAGCTCCTCTTCTTCCAAGCTTGGTATCTGCTCTTTTGGGTGGATTTGTCCTTAGAACTTTATTATGAGATAAAGTTGAAGGTGAATTGCCTTTGTCCCTTCTAAGAGCATGTTATGTAAACCTGTCTCTTAAGGTGACAACTTTGTTCTGTGGAAATTGCTGCTGATTTCTCACAAGTGCGTTCTGCTTTCAGTTATTGTAAGCTTGTAACTATAAAAGGGAATAGAGCATTTTGTAGGTGAGTAGACAGCTGTAGCACTCTGCATGTCCAGAAACTGGTTCCTGGTGTAAGATAGTAAGCCAGTGTACAAGTTGTTGGAAGGAATGGCGTGATGGGCATAACAGAGTGTTTCCTGATAATTTTGTTCAGTTAAGTAGTTTAACATAGTAGAGGTTCAAGCATGCCAGTTGCACTTCAGTAGAGCTCTCAGTTACATTTAGCAAGCTGGATTGAAGTATATGTTGAAGTACAGTTGAAGATACATCCTTGGCATGGTGTACCTAGAAATAATTTAGGGTGCTGGGGGAAGAAATGAAATAATTTGTGGTCTCTTTGTTACTCTTCCAAGAGATGGCCTGATCTGTAGCTGAAGCCAGAGGAGTCTAGAAATAGGCTTCTAATTTGAGTATGGTACATGATTTTAAAATAAGCCATATTATGCCTCTCTGTATGGAAGTGTACATCTTGACGATGTTTTTATTGTAATAAATAGAAGGTACTTAGACACATCTGCTGTATCAGAAGTATTACATACTTTCTCATAGTGGTGCTGATTATCCAGTTGATATATTGAGTAGTTTCAGCAAATGAGTGTTCTAGTGGCTGTTCTTTGGAAGAAATAGGTAGTTTAAGGGTACTGGAGATCTCAGGAGTTCTCTGTCTTTACTACCAGGATGTCATAGTGTTTAGGGCTTGTTAAAGGCCATGTCATGATGCCAGTGGCTCAAGCATTGAATGTTTTTGGAGGCCTGGGCTGTTCTGTTAGGTCTGTTTGTGCTGATGACTGAAATCAGAGTGACTTGCTTCATTCTCAGTTAGGAGTTATATTTTATGCAGTGAGATTAACATTTTCTAAATTAAGAACATACTTGGAAACATGCAGATAAAAACAGTACATTAGGTTTTCTAATTAATTCTGCTTGAAAGGAATTTGGGGGGAAGAGTCTGTGGGAGTCTTCAGGAGGAGCAAAACCTAAGCAATGAAATGACAAAAGTTGGCAGAGTAGTAAAGTCTAACAGCTGCTTTTCTGTGAAGAGTAAGTTTTTTGTTTTTTGGGGTTTTTTTTCTTTTGTGGTCAAATAGTTGTCTGAAGAGCTGGTTCAAGAGAGATGCAAAGAAGTTACAAGATTTAAGAAAGTGTTAGAGTTGTTTCTTGGGGGGTAGTTAGTAAATTATCTTGCCTAGAATATCAGTGGGGTGTTTATAGTAAGAGGCACTCCTTCTGCCTAAGAAAGCTTTAATGGAAAGTGGAGGAACATGAGGGCAATCCTATAGTTACTAAAAAAATAGCTCAGAGTTAGGAAGCTGATAAAAGTGATAGTAATTATGAAATACGTACTTTGTGATACTGTTGTGGATGTATCCATTTTTCTTTGCGCTTCAGCATTTTCTGTTACCTTCAAATTAATAATTTCTTACCAGAAGTTTATATTTAATTTGTGAGGCAGTCTTGTATTTAGTATCTAACTAGGTTCAACTGCGGGTGGCGTGGGGGGAGAAGAATGTCAAACTGACAGTACTTACTTGTTTTTTTAGTAGATCAGGAGTATCTTGAGCATCCCAATCAGAATATTGTCAAGATGTCTCTTTGATTCTAAATATAACACTAAATGTCTTTTGAAATTTGCTTCCCAACACTTAGCTAAATTTGTTGGAGTTTTTTTTTTTTCTAAGTGCATCAAATAAACATTTAGCTGATTTTAGTAACTTCTTTTGATATTATTCTGCAGAGTGGCTTCTTCCCAATATCACAGCAATATTTATATACCATCACTCTTTCCTTAACCTGAAACCAGAATGGGATTAATAAAGTTTGTTCTTTGCAGGGTAGGTGCATACAGTATATACAGCACTGGTTCAATCCTCTCTCTTTTCCAGATGCTTTAGACTTGCATTAATGTTGACAAAACTGTGATGGCACAGCTTTTTTTTTTTTAATATCTATATATAGGGAATAGGGGATAATTACTTTAATTCTGGCCATACTTTGCCAGCTAACTTATTAGAAATGCTTCAGCTTCCTAGAGATGGTATTTTATGCCTAATAATGTTCTAACCAAGACCACTAAGTGTAAGATGCAAGAAAGGACCTCTCAAATCTAGATAAAGCACAGCAGGAGTTCTACATCATTCCATAAAAATGTCCCATTAGTGTTCTCTGGCCTTGGTCTTGTGTATTTGGAGCTAGACTTTGAAGAGGCTTGTGTTTGCACCAATTAGAGGTCAAGTTCAGTGCCCAAGAGTGTTTTAACATTGCTTTGCATTCTTGCTCTTGCCCTTCTTCTGCTGTAACCTTCTTTGTTCCCTTTTTCTGTTTTTAGCTGCTCTGCCCTACATTGGTTCTTGCCTGCATCTCTTCTACCAAATGACTATTCCAGTTGCTCCATCTATCCCTGTCTGTCCTTTACCACTTCCCATACTGTTCAGC
Source organism: Melopsittacus undulatus (assembly GCF_012275295.1). Taxonomy (NCBI): domain Eukaryota; kingdom Metazoa; phylum Chordata; class Aves; order Psittaciformes; family Psittaculidae; genus Melopsittacus; species Melopsittacus undulatus. Next base: position 25,146,317 of record NC_047530.1, read on the forward strand.
AATCTGCTAATGCTTTTTCTTCCTTTGAAGTAAGGAAGAATTAGAAACAAAGTCTTGCATTTCAATCTGGGATCTGTTACCAGGCTAGGGCAGCAGATCTGTCAGCTGCGGGGAAGATTCCACGTGTCTTTCTAGCCTGGGCTGAAACATGCAAAGATGTGAATGAGTGTGCTTGAGATCAGTTTTATCTCCAGTGAATGCATGCATACAGGTGCTTACATGCTCTGGAGCTGGGCACAGCTAAGTAATACATAAGGCATGCTTCTGAGACTTCAGCTGCTAATATCCTATTATGAATCAAAATACAATGTAACCTCTAATTTGAGAGGTTTCTTTTACTTTACAGGATTATTTTGACCCCAAAGTTAAAGGCTGTTAGAGGATATTAGGGGATGACAGACTAGTATCTACTTCCTGTTTTGTTTTATGCTTTGATGTCTTCCCAGCATCTCTGATGGAATTGGCTGACCTGTCCTGGAAGTGCCTGAAAAGCAGTGCTTGGCTTGTTTTTCAGCCAGTGTTTTAATGTAGGTCAAAATTGTCCTTGTGGTTGAAAACGAGCTGTAAACTGTATCAATTCTAATAAGTTGCTTTTCAGACATTTCTTTTAAGAGTGTAGGCAACCTGCACTGAAGGGAGGTGAGTCCATCTCCGGGGCTCATGTTTTAGCAGTCTGATTCTAGACTTTTGCATGTGGATCAATATTATTCAGTGCTTTACAGCACTGATGCCCAAACCTTTAACGCAGTATTGTTTTAGTGGAGTAGGAAGAGGATGTGACATATGGGTTTCCACTTCCATGGAACCTGTGTTGATTGATCAGTATCTCCCCTATGCTGGGTCTTGCGCCATGCTCCCATTCTGATGATAACTTAAGGGAATATGAATTACTTTGTGAGGGGGAGACAGTGGCAACCAAGCATGAAGTGTGGCTGTTTCCAGCCCCTTCCAGGCTTTCTGAGGGCTTGGATTAATTTTCCTTTTGGTTATTTTTACTTGACAACAAAGTTTATAGCTGTAGCCACATAAGAACTTCAGGTGCTTTTGGGTTTAAGAACTTTTGTATGGAAATACTTAACAAGGACTTCTGAAAGATCTAGTTTTGCAGATTTTGCTTCTAAGTAATTGAGGTGAACAGTGTCTTAGCATCTGCAATTACATGAGTTGTGAATCTGTATGTATACTCTGTCCCATTGTCGAAGTCACCAGTGAGGATGGTAAACAGTGCTGGTCCCAGTATTAATCCCTGTGGTACACCACTGTGACCAGCTGCACCTTGTGCAATTCATCACCACATCTTGGAGCAGATGGTGCAGCCAGTTTTCAGTCCACCTCACTTTAGTTGATTCTTCATCAGTGTCATGGTTTGAGCAGTAGCAGTTATTTTTTCTCCTTCTTGTGGCTGGTGCAGTGCTGTGTTTTGACTTCTGGGCTAGGAACAGTTGCTTGATAGCGAGCATATTTTGAGGGTGTTTTTGTTCAAGGCCTTTTCTGAGCACGTGGTCTGCCGGGGAGGAGGGGAGGCCGGGAGGAAGGAGAGACAGGACACCTGATCCAGGCTAGCCAATGAGGTATTCCATACCATAGCACGTGATGCCCAGATTACATACTGGGAGAGAGAGGGCTGGAAGGGTGGAGCTCTGGAGGAAAATGGAGGAAGGAGCACGCGGTGCTCGGCCGGGCAGAGTGGGGTGAGTTATGGGTCGGTGGCTGGTGGGGTGTTGTCTTCTTTTTGCTTGTTGTTTGCCGTATCATTATTATTTGTAGTAGTAATGGCAGTAGTGATTTGTGTTGTGCCTTAGCTATTAAACCATTCTTATCTCAATCCATGGGGGCTACATTCTTTGGATTTTCCTTCCTAATTCTCCGGGAGTTGGGGGACTTGGTTTAAACCACGACAATCAGTTTGTCTATAAGGATGTGATGGTAGAAACTGCCAAAAGCCTTACTAATGTAGAGATAGATGAACAGCATCCATTACTCTTCTGTCAAGATTATGAGGTCAGTCAGGCATGACTTCCTCTACATCAGTCCATGCTGACTGTCCCCTGTCACCTTGTATGTTTGGTAGTGGCTTCCCAGTTTACTTGCTTCAACAGCTTCCCTCCACTCAGCACTGATGAAGCCATACATGGAGTGCTGTGTCCAGTTCTTCCAATGTGAGATTCTGTGAGATTAAGTTAGTTTAAATGTTTCTTCTCCTGATCTCCTTTCACTGAGAATATCTTCTTTATACCAGGTCTCAGGGCCTGGGATTTCTGAAGGCAGGTCTTGTCAGAGAAGAAGGCATAGAGTACCAAAGTCTTGTTTTTTTTCCTGAGTCCTTTGTCACCAGGTCCCCTACCTTTATTCAGCAGCAGGCTCACACCTGGCCTAGTCTTAGCTTTTTAGCTCCTGATGTACCTTACTGTCTTTGTTGTTGTACTTCATGCCCATTGTCAATTTCAACCCCAAACTGGCTTTGGCTTTCTTGACCACATGGCTGCATACTCAGTGTCTTGCTTCCTCCTGGCTTACCTGGTCCTGCCTCCACTTCTGTTTGAATTTTGTCAGGAGCATCTTTGCTCATTCATGCAGGCCCCCTGCCACCTTTGCTTAATGTAGGGAGGCACATAGGGATGAGCTGTTCCTGAGCTAGAAGGAAGTAATTGAAGTGTTACCTCTTTATGGTTCTTAAAAATAAGTACTAGCAGAATACCTTTCTTTCCATTGTTCAGTTTTCAGTTGCATATGCTAAGGGGTGAAAGTAGTAGGCCACTAGAGCATATTTTGTGAAACTAAGAACAGATGCCTGAGGTAGCAAATATGGAGTTACCATCTCGCATCAATCTCTGGTTCCAGGAAGCTATATAGGATTTGCTGGAGCATTTGATGCTACCTTTTTTTTTTTTTTTTTTTTTTTTAATTGTAAAGAAAGCTATTTATCATTTTGAAAACTGTAGCCAGAGGTTACAGTGTTCAGGCATATACATGACTTAATTTCATTTTTGATATCTGTGCAGACAGTGTCTCAGTGTTTGTCAGAGCAGTTCTGATTTACTGCTTTGTTAGTCCCTATACCTTGTTCTGTTCAAATCCAGTGATAAAATGTTTGGATCTTCCAGTCTTTGCTGGTACCCTGCATCTATTTACAGGTTACTTTATTCAGTTCTGCTAACTGAATCCTTGATTTGAAACCATTTCTTTATAGACATGCATAGGTTATTTCTTGTTGAACATGTTACTAGGAAATAGCTACTGGTGTGTATCTAAAAAAGCCTGTGACCCATTTATCCAATTTTTAGGTTTTCACATAAACAAACGACTTCTCAACATAGGCTCACAACCTTCTGGGTCAATACTGCTTTCTCATGAGCTTATAGGTGCCATGGCCTAGAATTAAGGAACTTGATGGAACAAATACATTTCAGTGGTCTTTTTTGTGATACTCTGTTGTTAACCTCTGAGCCAGCAGCACCCTTGATAACTGCTGCTCACTGTGGAGGGTCATACTGCCTGGGTTTGGATATTCCTGATATGTCTTAATGTTTGGAGGCTGTTCTGTATGTATCTCTGATCTTGCAGCTAGATAATCTTTTGGAAACTGCCTTTTCAAAATAAAGTAGGCCTCAGCAGGAAGTTGAGCTGTGTATGGATGATTTTTTCTTTGAGGAACTTTGCGTGTTAGAGTAGTATTTTTAGACTTGCAGAAAGTAGCAAAGATTGGCTGGTAAAGAAGTAAAAATGGCTGTCTACTTTAGAATGACCACATACAATGTTTAATCTTCCCCTTTCCTAAGCAGAGTTGCATTGATAGCATATTAATTTATTAACTCTCCTTAAAATAGAAAAGCATCCATCCCCTCTGGAGCCTGCTGCACCTGATTCTGTCAGTCAAGAGCAAGTAAAATGGATTTTGTCAGACCAATTTGGGAAGCTTTATGTGCTGATACAGTGAAGACTGATATAACTGTGAAGTTTAGAGTTGCAGAAAATGGCTGTTGGGTTTTCATGTAGCTGTGAGATTCAGATGGATATCTGTTCTCTCTCAATTTTTCTAAAATTCAGCATTCAAGAAGGTATTTCTCACTTTGCTCCCAGGTGATGTTTGGGAATAACAGTGAGCTCTCTAAGAGTTCATGAAATTACGATTTTTGCACTTCTCAATGCTGTATTTAAAAAATAGAATTCCTGCTTTCAAGACGACAGATAATGTGATTTCCTTCTGTCACTATAGGATGCCTGGCTTGTGCAACTTGGTTCTCTGGCTCCTTAAATCTTTGAATCTGTGCCTTAATATAAAAACCTGACCCATTGCACTTTGTTTTCAGGCATTCAGACTAAAATGAAATGATAGCCTAATGCAGTAACTGCTTGCTTTGTTTTGTTTTGTGACTCAACTTGCAGTTGAGTCAAGAGACCAGACTTGCAGTTGGTCTCTGCAAGTGATGTTTGCAAAGTTTTTAGCTATTCACTAGTAAATGGTGGTTGTAGTCTTTGGTAGAGTGTATGCCTACTTTGAAGGTGGGAAGTTAGTGTAGTGATGCAGCTTTTATTTGTTTTACCAGGGTTTTACTGTTGTACTCAAAGAAAGCAAAATTCTGTGCAACACTGAAGAACATTTTACCTTCTGCAAAAATACAACTTTCTTTTCCAGAAAACTCTCAGAAATGTCAGAACAGGTTAATAACAAAAGCTGGTTTGAGCACGTTTCTGCAGACTTCTACCCTTACAGTATGCGACATGTTGGCCTAAGGCACAGGACATGAGCAGTCTAGTTTTGGAAAGTACTGCTGCTCCCAGAATGCATTTTTCTCTGATGGATATTTACCAGTATCACCTGCAGCAAGATGTCAGGAGCGGCTTCTCTATGGTAATAGTCACGGTTTGTACTCAGTTCTGTCCTTTGTGCTCTCTAAGGAAGAATTAAATGCTGCGAGTGGAAGTCATCTCTATCTAGAAATTTGCCAGACTAGTAGATAGTGGTTCTATTTGTGGAAGCGGGGAAACTCGGCTACAGGAACTGGGAAACACAATATTAATGGTAACAGCCAGTGGAGTGAGGAGTCAGGCTGCTGGCACTCCTCTGGGTTTTAGTGCATGGCCTTTCTTGGGCCAGAGGGATAGGTTGATGACATGGCTAGTGGTTTGCATCAAAATAAGGCAGAGCAGGAAAACTGATTTTCAGCAGGCATGCTATCAGTGCATTAGTATACCTGAGGCAGTCAGCTTGTGAAAAGATGCTGTTTAATCTTTCTCCCTTAATATACAGAAGAGGACTTTGTTCAGAAAGCAGTGTGACCATTCTGGAGGTGTTCAGGAACTGGTGGGGACAATACATTTACTCTGTAATATGTGTGCTGAAATAAATGTTTAAAATATTTCTGCTTGAGTCTGTTTTGTCACCTTCAAACTTACTAAAATAAAAATAAAATTCTTATCAAGCAGTTCTACCATAGCTCTTCTGAATTGAGAATTAAAATTCTGAAAAGTCAGTGGCAGTATACAGTGCCTTGTGGTCTGTTTACATTTTGTTACTGCTTTATCAAACATCTGAAAGCTCAGGGGTGAAGCCAAGTAACACTTAATATTGCTGCATCTTTCTTGTTCCTGAGAGCCCCGTAAATGCCAGCTTTCTTATTTCAAGTGTCACTAGTTTGAGTAAACATGGAGGAGACTCTGTAAGGGCTCAAGTTGCCAACTGTGAATGCCAGCATTTAAAAAGGTCTTGGAGGAACCTGCTCCTTTGCTTTCAAGGTCTAGAGTAAAAAGAAAACTTGCCACTATTTCACCTGAAAAACTTGTAGTCACACTTTCTAGAATAGTCGCCATTGTAACCGCTGGTTAGGGAATGGGCTTAAGGCAAGTGGATTTGGATTTCCAACAGTTGGTAAGCCCTCAATAGCATCATAGCATTCATAGCAGAAGTTCTTAAATTTATTTTGTAGTTTTTTGCAGTGTGCATAGCACTTTAAATGTTGTCAGAAGTTCCTCTCCAAACTGTCAAAATCGTATTCTTTGGGGATTTAAAATGCTGAGTGCTTGGTCTGCTGTGGGTGTTTTCCAAGAACACTGAAATTACAGTACCTTGAAGTGTAATCGTAACTGGGCTTTACAGCTATGATCCCTTCAGTGAGAGTTCCCCAGCAAAAGAAAAAAAAAAAAAGGCTCTAAACATTAGCACCTATTAGGGGGCTGGTATTTAATAGTCTTACTGGGAAAGATTTTCCTTTGTACTATGAAGAAATACTTTGGAGGTGCACTTCTTACCACTTGCATTGCGGTAAATCTGTGCACTGTTGCAGTTTATGTTGGCAATCATTTTATGACCTTATCATATAACAGAGTTCAGTTTCCCTCAAATTTCACATATAGAATGAATGACCAGGTGGATTTTTTTATACATACAACTAGCTGATATCAGTCTGTCCTCCTCCTGTCCCAGAGCAGGAAGGCAGGCAGGTGTGCTATCTGGGTGTGACAAAGTGCAGCACAGTCTCACAGTGGTGGAGTGCAACTCCAGACTTCTGGGTTTTTTTTTCTTCCTCCTACTGTGAACTCAGTCCTCTTTCAAGATGAGCAGCCTGGTGTCTTTCAGAATTGTGCTGGGGACATGATATCACATAAAAGCGAGCACATTAATTGGTGTAGATACTCCCATGTGTCCTAGAAAGGTTAAGAAAAGGCATACAGATACCTACTGGAATTATCCTTATTGTTATATTTTTCCTTTTTCACCCTAGTTTGTACTGTTGATCCTGGCCACAGCCTGGAAGTCCTTGGCATTGTATAGGTGCCTCTTTACTATTCAGATGTGCTTTCTTTGTTGTGCTTTGATGGTGATCCTTAAGCGCTGCTGGTAAAGGTGAAATGCCAGCAGTACCATCTCTGAGTATAACTTTAGGGATTTCATCTGCTGTGGGCAGAAGCTTGGTGGAACAGTTGTGCTTCACTCAGCTAGAGAAAAATACAGCAATTATTTTGCAACTGTAAGGACAGGGTATTCCAGGAAACAACACAAAACTAGCTGAATTCAGCTATTTATAACTTCAAGTACGATTTAATTATGTACACTGGGTAGTGTCAATTCAGTATCCAAATATAGGTCCTTAAGATTTTTTTTTTTTTTTTTTTTTTTTTGTGTTCCAGCAGTGGTATTGAAACATTCAGCCAATTTAAGTTGTTACAAGACATGAATATATAATGAAACTCATTTTGAGGACAAGCATCATATATCCTGCCATACAGAATAAAACAGGTCTTCAGGCTTGTAGAAACTTGTTTTCTGCTGTGGATAGCATTTTTCCTTCCTCCTTTTCATCAGAGAGACTTGCAAGATGTTTTTTGTCACTTAATGTAAGTATTACAAGGTCAGTGTGGGTAGGAAGTCCTTTTGAATGAAAGGGATACAGCGTATCTGGTGTATGGCTACATCTGTATTACCTGGCTGCTTGGTAGAGAAGCTTCACCTGGATTGGAACTAGGTTTCTTAAGGTCCTTTCCAACCCTAACCTTTCTGTGATTATTAGAAGGGCCCAGGGACTGTAGCTATCACTTTTGTAGGATCTGCTGCCTATCCTATGTGGGTTGTCAGTGTGATGGGACTACATAATTACCTGATTGGAAAGGAGCAGCCTAGCAGGCAATAGTAAATCATATTGGAGATGCAATACGTGTGGGAAGCAGAGGGTAGAAGAAGGTGTTAAGACAAAAAATAAACAGAACTGATAGAATTTTTCAGTGCACAGAAATAATCATGGTCCCAATTGCTACTAGGCTGCTTGAGGGCATTCCACTTAAGTGGAATTATTGTTGCAATTAAACAGTAGTCCTTGGCATTAAGCATCTTCAGCTTTAAATCTCTTCCTTGGAGACAGTCCAGTTAATTGGAATACATGTTATTGCCTAGTTTTGTATTATTTATGCCATTAACTGTAAGGCAATTAAAAAGGACTTTAAACAATATCTCTGCAACGATACCCAAGAATTTTTATTTTGGGGTTATTTTGGGTTTTTGGTTTGTTTTTTTCCAGTTCAGCCTGGCTCAGTTTCTTCTGCACTAGCTGTTACATGAAGCAGCAGATGCAATGGTATGTGTCCAATATGCATCCAGTCTTTTCTGTGCATCCTAGAGAATTTACATATAAAATATATAGGTGATGCTCACATGCACTTTATCTTTTTCAGTAACACACAGGAATAGGTTAACTTCTTGTTATAAGTTTTTCTGCTGCTTTAAAGATGTGCTGTTTCTTTTCTGGTGGTTGGATTTATTATGATTCTTGGTGACTAAGAAGTTGCAGTGAGGGCTGACCCATGTGAAGTGCTCTAAGCAAAATACAGGAAATGGTGATAAAAGGTCCTAGTTGTTGATCACATAAGTCTTGTAAAGTTTACATAAAGTAGTTGTAGTGACTATGCTGTATTTCCCCTGGAAAGAAAGTTCACTGTGAGCATGCTAGCATGGCTCAAGAAGTCACTGTCTGAAATCACTAACCAAACTGATGTCGAGCACTGTTAAAAGTGGGAAGTGGCATAGGTTGTGGTAAGCCATAATAGGAGCTAATTTGGAAATTTATGGAGTTTTTGGATCTTTACAAAGCAGCTAAAGTACATGCAAGGGTAGCATATAGCTGTGAGTTCATGGCTTAGCATATGAATGTTTAGAATTAAACATTGCGTAGCATGTTATTTCCTGATGTATGTGCACAGGATAACAGGTAAAACCGAAGTAACTTTCTAACTGTAGTTCTTGCATAGCTGTGACATACTGGCTAATGAAGATTTGGGGCAGTATTATCATTTCTATATTTCTGGTTATACCATTTGGGGAAATTTTCTTCTGTGAGCATTGGGGGTGTAGCTCTTGACTACAACATCTGTTTTGTAGACCAAACCTTTTTAAAGTTTCTTATATGTGTTGAGGGGGTTATTTTTAGGATTACACAGTCATAGTGAACAGATCTTCCAGCATGAAGCATGTAAGCAGTGGTCTCACAAACAGTCGGAATGTATTTTACATCTGGGTTTACTGCAACAGAAGTCAGTTGTGTGCCTGTCTTATGCCATTTGTAATTCTACACCCCTGCTGTAGAATTAAGTTCAAACAGCACCCTGTTGAAACACAGATGCTTTGCATGAACTGGATTTTTCTGAATAAGAACAAATGCAAAAATGTTATCTCACACTGGATTTTCATGTACTTAGTTGACATTAACCGTTTTTAAAGTAATAACAAATGCATATTCTGTAACTGCATTACAGACCGTCCTGTAGGAAGAAAAAGCATTCATTTAGAAGCATTAACAATATAGGCATATATTTCTAATGTGGCTTTTTTTTTGCCAGTAAGTTCTTTTCATTAGTGCAAACTTGGCATAAGTTTTCAGTTTCAGGTTGGGGTTTTTTTTTATTTCCTTCTTTGGTTGTTTTTACTCTTTCAGTGTTTTAAGAATTTATTCTTAATAAATTTAGATAAGTGAACTTTTGATATAATACTGTACCTACTTTCAGGAGCAGTGAAGTTTACAATCACTGCCGTGGTAAATTTCTTGATGAAAATAGATGTTTAGGAGAACCAAGTAGCCCAGAAAGTGAAGACAGGTAAAAAGTAGCTATCTCTTAAAGGGGATAAAAACCATCTGCTGTCTGATTGTGAAAGAGGTGTGGGGAGGAAATACCTGAATCAAAAAAATAGGCTTGTAGAGAACTTATCTCAGGAAGAGTGTGCTTGTTAAGACGTGATGGGGACAACCTGCTTCATTTGCTTTACCTGAGGGGTGCAGAAACTACAGGTGGGTCATGTGACTAAATTAGGTCTTTGAAAGGAAAATAATACTCAATTTCTCTGTGAAGTAGGAAGAGCTGACCTGAGTAATTTTGCAACCTTACGAAGAAAGAAAACGTACTACATTGCAGTTGGGAATACAAGAAGCCGGGTGAACATACTGGAGAAAAATCCCCTTGTATTTTTCTTGTAGGTCTCTTCAGTACCTGTTCTTGATTGCTGTCACTGTTACTTTTCTTCTGGTAAAAGACATGATGGGGAGAGAAGAGAAATAAAGACTATGGTGAAGATGAAAATTGTAGACTTTGAAAAAAAAAAGAGCAACTTCTATTGTCATTATTCCTCCAGCAGATGGTGGATGCTGCTCAATGCTGTTCTTTAGAGATGCGAAGATACTAGGGGATGTGGCAAGTCTTTTTCAATCAAGAAGACTGAATCTGGGGAGCAGACACTAGAAAAGGAGGGAGGAATGATAAGCAGAATCTTGTAAGGTGGAACTGGAAGAAAACTAACTGATACATGTGACCAGTACCAATATCTCCCTCTTTCTGCAGAAGATGCATATCTGGAGCTATGGGCTCTTGTCCAGAATGATGATGGCATTCTTGACTTGATGATCAGATGAAAAATCTGCACATGGCAGTCATTTTATATCAGAGGGAGTTTACATTTTCTTAACCAGCAGAAGGAAGCTGCATTTGAGGGGTGCAAGTTGTTTTGGGAAAGCAGAAGAACCTAGGGCACTCTAGGTATTAGTTGAGCCATGCATTGGACTGATTCAGAGTATGGCATCTTGCCACAAAGAACAAGTGTATCAAAGACTTCCTCTTGAAGAAGGAGATAGTGTGGGTATGGGTAAGGGAGTTCTTGGAAAATATAAGTTTACATTGTAAGTGGAATGCAATTCTAAGTGAATACAGTATGGGCTTTTCTGTCATTAATTTTACTAGTGTTTTCTCTAGGTAATTTTTGTCAGCATTGTCATTGGTGTTATGGCAATACTTCAGATCCTGTTAAAAAAAAAGGCTGCCTTATTACAAGCCCTCTATAATCACTGGAGTTCCCACTTCCAAAAAGCTTACAATTTAAACAGAAGAACAGAAACATGGTGCAGAAAGAAACTACACAAATACAGTGGCCTGCAATGACATAATACAATGTCATTGTAGTAGGGCTTTTGGGGCAAGTGTCTAGAGGAAATGACGAAATGGAAGAAAAAGGAAAGTATACGGTGGTGGGAGAGGAAAATAATAGTCGGAACAAGTAGAGTACAGGAGAGGTGAGAAATTAAGAACTGGGGGAAAGGGACTGAATCCATAACTAGTCATTTATTTAGTGGGAACACCTAGATTAATACCTTAGGAGTGATGTGAGTGTTAATGTGGTTTCCAAGTGACATGGTGTAGGTGGTTTTCACAAGCAAACATAGTCTTCATTGTAAATGCTTAAGTTGAATTTTGCTTAAAGATCACAGATCTCTTCCTCCACCCACACTGTTCTTACACTTCTTGATACCATACTTTCTATTTGCTATAGAATGTATTTATTTTTTACCTGCAGTCATAAGGTTGAAGTTTGGGGGGGGGGAGGGAACCCGAAAGAAACACAACTAACTTGGAACAGTGGAAGCAAAAGATCACATGTGTGGTAAACCTGGTTATATCAAGTGTAAAACTGGGTTCTCCTACATACAGATTTGAGAACTCCTGTCAGTTGCCTGTAAACATTAAGCTTGTCCCTTAAGACCCTAGCTGCTTGACATATGTTGATACAAGAGATGATACACTTCCCTCTCAAAAGTAGAGGGGCAAATAACTTAGTCTAGGCAAACAAACTAAGAAAAAAAATCCAGCCTGGTTTGTGTGCCTGGTACTTATCTGTCCTCCCTGTAGATGCAGCCAAGGAACAGATCCCAGAGCCACCTACTCTGCTCACCTCTCCATGCACTTTGAGTGGCTTGAGAATTCACTTGTCTACTTCTTGCCTGCCCTTGTTGAGCCGTGTCTGTCCTTCCAATACTGATTCTAGATCTGCACCCCTCACCTTCTGTGCTAGTGTATGCCAAGATGTTGCGTGGGGTGGGAGCTATTATGTAATGGAACATAATGTAATTAGCATCTACAGGGATCTGAATTAAGAAGATACAGTGTGAAGATACTGCATTGGAAATATGCTCAGTCCTTGAAGCAAAGTTAAACTTCAATGGGTAATTCTTGCTGTGGGAATTCTTAACTTGGTTGTTATTGTAAAAGCTCAGCAAATTTTTGAGAAGCTGGTTTACTACTCTGTAAAGTAAAAACTAATAGCTGAAGCAAGTAAGGCTTCTATCTGTTGGGCAATTATTTGTGCTTCACCCATCAGTTTATTAGATATTTGTAATCGATATTGACAGAGTGGGAGAACTCAAAAGTAAGTTGGTGGGCTTCCTACAGGAAAAGCTGTGTTGAGAATAGTTTCTCTTCTGGTTGGCCTGTTTGTTAGCTAGTCAGTATGTGTGCTGATGGTTTTTCCCAAGATGCACAGTTAAATTGAAGCCTGCAAGAGAAGATGCTGCCTGGCTAGTAAGGTCAGGTGGTGTGGGAACTGAAAGCTATGTAGAGTCCCAGAAGAGATGAGAAAGGTAACTGAAAGCTCTGCAGGGATGCTTGGACCATTAGAAAAGGCTGGTTTATGTAAGAAAGGGAGATGCACATCCAGAAGAAATCTGGGTCCGTATAATCTGCATTGTGTAGGCTAAGTTACTTAAAACTGAGTTAAGTACTTAAAAATTAATATAGTGCTTTCTTAGCACAATTACTATATTAAGTTTTGTAACAAAGGTTGAAAACTTGTATTTTTACCCAATGAGTGAGAGGTAGGCATTTTTATATTGTCTTATGATAGATTTTATGTTTTTTCCCCACTGTCAAATTTAACTGCAGCTTTACTTAGTGCTACAGTAAATCCTTGGTGGTCATGTGAGTCATGTGAAGGGAGGAGGAGGTGTTAATGATTAAATGGCTTATTATTTTCTGAAATACTGTTTGGTAAGATCCATATTCTATCATCCAAGCTTGGCATTGGTTCTGTAAGGAAATGTGGTTCTATGATATGGTCAGGTTCTCTAATACCAGAGGTATTAGCTTTCTTAAATAAAATGTTTAAGCAGTCATGGGTTTTTAAAAAACAAAACCAAACCACATGCACTTGGTGGTAGTTCTTTAGTACTCTCAGGATTTTTATACTGACATGTCATGGTTACCTTATAAAGCTGTTAGGTGAACATGCTCACTTTTTAAAGCTCTAAGTCAAGAGGAAGCATATTTTACAGCTCATTAAAATATTATTCGTGTGTGATGCGGAAACAAGTTCAAAGTCTGACACAACACAACTGCTCTTTGATAGCATTAGAGGGGGAAGATGGATCGTTTACACCCCTCACTGCCAGTTTTGGAATGATTCTTTTCGCCAAGCCAGCTGATACACTATATTTGGAAATGTGGCTGTGTTATGTATTACCAAGCTTATTCATCATTGCTGTCAGTGTACTCTCTCTCTGCAGAATGCTTTCAGGAATTTTCAACGATGTTCTTTTGAAAGGAAACATAGCATAGTACTTAAAAAATATTCACCAGAAGACAACCAGAAAAGCAAACTTGCAAAAAAAACCCCAAAACCAACTGAAAATGTGTATTGCTGCTGCTTCAGATATTTATGAAGTCTGCAGTTCATCTCAGTCCTGAAGGATTTTTTGGTGTGCTTTTCTCTACATGTCATGCAGCTATATTTTAAATTGCTGCTTCTGTTGTCATGCATGTACTGGTAAAACAGCCTGTTTTTTTCATTACTGTGTTGAGAAGCAGGCTCACACTTTATTTCTTTTGAAACAATAGTTTGTCACTGGCAAAAAAAGATGCTTTATATCTGAAATTTTGTTACAAATTAAAAAATACTGTTTTCTCCAAAGTAATGAATCTTCTTAGAAATTCCTAGTAATTTCTTTAGAATCGAAATTGAACTCTAAACTCTGTTTCATGAACTGTGATTTTAATTACAAAAAGCAGTTTCATAAAGGAACCACACTTACTTTCTCCATATTGGGTCTCATAAGTGTAAGTCTTCATTTGCTATTTACATATGGCAGAGCATTGCTCAGCTAAACTGTTTTTTTGCCAAATGTGAAATTATGTTGTGTGTTAGTTTTCAGAAATTTGAGGAAAACTTTCATAATCTATTTTTCAATTATATATTATATAAAATATGTAATTTTTTTTCATGGTACCCCTGGCAGTGTTCAAGGCCAGGTTGGATGGGGCTTTGAGCAACCTGGTCTGGTGGACAGCATCCCTGCCCACTGCAAGCGGGTTGGAACTACATGGTCTTTAAGGTTCCTTTCAATCCAAACCATTGTGTGATTCTATACACAGCTCTACTGGGTTGGCATTTGGAATACATTTTCTGCACAGCTATGCATAGCAGCAATTCCTTTTAAATTATGGCTTTTACTAAACAATACAGCTGTCAACGCATAGATTTTAAATAGTTATATCTATGAGCAATGAATGGAGATAAGTAATGTAGGAAGTACATTTCTGATTGGGAATTTGATTTTAAAAAGTACAGTTTTGATCAAGATAGATGATTCCTTAAAAGGAAATACTTCCATGGCAAGATATCTCAAGATATCAGTCTGCTTGGTTTTGCTTTTTTGTGCAGGAGACTTGCTGATTTAATCATGCATGCAGCATATTTTCTCTGTAGAAATTCTGATGATTAAGAAGCAATAGTTTAGACAAGACACATACATCAAAGAGGGAACAAAGATACTTCCAGAGCTTATTTCGTGTTCATATCCTGGTAGCAGCCTCCTGAAAAAGAAAAAAACCCAATGCATTTCTGATTACGGTTCCATCAGTCCAATGAGTTGTGTTCACTGACCTTGTTTTTTTCCTATGGTATGTTTTCTGCATGTTATCTGAGCAATAGGAGCTGTGACAGATTCTGGTGTAGCCTTGAAATTCTTACTTGAGTAGATTTCAGCTAGAGAGATGAGGGTTTTTTCCCTCTAAACCAATATTCACCTATGATATTCATGGAAATGCTAAGCATTGTTTGAATTTTTCTTTGTCATATTTGGGAAACTGAACTTCATATACTCTAAATGCCACAGAACTTCAAATTCTCCATGTGCTCAGGGATAGTCCTGTTCCTTGTGCTGTGTTCCATGTCAGAAAATGAAAGAATTTGGTTTGTTTGCATTTCTTTTTGAATATAACTAACAGTTTTGCTTTAGATTCTCCCCCCCCCACCCTCCTGCTTTTGATTTGAGATGTTGTCTTTTCAGTTGGTTTTGAGCTCCTTAAATTTGGAGTTAATAAGTTAACAATGTTAACTTGCTTTGTGATCATTCACAGCTACTATTTAAAATAAGCCTTGGGTTTCACAGTTTCTTGTTCATTCTAATCTCAGTGGAAAATTAAAGTTGCCAGATTATGTACCTTTCCCATTAGATTTTTTTTTTGCATGTGGCATTTGTATTTAAACAATCTACCATATACAGTTACTTAACGTGGATTGCAGTTGTTTCAGCCTTCATCACTGTGGAGAAGCAGCTTTTCAGCTGCTGTTTGATACATTCCAGTATTAATACCACCTGCCAAAGAACAAAACTTTTTGTTAGGAGTATGATAAGAAACATTAAATTTTGGGTAAGCTACACTGACTAAGGATCAGAGGATCCCTTTTATATGTACAGAGTGTTCAGGAATCCACAGTGCTTCTATGAGTATTTTAGCACTGTTATGGATTATCACAGTGTGTGATAACTTAAAGCTGCTGTGGCTGAGGTGATCTTTATGACTGAGGCAGCTGAAATCTTTCGGGTGTCCAGAGCTACCTGAATGTATCTGTATCCCCTTTCCCTGTGAAGTAACTGGACATAGAACCCTCTGTACTGTACAGGAAGATACTATATACCAGGAAGACCACATAGGCTGCCTATACAGATGTGAAAGCATCAGTTGCAGTAACATGTAGAATCACAGAAAAATGTAGGTGGAAAGGGACCTCTGGAGATTGAGAGACTTAGTTCTCTTTTAACTTCAAAGTTAGATCAGGTTGCTTAGAGCCTTGCCCAGTAAAATTTTTTAATTCTCCAAGGTTGCTTGGAGATGCTGTTAAATCTCCATCCTGCTCAGTGCTCAACCACCTTCACAGTGAGGAGTTTCCTTGTATTTATTTGGAATTTCCCTTGCAGCATCGTGTAATTGTTGCCTTTTGCTGTGCTTGCCTGAGAAGAATCTGTCCCCACCCTTCATATAACTCCCCATGAAGTTAGTCATGGGCTCCTTCTCCAGACTGAACAAATCCAACTCCCTCATTGTCTTTCATCTCATGTGTCAAGCTTTTTGTTGTTTTAATGGCATTCTGGATGTGCTCCAGATTGCAAGCACCTCCTGTTCTGTATGGACCAAAACTGTACAGCACTCTAAATGTGGCCTCACTAATCCCAAGCAGAAGGGAATAATTATTTCCCTTGACCCGCTGCTTATGGTCTTGCTTATAATGCTCAAATTACAGTTAGTTTTCATTACTTTAAGGGTGTGCTGCTGGCTTATGCACAACTTGCTGCCTGCTAGTCTCCACATCCTTTTCTGCAAAACTGCTGCTTGTCCCATCTGCAGCTGTAAAGCTGAATAGGGCTTTTCTTTCCCAAATGTAGAACACTTTATATTTGCCTTTCATAAAGTTCCTGTTGGCCTCTTCGTCCAGTTTGCTGAACTCCCTCTGAATGGTGGCCTTGCCCTTCAGCGTGTTGATTGCTTTCCCTGTTTGACGCCATCTGTAAATTTGCTGAGGATGCTTTCTGTCCTAGCATCTGAATCTGATTAGGATGTTTCCCAGTACTGACCACTGAGGAATACTGCATCTAACCAGTTGGCATTTTGACTTATAGTTATTGACCACAACTCTTTGAACATGGTCCAAGGGATTTCTATTTTGCCCTCCTTGTTGTCCACCTATTCAGTCCATGTCTCCTCATTTTGTCAGCCAGGATGCTATGGAAGATAGTGTTAAAAGCCTTGCTTAAGTCAAACCAACTGGCAACCACTGATTCTCCCTGGTCCATGGAGCCACTTGTTTCTTCAGAAGGCAGGCAGGTTGGTTGTACAATTTGCCTTTAGAAGCCTGATCCTAGTCGCATTCATGTCCATTATGTCTGGAAATAGCTTCCCTTTAGGATGCACTCTGCATTTTGTACAGCAAATGAGGTGAGACTGACTACTATCTAGTTTCCTGGATGCTTTATCTTCTCCTTCCCTCACATTGCTTTTCTCTTGGATTTCATTTGTTTGTTTTTAAGTTACCTGTTTCCTGTCAGAGGTGATCACCATGACTTTTCAAAGATGTTAGCCAGCAGATTTCCACTGACATCAGCTAGCTTTCTCACTACCTTGGATGTTTCCCATCTGGTCGTATGTATTTGTACAGTAGATCCAGCTTGCCTGAATAGTCTTTTAACTTGATAGATCCTCTCCCTCAAGCTTTGCTACTAGATGCAGACATCGGGGAAGCCTGATAGCAGACCTTGCTGGTAGAGATGGTGCCCAAGGACTGGGTACCTCAACTTTTTCTGTACCTTTCATCGCTGGGTTGCTTTCCAGTTCAGCTGCTGAGCTACACTTTCTCTGCTTATAGTGTACCTGTCGAGTCTTTTCTTCTTACATTTCACATCCCTCTTTAATATCGACTCCAGAGAATCTTTGGCCTCCCTAATTCAGTCTCAGTTTGCCCAGACAGTATATCTATATTCTGCAGTTGCTTGTCCTCACTTCCATTTTACATATGTTTCTGTTTTGTTTGAGCTCAGTCATTGAGGAGTCCCACATACAGTCACCTGTGCCTGCTTATTTTCTTGTGTGTTGGGAAGGATTGTTTTTGTGCCCAGAGAAGAGTGTGCAGAAAAATGACTGGCTGTCATGGGCTCCTTGTAGCTTCTCAGGAAGCTTCTCTATTCTGCTTACCATTTCCTGAGCAAACCCCTGCTCTACTGTTGTGAGTCCAGAGTCTTTAGTCTGCTTCTTTCTTTCCTTCCTCAAGTTCTTGCACTACCATTTCACAGTTACCGTGTCCAAGGCTGCTATTAGCTGCCATATGCATGAGGAGTTCTTCCGTATTCATGAGTACCAGTTCTTGTGCAACCCCAATCACAGAAGCTTGTTCAGTGCCAGCATCTAAAATTGTTCCCAGTGCATGTGAAAAGCTCATTGGATATTTCGCACCCTGCTGTGTTGCCCTTCTGGTAGATATGTCACTTAAGTCCTCCAAGGAAACAAGGGACTCCGAATACTGGAAAACCAGCCTAGGATGATGTTCTGTTTACTTTGGTAACTGAAAATAAGTTTTCCTTAACTAGTCTCGAACCACAGGAAGCTGCTGCAAATACATATATCGTGTTTTGATTTTATTTTGAAATAGAATACTAAATTTTCTATTCATTTTGAATTGCTCCTTCAGTGCTGTCACAAATACTAATTCAGCTGGTGTCTGGGGTGCATCTGATGAGGTAAAATAATCTGGTTATAGAGCATGGATACTTTGTTATCCATAATATTTGTTCACATATAATGAATTTGCAAGTGATCTGAATGATATTTTTTTTTCCTTTTTAAAATATCTAGTTTTTAATTACCCTGAGGTAATAAATGTGCAACTACATGAAATACTGCTTCAGATCATACTGTATGGTTGTCTTACGTTCAGGCCATGCAATATTTGCACTTGCATATGCGCCAGAAACAACTCCTTATGCTGCTGCTTTAAGTGACTAAGAGAAGAACTTGTCCATTCATCATCATTGTATTTGGTTTCTTGGTAATTGATGACAGTGTGCTTCTTAATCTGTTTTAGTTGGAAGATGGGGAAGAAGAGCCGAGTCAAAACTCAGAAGTCAGGTACAGGAGCCACAGCAACAGTACCTCCAAAGGAAATGTTGAATCTAATTAGCGAGTTACTGCAAAGTAAGTTTTGAGTATTATGCCTCTCTGGGAAAAAGAATGCTGTATAGCCCACTCAAAAATGTTCTCTTGTTGAAGTTGGTGAAGTCTATTCATTTCCTGAAAGCAGCCAAACTTGCTATTTCAGCTTGCTAAAGACAGTATAGTATGTATCTCTGTTAGTATCTACCATTACTGGTTTATTTGTATGTGTATATATTGAATGTACATATTTCTGGCAGCTTTTGGCTTTATATCTAAATGCAAACATTACATACTGTGTAAGATTACATTTAAAAAAAAAACCCTAGGTAACTTGGCATTAAAGCTCTGTCAAAAATGTTTTTCCTCAAAATCCCAAGAATTGCACTGTTTCTGTTCATTATATGAACACTTCTTTGAACTGATATCAGATTAGGTAAATTAACTGTGCAAAGCAGCAATACAGCTCAGTACAACTGCACTGATATTCTTGTTGCTTAAATAAAAATTTTGTTGTTGCTGCTGGAACGAAAGTTTTTGTAGTGCTTGGTTCTTGTGCATGGAGCAAAGGTTGATTCTCTTGTTGAGGAGCTTGGAACTCACCCATTATTTTCAGTAAATATGAAAAGCAGAGCATAATTTCATATGATGATGCTAAACTACTTCTCACTCTTTCTGCTGTCGTTAGTGACTGCTAAGCTACACTTCTTGTTGAAGCACAAGTCTAAATTTTTATATCCTGGACACATCTAAATGTTGCCTTGGAAAAATTTTTTCTTTACTGTTGCTCACAAAGAGGAGACAAGGAGTTGGCAGGCCTATTTGCTTATGATGCCATTGGCCTCTGCTTTGCTACCAAAAATAAAACATAGATCTAACTTTCCAAGCAAAGACAAGTATCAGATGTTCTTTTTGCAGGCTGCCATATTTCATTCAATGCAAGGTAACCTTCAGCTGTCCACTTGGATTTATCCAGCTTAGATCAAGAAATCCACACAGTGGCATTTAATATATTGTCAGAGACACTGGGGTTATAATCTAAAGCTAAAGCTTGGCTAAGTGTTCCTTTGCTTGTCCTTCTGGTACACACACATCTATAAAACCAGTATTGGTTAGGCAAGTCAAACGTATGTACCAGCAAATTTCTCTATTACATAAGGTAAGCTCTGTGCTATTATCATCTGCTTTCATTACAGCAAGAATGATGGCAAGCAGACTAATGTAAACAGATCGGTTTGCTTGGATTATTGAAAACAGAGACCTTTTTTGTGTGTTTGTTTATCTGAGAGCCTACTTAATGGTCTAGTTGTTTACCCTTTATTCTTCTTAGCTTTTTAGACTTTAATATTTCTATATTTGAAAGAATATAAAAAAAATGCTTGAAGCAAGGTGTCCTGAAAATTTCAAAAGCCTCTACGTCTCTGTCCCATGTTAAAGAGCAAGATGCTTGTAATGATGGGAGCTGTTGTGTTTACAATTTAAATATGTTTGAAGGACAGTTAGTACTAGTATTCAGTAAAAGTGTCTGTGAAACCATGACCTTTTACCTGATGTTAAAATTATATATATATATTTTATTAAAGGAAATACTTTTATTTTATGTTAATTCTAGAATGCAGCAGTCCTACCCCAGGACCTGGAAAAGAATGGGAAGAATATGTACAGATTCGGTCGCTTGTAGAGAAAATTCGCAAAAAACAAAAAGGTAAATGTGAAACACTGTGTAAGGGTGCCTCAGAGTACTGATTAACCTAAAAAATTGGCTGTTGACAGCTAAAAGGAGTATTTATTTGTTGCTGTTATTACATAAATATTATAGAATCATAGAATCATAGAAGAGTTAGGGTTGGAAAGCACCTTAAGACCATGTAGTTCCAACCCTCCTGTCATGAGCAGGGACACTTCATACTAAACCATGTCACCCAAGGCTCTGTCCAACCTGGCCTTGAACACCGCCAGGGATGAAGCATTCACAACTTCCCAGGGTACCCATTCCAGTACCTCACCACCCTAAGATGGAAGAACTTCTTCCCTGTATCCAGTCTAAACTTCCCGTGTTTAAATTTTAACCCATTACCCCTTGTCCTATCACTACAGTCCCTAATGAATAGTCTCTCCCCAGCATCCCTATAGGCCCCTTTCAGATACTGGAAGGCTGCTATGAGGTCTCCACGCAGCCTTCCCTTCTCCAGGCTGAACAGCCCCAACTTTCTCAGCCTATCTTTATATAGGAAGTACTCCAGTCCCCTGATCATCCTCGTGGCCCTCCTCTGGACTTGTTCCAACAGTTCCATGTCCTTTTATGTTGAGGACACCAGAACTGCACACAATACTCCAAGTGAGGTCTCAGAAGAGTAGAGTAGAGGGGCAGGATCACCTCCTTTGTCCTGTTGGTCACGCTCCTTTTGATGCAGCCCAGGATACGGTTGGCTTTCTGGGCTGCAAACACACGCTGCCAGCTCATGTTAATTTTCTCATCAAGCAATACCCCCAAGTCCTTCTCTGCAGGGCTGCTCTGTATCTCTTCTCTGCCCAACCTGTAGCTGTGCCTGGGATTGCTCTGACCCAGGTGTAGGACCTTGCACTTGTCATGGTCAAACTCCATAAGGTTGGCGTCAGCCCACCTCACAAGCCTGTAGAGGTCCATCTGGATGGCATTCCTTCCCTCCAGTATATCAACCAAACCACACAGCTTGGTGTCATTGGCAAACTTGCTGAGGGTGCACTCAATCCCACTGTCCATGTCAGCAACAAAGATGTTAAACAAGACCCGTCCCAACACCAATCCATGAGGCACAAGACTCGTTACTGGTCTCCAACTGGGCATTGAGCCACTGACTCTTTGCATGTGGCCATCCAACCAGTTATTTATGCACCAAGTGGTCCGCCTATCAAATTGAAGTCTCTCCAAGCTAGAGACAAGGATGTTGTGTGGGACAGTGTTGAATGCTTAAAACTTGCAAAATCCCTTTACTTTGTGACAAAAATAAAATCCTGATTCTCTGGCATGCTGTTGGTTTTTGTACTTGCAGGTGTTTCTGAAACACAGGTGGGCACGACACTGGCATTAACCATTTTCATAACTAGAATTCTGAGTGAATATCAAGCAGGTGATCATGTGATAATTCTAACTGATAAGTTGAAAGAAAAAGGAGCTTGCAATTCTGATGAGCTGGCTGTCTGAAGGACTAGAAGTAGAAATCCTTTGAGAACAGTAGGCCTTTTTGATTCCTGATTGCATAGCCTGCCCCTCTCCCTCTGTGAATCTGAACATTTTATAGAATCATAGAATAGTTAGGGTTGGAAAGGCCCTTAAGGTCATTTAGTTCCAACCCCCCTGTCATAGGCAGGGACACCTCACACTAAACCATGTCACCCAAGGCTCTCTCCAACCTGGCCTTGAACACCACCAGGGATGGCACATTCACAACTTCCCAGGGCACCCATTCCAGTGCCTCACCACCCTTACATTAAAGAACTTCCTCCTTATATCCAATCTAAACTTCCCCTGTTTAAGTTTGAACCCATTACTCTTCGTCCTGTCACTACAGCCCCTAACAAACCATCCCTCCCCAGCATCCCTATAGCCCCCTTTCAGATACTGGAAGGCTGCTATGAGGTCTCCACGCAGCCTTCTCTTCTCCAGGCTGAACAGCCCCAACTTTCTCAGCCTGTCTTCATACGGGAGGTGCTCCAGTCCCCTGATCATTCTCATGGCCCTCCTCTGTACTTGTTCCATCAGCTCCATGTCCTTTTATGTTGAGGACACCAGAACTGTACACAATACTCCAGGGGAGGTCTCACAAGAGCAGAGTAGAGGGGCAGGATCACCTCCTTCAACCTGCTGGTCATGCTCCTTTTGATGCAGCCCAGGATATGATTGAAACAAGTTGGTCCCTGTCTTTGCTGAAGATCTCAAACTGTTTCGCAAAGACTGATTACTTCAAACCCACAGTACTTCCTTGAAAGATGGGAAGTTAATTAAGCACACCTTGAGGACTGGGTAAGAGACACCGCAGACTGGGTATGTGAAGGAATGGATTACTACCACAGCAGGGCCATTATCTGAGCATCACTGCCTTGGCCCCCTTCCCTCAGCGAGTCAGAGAAGGTGTTTGCAGAGATTCATACCTGAAATGGGCTGAACTGCCTTCTGAAGGCACTCATCTCTCCCTGTTCAGGCCATAGACTGCCTGAATTTGGCACCCTACTCTTTGTGAGATTCAGACTGGGCTTAAGTTCTCCAAAGGGGACAGCCGTAATCATCAGCTGCAAGCCTAAAAGGGACAGATAAAGCTGGAACCTGCCAGGACTTGGCTCCTTCAAAGGAAAAAGAAAAAACCCACCAACAAAGCACAATTATCAGACTAAAGAGGAATAGTCTGGACAGCCAATAACTGATAACCCCAAAACCGCATTTTGCTTTTAGCAATGTGCCTCTAAAAACTTTGCTACAGACATGAAGAGGTTACTGATGGGGGAAGGCAAGCAGGACTCTGCCTTTCCCTGCTCCCACAGAGCACTCTCCTGTTCAACATGTACTCTGTGGCAGAGGATCAAAGGCCTACCATTACTTAAAAAAAAATAAAGGAGGGACTGAGATTCCAAAGTCTAAAAATCAGATTCAAACCTTTGGAAGTGCTACTCCTCAAACTGCACTAATCCAAGCAGTTACACATGCTGGCATTCTGAATTAAATTTTATTATTATTTTAATATGAATACTTTACTAGATACGAGAAGTGTTTCAGCAATTCAACATCATGACAATAAAGCACGGCAATAGAAATACTATGTAAATGCACAAAGTATGCATCAGCTAATAAATCTGCTATAAATCAAGTACATAATTAAATACCTATGTTGCCACAGTTAATATGGAGTTTTATTGCCAATTTTTGTAACTCTTAAGGTATGCTTATTTTTCAGACTAGAACAGTTTTCTTCTAGCATGTTCAGCAACAACTATCTGTTGTTAATACTCTTATTTTCATATTAGTTTTGTTTTTATTTGGAGATATATTCTAAAAAATGTTTTTATTATAATTTTACTAAAAATAACCTTTTTTATGGCTGAGAAATAACTTTTAACCTTGGAATGAATAGATATGATCTGGACATACCTGAAGTGCTTAAACAATTCTTTCTTCTCTGGTATTTATACAGTGATGACAAAAAAGCCAGACTGCAATTAAAATGGAGTTTGAGTCGTTCATATATTTGCTTGATAAAGGCATGAAATGCCTTTTCACACCTGTTTCTAATGTATTTTGGCTAATGCATAAAAATCTTTATGAAACGAATTTTAAGACTCTGAAGATCAGGTACTGGCAGAGGGCCCATGGAGGAATAGATAATAGCGTTTGAGTGACCGCATCCTGTAGCTGTGTAAAAATGAACTTGATAAATAGTTTTGCTGTCCCATGGCTTCTATAAATGTATGGTATATGTCCATGTTTTTATGATGCAATGCATGTGTGAAATGTAATTTGGGTTGACAAGAACAGAGTTAGCATTGAGGTTGGCCTGTTTATATTCTTCACCAGAAAGAGTGAACCATCCATGGGCAAAATGGTTGCTGGCAGAGGTGGTAAAATTAGTATAACAGTATTATGTTAACAAAGCATTTATTTTTTTCCCTTGAAAGATGCAAAACCAAGTAACCACAACATTGTTGACATACAAATATCTTTTAATGTAACACTTTTACAGACATAATGTGGATTTTATGGTCTCTTTCAAAAACCTTTTTTAATGGAACATAGTAATGTATACTACACATGCACAGTTTTCTAGCTTAATAAAGGCTTTAAACAATTAGCAAAGGAAATACAAATTGCTGTTGGGAATTGAGATGTACAAATGAGTATATATTGCCTAAAGTGTGATAATTCATGCTTTTCTTAAATAGACCGCTGGCTTGCAGAACGTGGACTAAAATGAACTTGATTATACAAAACTTTAAAGGTGAAAACTGAATATTTTGACTTTCTAAAATTTTTTCATGACTCATTAGCAAAATCTTAAATCTATTTTTCCAATACAGATTTTCATCAGTATAGCTATATTTTGTTCAGTATAGAAATAAATTGTTCCCCAATTTGTAATTGGTGCTTGTACTTTAAAGGAGCTGCTCTTTTTAGTTTGGTAAAATGTGTTAAGTATCAGACCACGCCATATATGAGGAACAGAGGTGTATATATATGAATTCATATATGAATATATGAATTTCAGAGATGCCTACAGAATGGCTCCAGATACAAACTGGAGGTTAAAGACTTCCAGTAGCCTTATTTGGTATTTGCTTTTCAACCCTTCATTTCAAGTAGGAAATGTTGGAAATCAAAAGAGCAAAGTCCTGGACAGCATAAACACAAAGTTCTGTGGAAGTTATGCAATTAGTCTTATGAGGTTTGTAAGGCTTTAATTCTGGATATATTCCACAGAAGACAGCAAACTGAAGGGAGCATGAAATGAAGCAGAAATGGCAGCTTTAAAAAAAAAAAAAAAAAAAAAAAAAAGACCAAAACACAGCACCACATTCTCATTGCATTCAAAAAACCCTTTATCAATGTTGAATTTTTATAGTGCATCATCAAAGACTATATTTTTAGATGCTGCTTGCACATTTAACTGCAAATTTGATTTGTCCAGGGGCTTGAAATCCATATTTTGGAGCAGGAAGAAAATTTCAAATACCCTAATGCTTCTTTTCTAAAATCCCTTTAATCTAAAGATGTATTTATCACCTGTGCTTAACCAAAATATCTTTGGAGGTAAGCAACTCGATGATGACATTTTCATAGAATCACAGACTGTTTTGGGTTGGAAAGGACTTTAAGATCATCTAGTTCCAACCCCTTGCCATGGGCAGGTACACTGTCACTAGACCAGGTTGCTTAAGGCCCCGTCCAGCCTGGCCTTCAACACTGCCAGGGATGGGACATTCACAGCTTCCTTGGGCAACTTGTTCCAGTGTCTCACCACCCTCAGTAAATAATTTACTCTTTATATCTAACCTACATCTCTCCTGCTCGACTTTATCACTCATAACATGGCCTGAGCATTTGAGGGGCATTTGGACGCTTTTAACATGATCAAACATGAGTTTGGGTTGAAGAAAACAAGACAAAGTGCAAAAGGAACTGGTTGAGTATAGCCAAGTTCATAGGTTCAAATCAGATGATGGAAAAGGGGAAAACAGAAAATGAATGAGGCTTGTGATTTCACAGCTGGATCATGTTTCTGTTGGGGAAGCAAAGCAAAAAAAAATTGGAAAAGCTGTGTTGTTTGTAAGATGATCAATCCTAAATTGTTTCAGTAAATCCATATGCTACGGGAAAAAGCTAACTGCCTTGTATGTGAGAGTAGAAGCTTGGGATCTGCTTATTTTAATTTCCAGTGCTGAATTAATGAAATTGCAGCTGCCTCTCAAATTCCTCCTTGTGTCTGTGTTAACATGTGGTGGTGATTGCATTTATCATCAGTATTAAGCTGGGAAATAGTTTTGCTCAGCTTATTTAAAAGGGAAAGTGGAAGGTGCCTTCACGTTTTATCACAGCTCAGTTTAAGTGGTCGTGTTTTTAAGATGACTGATAAGCCAATTTAACAGATTTCAGATTTCAGCAGTTTAAGTTTGTGAAAATTGGGTACGACATTTGTATGCTATTGAGTAACACTTAACAAAGACCACTCCTGACTCAGCTACTTCAGAGTAGAACTGCTTGTGGGGTAGTAGGTTGCTTTACATGTGTGTTTATATTGAACTTCTTTATCTTTCCAGATCTTCTTTCTGCATTTGTTTTTAATAAATTGTGTTTGTAGGTTTGTCTGTTGTCTTTGATGGAAAAAGAGATGACTATTTCCCTGAACTGATAAAGTGGGCAACTGAAAATGGAGCATCCACAGAGGGTTTTGAAATTGCTAACTTTGAAGAGGAGGGGTTTGGTTTGAAAGCAACAAGAGAGATAAAGGTAAGGATGTGAACATATGACTTAGATTAGAAAATTGTGTTTGGAATGTAGCTAAAGAGTTCTGAAACACTTGCTACCTTCTCTCCCACCTTTTAAATGCTTATGAAACTGCTGTTCTGATATGCTGACCAATCTGTGTGCTTGAAATAAATTTATTGATAAAATTGAGTATTGTTTTTTGACTGTTGGATAGTAATGTGAATTTTTAGTTGGCCATTTTTTTCTCTCTGTTGCCTATATTCTGTACCTAATCACCAGAATACCTCATTGATGTATCCTTGTCTTCCATATTTATTAAAAACAGTCTCTTCTTTCATGTCCCTTCTTTTAAAGCGCTGATGTTTTTGCCTCAGATAGAGGTATTTGCAGTGTTTAATTTCCAGAAGAAATTTAAAAAAAAACAAAGAGAAAAACAAACCAAAAAACACACACACACACACACAAACCCCAACCAACAAACAAATTACCTGATAATTGTAAAGAATATCTTTTGATCATCAGGTAAGGAATATAGACACACGCAGCTAGCTGTTAAAACATAAGCATTTAAGATTGCCTCTTTTCATTTCCCATTTTACAGATGGGAAACAGCTTTGAGTAGCAGTCAGCTGCTGTAGAAAGAATATTAGAATATTGATTTTAGGGCTTTAATAGCAAGTAGTTAAATAAGGCTAGCACTACTGGTTTGTAAAAATCTGAAGAGTAGTTCTAAAATAAGAATGGGCAATGTGAAAAACCTCTACTGAGAGAAAATACTTGATCCCATAGTTAATAGCAGTATAATCTGGTATCTTTGAGGTTGTGTGGACAATCTACATGTTAGCAGTTCCAAACTGAATCACTTTATTTTGTAATCTAAGGCTTTGTTTTAGGCTTTGTGTAATGCAGACTGAATCATTTGGTTACCACAATGTAAACCATAGTGTATTTGTTTAATTTGTGGTGGAAGAGAAGGAAGAATTTAGATTCAAAATAATGTCGATTTTTAAAAAAAGGGGGAGGGGGAAACAACCAGACTTCAATTAAAGATGGTGTAGATTTGAGACACTTGGGCATATCATTATAAATGCTAACTGACCCTCTATGCTTTTTTTCCTTTCTGTAGGCTGAAGAGTTGTTTCTGTGGGTTCCTAGAAAACTGTTGATGACAGTTGAGTCAGCTAAAAATTCAGTTTTAGGTAAGAACTTAAAGAAGTCCCTGAGCAAGAAGTTGATTTGTATGGGATCATTCAGTAAGAGAAATTCATTTTTAGCTGATCTCCTTTATTACAGGACTTGCTTATCATGCCAGCTGTAACGTTTAGAATACCTAGAAGCTAGAAGTGTCAGTGAAAAGAATTTAATTTTCCGTTTGTTTCTGCCTGAGTGCACTAGTACATGCGGCATTTACTGTGTCAAATAACTTGCAGCATAATGCAATATGGGTAGCTAAATATTTTAGAACCCTGAAAAAGCTGTGGGGTTTTTGTTGTTGTTTTGTTGTCTGTTTGTTGTTTTTTCCTTAATTCTTACATGTTACCTCATCATGTTCATTTAAAGTAAATCTACAGTGCTAGTTTCCATAGGCAGTTAACTTAGTGCATCATCTTTCTGGGTTAATTCAGGATCCCTGTATTCTCAAGATCGAATTCTTCAAGCCATGGGCAATATAACATTGGCATTCCATCTTCTTTGTGAGCGAGCCAACCCCAACTCTTTCTGGCTGCCCTACATCCAGACACTTCCCAGTGAATATGACACTCCTCTCTATTTTGAAGAAGATGAAGTGCAGTATCTTCAGTCAACTCAGGCCATACATGATGTTTTTAGCCAATATAAAAATACAGCTCGACAGTATGCATATTTCTACAGAGTTATCCAGGTAAGCATCTTAAATGTAATATATAGTATATGTTGTTCTCATTATGATGATTGAGGAAGGTGTGAAAACAGTGATACTAAATAATAGAGCAAGTGTATTGCTTTTAAATGTTTGAATCATTAAAGCAATTTCCTGCTGTTTTTTGAACTGCTGTTAAAATTTCACAGATCAGTAGGCTTATGAATACATGTAAGAATGTATTTAGTTGGTTGAGGGAGGTGATTACTGCCTTTTGTTTGGCATTGGGTGAGGCTTCATCTGGAATATTGCACAATCCTGGACCCAGCAATACAAGAGACATGTTGACAAACTGGAATGAGATCAAAGGAGGGCTATTAAGATGTCATTTGCTTCAGCCCTTTATCCATACAAGGAGAGACTAAGGGAGCTGGATTTGTTTATTTTGAGGAAAATCATAAGGGATGATCCAGTTACTGTTTTCAACTTCCTACTGAGAACCAGTCTCCAGAAGTTTGCCTGTGGCAAGTCAGGCTAGGTGACCTGCAGATACTTACAACCTATGCCTCTATGACTCGTCGTAAAATGTATAGTCTGCAGTAAACAAAGTAAAACTGTAATTGTTATTGACATAGAATAAAACCATTACATATGTTGTATTTCCAGCGACCATAGATTAACTCTTATTTTTTATTCTGTTTAACATAATTATTTTGATTGCTTTCAAATAAAAATATAAACCCATCTGGTAACTATTTGAGTGTGGGGAGACCTCAGATGGGTGAACTTTTCATCATGTTTTGAATAAATGAGTTAAATTTAATTTCTCAGAACTGTTATTCTGATGTCTAGAGATAATGGATGTTGTAAGTGAATGGTGATGTAGTGTTGTCAAGGTAGTGCTTAATGTCCAAACATTCAAAGCTTTTTGTGTCACAGCCTGTGGAAAACGTGTATGATTCTACTTGAATTTCCACAATTGTGTGATCTACATGCATTTTTTTTTTGGAGATAGGAGACATCAGAAGACAAAATAATTCTATTCCCCTTTAATGTTATCAGAGTTTCATAGCTTTGCTATTACCTGTTTTAAGTCCACAAAATTTAAGTTATTTTGTGTAGCTATTTGATGTTTGAAGAAGTTAATATGTTTCAGATACAGTGTCAATTTATCAAGTATAAGGAGTGGAGGGATACATTTTGAAAACCAAAGTTAAGAAAATAGTGGGGGAAAACCACATAAGATGCGCTTCATTTTGAGGCAGGAGTATGGTACAAACGATGGGTTTGATATTGGGAAGGAATAAAATTCTTCCTTCCAGGTGTCACAATTCAGGAAATGATGGTTTAGCTAATCTCTTTTCTTGCCATGTACTATTCTAGGCTGCCAGTCCACACTTGACTTTCCAGCTTTTCATTTAATTTCTTGAAGCATAATGTCTCAGCAAACAGAACTCCTAATATTTTTACTGTTTTCAAAGAGTTATTAGCAGAGTATTGTGTAACATTATCCAATTCATCCAACTGCTATTCATGCTCTTGCATGTACTTGGTCAGACAGCTAAATTATCACTATGACTAGTTCCATCATTTTCATTGACTAATCCTGCACTAGTAATATTATGTGAGAGGTTATGTGGTCACAACATTAGTTTTAAAAAAAATTAAATACAGTTTTACACAGAAATGAGATCTGGAATAAAGCCCTAGGTTTTGACTGCCATATGTCCAGTGTTTCAGAACCACTTCTCAGTGATGGATTAATATATGAAGACTGATATCAAAGTGATGCAAACACAACTGAAAAATGTATATAAAATGCAGTGGTGTAACATCAGTTGAAGCATGAGATACCTATTATATGAAAAGCACCTTAAATGTTTGAAAAAACATTTTTATGAAAGTAATAGTTTGTTAAATAACAAATCCATATTTGTTATAACAAATCATAAATTTGCTATACAAGTGATTTCATGTGGTGTGTACTCACTGTTTCTCCTGTTGTTTCTTGAACTTAATCAAAGATCATTTGTACAGCACTTAAGCTAATGTGGTCCAAGTAATGCCTCACTAAAAAGTAAGTTATATTCTGCATTGAAGTCCACACAAAGAAAATAATGTACATGAAATTACTTTAGAAGCAGACTGTCTTTAGAACCCCAGTGACAGTGATCTGCCCTACTTGGTAACAAGCCTTTAATACTCCACATTATATTTTCTGCATTTACAGTTCTATGGTAGCTGATATGGCAGCTCATAGAAGAAAACTTCTCAGTCTGGTATTGTTGAGACTGATTCAGTTCAGTTTGATCTACAGCAGTGGGAAACCTTTGTGGAAATAGTGTTCAAATAAATGACTACATTCTCTTTGAGCATACTAGTATACCCAAGAAAGTGATTAGTACTGTACTGTTGCCTTTTAAATAAACTGTTAGAATGTATGTTCTGGTCACATATGGTCAGAAATCTAGACCAGATTTTTTTTTTTGTTCTCCTGACAAATTCTTTTTATTACTTGTTTTGTGTTCTTGTACAATACTGCTGTTGTTTCATGTTGAACATGAGAATGAAGGTAGATAGAGTATGAATAATATGCTTTATTTACTTGTTCTTTGGAGAATGAGTGGTAATAAATATTAGGCAAATTGTAAGTATGTTCTGGTTGTTTGGTGCTATGCACTGCCACATAACCACAATTTCATCTGAATGTTTCTTTAATACTATTCAGTAAATGTCAAATTAGGAAAATGCATAATTTCAGCTGTCTCCAGGAGTGCCAAGTGAATGTGCTGGGTACCTATTATTAATGCTTTTGATCAAAACTCTGGGAAAAGTTTTTTAAAACATTTTAATTACTGTTTGTGCTCTCAAAAATACGAGCATCTAATTTATAAATAGTGGAGAAAAAAAAAGGTGGGGAAAAAGGTGGGGGGGAGGAAGTGTCTTCCCTGAAACAAAGTGCCATTTTCCATTGCTCAGAAAAGCATAAATTAATTTTGGTATCATCTTGCATGCACTTATTATGTGAAGAAAATTGACCCACAAAATACTCATGCTAAGGGTAATTCATGAACATGTAGAAAAGGGAAGGAGAGGTGGTAAGAGAAAAATTCATCATATAAATGGAAAAAAAGCAAAGCAAAACCACTTTACTATGAAAGGCAGTATACTCTGTAAGCTTTATGAAAGTGAATGTTAGTTTTTGTATACCATAATTTCATTTGTTACTACTGCTGCTTTAGCATAAATGTTTCAATGAAAGCTGTCCTGCGTGAGCTGGATTTTGATATTGCTTCAGGTATGCAGACTAATATTTTTTTTTAAATTTGCAAATCTGCCTTTTGTAATATGAAAAACTTATGTAATACATAAATCTTCAATATATTTACTTTCTAGTAGCTATAAATCTTCTAAATATTTATTTTCTTGATAGCTATTCTACTGCAGAAAGTAAAACTAGTAGCATCTTGACATATAAGTTGTTTTGATATTTGGAGACACTGAAAAAGGGAATATTTTGTGCAGGTAAAATATTTTCATTCCTTTACAGTATTTTTAGTGGGCAGAATGTTTCTAATAGCTGGGGGAACAAATAATTTCTTCAAATGCTTCATTTTCCTTCCATACTGGATTGCCAGACTGTTACTAAAATAATTTGGCTTGTGATAGGTGTGCAGTTTTAAACATTGTTTGACAAGCACTGGTCTGTTTTATTTCCCTAGCTTCTCTGTAAGGGTGGTTTTCTCAGAATGCTGCTGTGCTAGCTCTTTCTCCAAGTGCTTAGTCTGGATACAGATGAAGAATTGGCAGATTTATGAATTTCACAGCTGTTGCAAGCTAAACCCTAGTCTGGTTTGATAAGCAGAAACAGGTGGGATGTTCAGTAGACAAAAATAAACCCTTGAGTATGTTAGCCAGGCTCTACAGCCCACACTGACACCTTTCTAAACATATGTGATTTGATAACTAAAAAATAGCTAGAAGTTCTTACAGATGGACTTTAAAGGCATATTTGGCCTCTGCATTGCTACCAAAGTACGGTGAATGGTCAAAAGAGTACTTTGATTGCAGCAGACATGTAGTTTGCAAAGTGTTTTTATAGCTTGTTCCAAAGAGAAATTTGTAAACTGCAGGGTTATCTCTTCCCCTGGAAGGTGTGTGTGTGACTTCTGTTAACATTTATGGGTCCTGCATGTCTACTGAAGGGTGAACAAACACCAAATACTTATGGTTTAATATTTGGGGTTTTTTTTGTACACTGACATGTGGTAAAATAGGCACAAGAGGGAGCCATATAGTTTACAGACATTCACAGTGAGATTACATTCCTAAAGGAAATACAGGCAAGTTTGAACCTATGTTAAAATAATATGCAGTGGACTTTGTTTGACTTTCAGTTATATCTGCATGCCTGTTTGTAGTCTATTACAGAGAAGTTTTTGCAAATCAAAACAAAGACATAAAGACACGGAGTGCTCTTAGAAAACATGGATGTGCCCACTCTATTTACATTTTTGATACTTCAGGTCTGAAGCAGTGTTTTATCTTTTCCCCAGGTGTAGTAAAGGCTGTTATAATCTGTGTTACTAAAAGACAATTTTATGATAGTTTTAGTTAACTTTTAAAATCCTTAAAATGATAAGTCTGAAACCAGCAGAGCCCATCAGCTAGCCATAGCTTTTGCCATGGTAGACAGTATCTAGTGGAATTCTGTGTGTAAGTAGTGTCTGTATGTAGCTGCCTCTCACGCACTGGAAGAAGGATCAGTTTGCAGGACTGTCCAGGATGGCGGTTTGACATTGCTTTAGACCATGCTTTCAGCCTGTAGTCTCTAGACCACTGTGGGACTGCAGATGTGTCTGAAGGGCACCAGCAAGCTAGCTGTCTGTAAAAACAAACAAAAACACCCCAACAAAAATAATATGGGTGACTGTAGTGGGTATCTGCTGTAGGCTGCCTCATCAGGAGGAAGGAAAGAGTGGATGAAGCCTTCTACAGACAGCTAGAAATAGCCTGATGTTTGCAGGCCCTGGTCCTCATGGATGGACTTCAACCACCCCAGTATCTGTTAAAGAGAAAACACAGCAGGGTATAAGCAATCCAGGAGGTTCATGGAGAGCAGCGATTACATCTTGCTGACCCAAGCAATAGAGAAGCCATGAGGAGAGTGGCTAGTCACATTCATGGACCTCATACTTGCAAACAAGGGAAGTTTTGTTGGGGATCTTAGAGTCAAAGACACCTCAGCTGCAGTAACCACAAGATGGTGGAATTCAGGGGCCTGAAAGGAGGAAGCAGAGCAAAAAGCAAGATCACAATGCTGGACTTCAGGAGAGCAGTACTGATGTCTTTGTGGAGCTGCTTGGAAAAGTAACATGGGATATGGCTCTGGAGGAAAGAGGGTCCCAAGAAAGAAAAGTCAGTTTATATTGAAGGGTTGTGTCCTCTGTATTCAAGAGCAGTGAATCCATGAGCTGGAAGTCAGGCAAAAATACCAGGAGACCTGCGTGGATTAACAAGGAGCTCCTGGCAAAACTCAGACACCAAAAGGAAGTATACAGAGGGTGGAAGCAAGGACAGGTAACATGGGAGGAATACGGAAATATTATCCAGTTATCCAGGGATGAGATTAAGAAAGCAAAAGCTCAGCAGGAATTAAACCTGGCAAGAATTGTGAAAGGCAACCAAAATGGCTTCAGTAAGTACATGAGTAACAGAAAGGATGTCTATGGGAAGTATGAACCTTCTGTTGAATAGGACAAAGGGACCTGATGACACAGAACATGGGGAGAAAGCTGAGGTACCAAATGACGCCTTTGTCTCAGTCTTTATGGGCAAGACCAGCCTTCAGGGATCTCAGTTCCCAGACACCAGGAAGAAGGGTTGGAGCAAGGAAGATATACCCCTAGTGGAAGAGGACTGGGTCAGGGAATGCTTAAGGAAACCAGACATAAGGCAAGTTCATGGGCCCTGATGGAATGCACCCACAAGTGCTGGGAAGGCTGTCTGATGTTGTGAGGTGACTCCTATGCCTGAGGGATGGGATTCCAACCAGAGGGACTTGGACAAGCTTGAGGAGTGGGTCCATGTGGACCTCCTGAGATTCAACAAGGCCAAGTGCCAAGGTCCAGCGCCTGGGTCGTGCAACACCCAGGATCAAAGCAGGGTGGGGGATGAAGGTATTGAGAGCAGCCCTTTGGAGGACTTGGTGGTACTGATGAATGAAATGCTGTATGTGAGCCACCAGTGTGAGCTCACAGCCCAGAAAGCCAGCCATGTCCTGGGCTGCATCAAAAGAAGCATGGCCAGTAGCTCAAGGGAGGTGATTCTGCCCCTCCACTACACTCTGGTGAGACCGCACCTGGATTACTGTGTCCAGCTCTCAGCACAGGAAAGGCATGGACCTGTTGGAGCAGATCCAGAGAAGAGCCACAAAGATGATCAGAGGGCTGGAGCAACTCTACTATGAAGACAGGCTGAGAGAGTTGGGGTTGTTCAGCATGGAGAAAAGAAGGCTCTGGGGAGACCTTATTGTGGCCTCTCAGTACTTAAAGGAGGCTTACAAGAAAGATAGGGACATACTTTTTAGCAGGGCTTGT
The DNA here is from genome assembly GCF_012275295.1 of Melopsittacus undulatus. Taxonomy (NCBI): domain Eukaryota; kingdom Metazoa; phylum Chordata; class Aves; order Psittaciformes; family Psittaculidae; genus Melopsittacus; species Melopsittacus undulatus. The sequence continues at coordinate 25,181,430 of NC_047530.1, forward strand.
TGCAATACAAGGGCTAATGGTTTTAAATTAAAAGAGGGTAGATTTAGATAGATACAAGAAAGAAATATTTTTATGATGAGGGTGGTGAGACATTGAAACAGGTTGCCCATCCCTGGAAACATTCATGGTCAGGTGGGACTGGACTCTGTGCAACCTAATATAGTTGAGGATGCCCATACTCACTGCCAGAGGGGCTGGAATTGCTTACCTTTAAATGTCCCTTCTGACCCAAATCACTGTCTGAATCTGTGACTCTTGGTGATCTTTGAGCGATCAGGGTGTCTGGTTAGATGCCTGAGGACTGGAGGGAAGCAAATGCCACCCCTGTCTTCAGGAAGTCCCAGGGGACTACAAGCCCATCAGCCTCATTCAGTCCCTTGGGAGGTGCCATCTAGGGACTTTGACAGGCTGGATAAGTGGGCTGATAGTTGAAGAAGTTCAGCAAGAAGTAGAAAGTCCTGCGCTTGAGGAGGAAGAGTGTTGCAAGCAGGTCGAGGGATGTGATCCTTCCCCTCTGCTCAGCACTGGTGAGGCCACACACCCAGAGCACTGTGTCCAGTGCTGGACTCCCCAGTACGCAGGAGAGGCCAGTAAGAATTTTAGAATTAAAACAAATGGAGAAAGCAGAGTCACCTGTTTATGTAACATTTTAGTAAGGAAATTGGGTTTTCTTTGACTCAGTTTTATGTTTCCTTGCTAAGTTAATGAGCAAATACTTGCAAATGCTTTCTTTGCCTTCTGTTAAGCTACTCTTACTCAAGAAAGCAGAAGCTGCCCCATGAATCACACTTTTTTTAAATAGAATCTTATTCGGTAGAAGTCATTAATACTTTCAGATAATATCTGTCATCTGGTTTGCATCCAGTGTTCCATAGGAGCACTCATACCAGTTTTCTGACTATTGCGTACTGACATCTGGACAGCGCTTGTGAAACTGCTATTGTAGACCCATTGTAAATACAGTCCTTGCAGGAATCTATCCAGAGATGTTTTGATCTGTTTGTGTGCACTATTGGACAGAGAACTTAATTTCCTGCAGGCTGTAATCCCTTTTGATCAGATACTAAATTTGATTTATTATTCATATAAAATTTGACTAATTGATTTAGTGTGAATGAAATTCTAAAATCCAGTTATTAGCTGTTGGGCACTGGAATATCATTTTAGCTAGGACATTTTAGCACATGAAGTTCTAGATCTCAAAATAATATTATAGCATCTTTAAAATCTGGCATCACATTTGACTCGTCAATATTGGGTATATTAGGTGAGATTTCACGTCTCTAGCTTAATTTTGACACCAGTTTTTGAAGTTGTGATGATACTTTCAATATGACTTATGCTGCTCTTTCGTTATTTTTCTGTTCTGTTTCTAATCTATCCTATTCCAATAAGCATATGATTTTCCAGGTCAGCGTGAAGTACAGCGTCTGGTGTCTCTCTGTGCTTGGCTTTAAGATACTACCATTTAACTTCCATGTGCTAAATAATGTTTGAGTTGAATGCAGAGAACTATACTGCCTTTTAAAACACTAAGATATTCAAATGTTTGGAAGTTGTTTATTATTTTTAAGTTGATCTAATAGAGAATATTTTAGTGCCTCTAAGGAGTTCAACCAATATGCAATCAAAAGCAAATATATTTGGAAGCCGATTACAGTTTTGATCATGTATCAGGTAGGTCCTTGGGGTTCTCACTTCCCCCCCCGACTTGATTTATACTTAATTGGCATGCCAGTCAAATAGCCTTTTCCAGAAGTTATGTCAATGACATTCTAAAAAATGGGATAGATGTCACAGTTGTAATCCTATAAAATCTTTCCCTTTTGTTCCCTTGTCTACTACACATGTCATCTTAAGGAGGGATTTGAAATTCCGTTGAATGGGCAGTTACAAAGGTGTAATAGTGTTGCTATTTGATTTGCTTTGTCTGAATTTCAGCACCTGAGTTGTTCTGCTTGATCAATAATAAATCAATAGGCAGTTAATAATGGAACATATTTATGCTTTTCTGTGTTCTTCCCCTCTGTGAAGGCCAAAATATTGTATTAATCTGTTTTGCTGGCAGCAAACTGAAGATTGACTGTATGCTTGTACCACTTCGTGTTAGTGTAAGGTGGTTTAGATTTTGCAAACATGTGCCAAATTTCTGATTTTTGTGTCACCTCTGGTGTATCCCACCCCCAGCTATGATTGAGTATTGGCAGGTCCTTGGGCTTCATTGGGCCATTCCTGTGGCTGCCCCTTTCCATGGCAGAAGCAGCTACAGGGTTGCGTCTGGCCATCTCAGACAAATGAAGAGCTCAAGTCCTTGTGTGGGTAGGAGGTCTGCTGCCTTCTTCCCCTGTTCCTTCCTTGCCTTCCATAGGAACACAGTGACAGCTCTGGGCTTTCAGCCAGCCGGACACAGGAGGAGGTGTTTGGCTGTTCGGGCAGCATTTGCTCCTCAAACAGCTGTTCCCTATCTCCTCCAAGGAAAAGGTGGCAGGCCATATGGAGGTATCCTGTGGTCCAGATTCAGCCGATGGGCGCCAGTTGGACCATGCTGGCCTGTATCAGAATACAGGCATGTCCTACTTGATGTCTTCTGTTTCTTACAGTCAAAATGTTTTAAAGTTGGAGGACAGATAGATTAAATGTATCTTTTTTTTTCTGGATATAGATGTTATCTTTGTTAGGACATTTCATTGTTAAGATCTCCTAGTCAGTAGGTTTTAATTTATTTTATATATTGAGTGGTTAGGATTCTGTTTTACCAGCATAAATGTCCTCTTTCCTCTGGAGAAGCAGAGATGTACTTCAAAAGGTATATGCCAGTGCTAAACAAAATCTGTTTCTACACAGTTTAAACTCCATTTGGGAGGAGTAATATATTCTGTTGTTAGTATTATGGGCTTTTAAAGCAGTTTTTGGAAGATGGAGTTCTCTGCCACTCTCCTGGTTGAGAATGCAGATAAGCATCTGTTTTTACAGGCAATAGAGTGGAGAGGGGGTTTTGTTTGCTCATCTGTTGGTTGCTTTTATTTTTATTTTTTAACTAAGTTGCACTTTCTGGGGCAGTTGTGTTTATCCCCAGAGATGCTGTCTGTGTCTTTTGTGGAAGTGAGTGCCTCAGCAGACATCAGGAGATCATCACACACTTACAAGTATACTTTCTCATATAAAGTTTGTACTTATTGTGCAGATTTAATATTTTTCCTGATATAACAGCAGTTACAAATGTTCCATAAATTTAAAATATGATAACAGGCTGATGTTTCTTAGAATGGAATACTCCAAGGATGTATTCTTTAAGCACTGCAAAATTATACAGGGGACTTATCTTTGTTAAAATTAGTAATTTAACTAAATTACAAAGTGGATTATCCTTTCAGTCAGACACAATGCTAATACTCCACACAGTAGGAGATTGATATGTTGCTAAGTTTATTTTCTTCTACTATGGTTTGAATGTGAGTTGAAGAGTAAGTGGTAAGTTTTTAGGATATGTGTGTGTACTACAGTCTTAGTACATGTGGTTCAAGAGTTTACCATGCCCCTGTGTGCCATGCTGGTTGTGTAGTGCTGTACCTTGGTTTTAAGATGATTATGATCCAAGCTTCCACCTCAGTGACTTCTGATGTGATCTGTAACCTTGAGTAGTTGATTCACAGGTAACAAGATTTTGTTTTGGCCATACTGCATAATATTAATGCTTGTTAGCAAACTCTTTGGATGTGGAGTGGTTGTGAATAGGAAATGTTGTCCCTATCCTTTTAAAGCAGCTCACATCAGGCTTTCCATCACAGCATTATTTGTGATTTAATGAATTAGTAATAAGAATTATGGGATGAATTTGTGCATGATCATAGTGCATATGTTGCAATAAACAAAATGAACAGCGTAAACCTTGTACCTCAGGAGGAGACTAAGTAACATCTTGTGGTATACAGGCATAAACCTTTGTGAGGAAGCCTTTTTCTGTAACTGTCTTACTGTACCTTACTGTGCGAATGAAGCACTGCAGACTGAACCTATCAATCTAAGGCTCAACATGAACACTAAAGTCATATTTTGTTAGGAGATTTGCCACACGAGATAATGGATGTAGTGTGTCTTTCTCTTAACATGAATGGGGACAGGAGGGAGGGTGGTCTCATTGCAAAACATGTCCAGTCTTAGGCCAGCCTGCCCTCCCACTTCATCCCATCAGCCCCTCGTGGAGCTACATTCAGAGCTAAGTGGTTTTGTGAAAGGACAGGAAAAGGTATAGACAAATTTATGTCATATCTGAGTACCTTCTTTTCTGGGAAAATTTAGTATTTTAGACTTTTGTATGTTAGGAAGTTTTCTGTAATGGTGTGAGCAAGAAATACATGTTAAGAAGTCCATCACTGTCTTACCTCTGTTCGATAAAGGAGATGCCGCAGGATTGTAGGCAGGGTACTCATTTGTAGCTAGTTCAAAATATCTGTGTACTCTATCAGCCAAATGGTAACATCCACTTTGCACATAAAGTGGGTTTTCAGTCCTTCAGACTCCCAAGTTAGTAGCTGATGACATGGTTTGAGTTGTCTATTATGCCACTGCTGTCACATTAACTAAAAACAATTTTTGCAGGTAGAAGGTACAGAAAAAGGGACTGTGCAGTTAAATTCCACTGCCCCAGGAGGAGTCATTCCACTCTGCTTCTGCTACATGAATCCCCTAATAGCCTCGAACAGTACTTTCTTGTGTATGTTGGCAGAAAGTAAATAAAAATTGCTGACATAAAGAATAAGCAAGAATGTTATTTAGATTTAATAAGTTTCAATCCTGTGGCACCTTTTTAATTGTAAGATTTGTTCTGTTAGGTTTTGCAAAGTAGGGTGATCTTTCTTCTGTTAGAAAAGTCATATAGCAAGGCAAGTTTGTGGACCTAATTCCTAATGCTTCATGAATTGGGCTGTTTGAAAATTCCAAAGCATTCTTTTGTAGTTATGAACCGTTACTACAAAGTAAAATGATCTTGCCTTTTTCTCCTGTCAGTGAACTGACTTTACCTCATTAGCTTACGCATCCTATATCCAATGGATAAAGTGAATTCTTGTATCCCTATAGATCGCTAGGATCCTCCACTCTAAATTCTTTATTTTACTTAGCTTTAGGGCAGTTAAAGCCTCAGCAGCTCCACAGAGAGGAGTTTCTCTTCAAGGCTGCTGCTTCAAAGGATTTCCAAAGCAGGGAAAGGGACAGTAACCAGCAAATGCTGACAGATCTTCCTGCTTCTGGCCCTGAAAGTGTGTGTGTGTTGCGTGTGTTTGTTTTTTTGTACACCTACACATTGGCCTGAAACCATCAAGTAACATCCAGCAAGGCTCATAACAAAATCTCCCAATGTTAATGAGTACACTGGAAAGAGGGGAGAATCCGCATAGAAGAGGAGGAAAAAGTTGTTTGGTCAAAAAGAGCAAACCCTTAGGCTTGAAGTTCAAAGGAATAAAAGTTAATAAGGTGGAAGCTTAAACTGGTTTTGGCTTTCACTTGCTTTAACCACCATGCCCTTAGTGTTTTGGGGACTGGAAGGAGAGTGGACTGATGGCTTCAGTATAATCTCAGCACTTGGTTTGATGCTTTCCTGAGTTAGAAATGGAGCTGTCAGTACTTCAGTGGTATATAAGAGGGAGGTTTTTGAGAATATTGAAATCTGATTTAGTAATGCTGATATAGAGATTGCCTTGGACTTGTGAGTACTTGAGATACTCTTCACAGAAATCCAGCAAGCTTTTGTCTAGAAACTCAGAAAACCAACAAAGCCAAGGATTTTATTGTTGGCTTTTTTAGTTATGTATTGCAGTGGGATAGCAGATGACTCCGATGGTCAGCTTCTCTCTGCTGAGATAGTGTCTTTAAACGAAATTTCTTTTCTTACCAGAGTATACAAGGGCTAATGGCATAATGGAATATACTGGCCAAAATGACTCCACACCAAAATACATCAGTTCTTTTCAAGACAAGCAGTAGCACAGATATGAACACAAATTTACAGTGTATAATCCTGTACACTAATTTTAACTTTCACTCAAGACATTGCACTGCATGTTACAGTAATAGGACTTGTACTTTGCATCACTTGGTAAACAAGCAAATATTATTTAATTTTAATGGAAATTCCTTATCAAATTAGGAGTTCTGATAAATGAGCTTTTGCATTTTGTGACTGAATGAGGTTACTGCCTCTAATAGTCTGGCCACTCTTTTACAGAAGGTTAATGCCCTCACAAGCTGAATTGCAGAAGTAAAGGTTATGATGGTTTCTCAGCTGGAAAGGCACCCACCCTTTCCATGCTGAAAACCTTGATGCTGTCCAAATAAAATCAAGCACTTTTGAGAAGTGGAGGAGTCCTCTAGCATCTAGTTTATAAAACTTGAGAATCGTTATCTTGTGATGTCTATCCAAAGATGAGACGGGGAGAGATTATTAGCCCAAAGGCCCCTATGGGGCATCAGGAGTTGTGCTTTCCTGTGAGACATTAAATGTGAGATACAAACCCCTGAATATTACTGCTTCCCAGAAAAATGTCTGAAAGTGGCTTTTCCTTTTTTTCTTCCCTCCCCCTGGCTCCCCCTCCTCCCTTTTTCTCTGGTTGCCATACTGAGTAACTGGCTTCTAGTCTGATAGTGTTTTAGGTGACTAGAATAACAGTCTGTCTCTTTCCGCAGTGGCTGCAGACAATCTGGCAGCAATCACTGTTACTTTTTAATATTTCTGGTTATTTTGAGATATCCTCCAAATGTCTCAAAGAAGGCTTGGAACGTTGAAAGGGAAGAAGCATTTTTTATTTTTTTTTAAGGAATAGCAGCATCAGGAGGAAAATGAAATTCAGCATGCCACTATTTGTTTTTGCAGTGGTCATCACCCTGATTGCCAGCTCTGACAATATTTTCACAGAAAGGGTAACGAAATAGATGGTATTTGTTCTTTATAATAACTCTTTCAGTAGAATGTCAGGACCTGCATCTAAATGAATATATTCACATTTTCATGTTCCCATTTCTTATTTAAAGCTTCCCCTCCCAACTTTTTGAAACTACTTCATACAGACTTGGTAAGTTAAAATTAGGGTTCATGCAGTGGAGAATGTCACATTTCAAAGCTAATCTGTAGAGACCTAGCTGCGTGAACCTATAAAAGCTAGATCTGATTTTTTCTATGTATTAAGTGTTTGTTTAGTTTAAATATGTCTGTATCTTTTTTGATCAGCCCAAGCAATTTGCATGCTGTGCAGCAGTCATCTTCTATACTTTATTAAATATCTGTCAATTATAAATATCAAGGTTTTACATTAATGTCAAGATAGTACATCAAAAATTCATGGAATATGTGACTTTTTTCAAGGGTATTTAATACTTAATGCATTTGTGTCATTTTTCTTTCTAGATATATTGACAGGTTTTATTAAGTGTTTGTTAGGGAGATTTCATTTTTACCAAGGGACTGTAAAGAGAAGCTGCATGCTAAATCAATTTTTTAATCAGAATATTGTTCTTTTTTTGTGTGTTTTCAGATTGTTCTAATCTATAGGGCTTTTTAAATTACATAGCAAAATATTGCAAGTCCAAAATCTAACATGGTCAAATATGCTGATGTATCTTAACTTTAAAATAACTATGAAATATTGTACTGTGGAATGTTACAAATATGGTGATTATGTACACTGGGATTTAATTCTGCTTTGTGCCTTTTAAGACCTTGTGTTTTGTCCTTTATTGTAATTTACTACAGGATTTTTGTGAATGGTGTCTGGACAGTCTCCATATAGGGGCAATAGTCCCCAAGTTTTACAGATACACAAATGGGGGTACAGAGTGTTTGGCATCCAGAATCTTTGCCCATGGGATGTGCGTTGAAGATGACTTGTTAGAGAGAGATTACTTATGTCAAATGAACAATTAACCTCACTGCAATCTGCTGATGTAATACAGAATTTCTCAGGGAGAGGACAATGGCAGTATGTATGTATCATGCTTCCTATATAGGTATTTGTTCCAAGTTAGGGCTGAACATGTTGGCTGGCGCTCCCCGCATAGTAGGAACTGCGCACAGGCACTGTGTTTGATCTGTAAAAACTCCTTTTGCACTGTTACAGTTCCTGTAATGCCTTCATACTTCTAATGTTGTATCACCGTAGTAATTACTGCCGTTTGGAAGATGAACTGTTCCGTGAAAGCTGCAGTTTGGGAAGAGGGAGGAGAGCAGCAAAGAGCAGAGAAAGGCAGGGGTTATCTGCACACTTGCGGGTCTTTCTCCTGCCGTAAATTTGCCGGACCCTCGGCAGCAGCGTTCATTTACCCGAAGGGCAGGTGTCCAGAGCCGGCATTTCCCGGTGCTGGAATAGCACTCCGGGCCGCTGCGGAGGAGCCTCGGTTCAGTTCTGCGTTTGGTGCCGCTCGGAGCGAGCGGAGCGGCTGTCGGCGGGGCCGGTGTCCGGCGCTGCTCCGCTGGCGCTGGGGTTGCGCGGCGGCGCCGGCAGGTGGCAGTGACGGTCCGCGCGGGCCGCGTGTGGCCGCCGCCCCTCGGCAGCGGCGCCCCATCGCGCCGGGTGTCCGCTCTCAGGCCGGGCAGGGTGCTCTGGGGAGGGAGGGGAGGGGAGGGGGGGGGCGGTGTTGGAAGCGGGGATGCGAAGCGGAGCAAGACTTGCTCCAGCGCAAGTTGCGCGCCTGGTCTGCTGAGAAACGGAACGGGGATTGCTGAGGGAGCCTGGCTTCTCCGCTCGTGGGAAACATCTGCTTCAGGTGCCGACGGAGAGTCCGGCTTACCCCAGCCAACAGTAACAGTTACCGTGGTTTTAAACTCATAGGCTTACATGTCTCACTGTCGGTGTTGACTCCCTGCTTAGCTCATCCCACTACTGTGAAATAGGTTAATAATACCAGCAGCAGAAGTTGAAATTAAGTTGTCATAAAGGAATAATACAGGGTTCTGTTTGCTTGCAAGAATTACTCTTTCCAGTTGAAGGCTGAGTTGCTGACTTCATTTCTGGAATCGAGTCTGGACTGCTCTACTGCAGGGAAGCCACCTCCTGGGATGTGTTGGCTTGGGGTTCTGTTCTGGTTCTGGATGGAATGCGTTGGTGAGAAGAAATAACTGTAAAATGTGTACAGTTAAACTCGAGGGGATTTGTTATGCAATGACCATAAATAGCTTCAATATGAATGAAAATCATGGGGAAATGCAGAGTGTTTTAAAAAAGGAGAAAAAAAGAAGAATGTAAGGGAAGGGACAGGAGGCGCTGGAGTTATAACTACTGCCAGGTTTCAGAGAAACCCCATTCAAAGGGTTAACCAAGGGGGCTGAGGGAGAACAGGCACCTGGGACCTCACACCCAATTGGCAGTCTTTTGTAATATATAATTTGCCTAGAATTGCTCACTGAGCACAAGCTTTTGTTTTCTAATTGATTTACGGTTTGAGCCACTTTTACCTCATCCCCTACTGTCCTGCACACAGTGCCAGCAAGTACATTACAGTGAGAAATGATAAATTACTGTGCACTTGTGATGCTAATGCATCAAGAGTAAAAAAACCTGCATGCTACATGGAGTTTCATGCATTAAGAGTGTCATGCAAAGATAGAGCTATGCAAAAAATCATTTGTAACTTCTGAAATATCCGTTTGATCATTTACTTCAATTCATCTCTGAAAACTAATTGAACCTGAGGGTTAAAATTTATGCTACTATGCTTTCTATCTGTGAATTGGAACAAAGTTCTAAGGAAGGTGTGTGAGTGCTTAGAGCTACCTGTGTTTTTTTAAGTTTTAATGAGCTAATTGATCAGGAAAGTTACAGGTATTGCAGCTTCTTAAAGCATTTTTCAAGCCAAAATATTTGGCTTGTGTTGATGACAATTACAGTATGCATTCCTAAAGGGCATTGCTCAATTTTTATACAGGAGCACGTGTAGATGTATTAATGCAGATACCATCTAATCAGTGTTTGTCACCAAAACTTTTCAAATATTTTAATCTGATTTGTTTCAGAGGTATAATGAAACTTTTCTTGAATAACACCTTTGCAGGTATAAAGGAAGAATTGAAAATTTTGTGTATTTTTTCTTGTATTTGTGAAATAATGTATTGATATCCCAGAGAAGAGGAAAACGTGGAAGTTGGTGAAATATGTGTGCATGTTGTCTAATATGTGTGCATATTGTCTAATTTCTTTCCCCCACGCTGCATCAAGGGCTGGATTTTGTTTTACCTTCACATACTCAGTCCACCTTAAATTTTTTATTTTTTTTACAATGTCTGTGGGTTCCAGTCTTGAAATATGAAGAAACAGATTTATGGCGGCTGCTGGGCACAACAAATTAAGTTGACAGTGATGTATGAGAGCATAATAGCATGATGATCCCTCTGTAGCGCGGCTGGACGCCTCCTGCTTCATTTGGCTCTTGTTAGGATCTGTTAGGCAGCTAAATAATGAAATTCTGCTGACTGATTTCTGATTTCTCTTTTCTTTCTCTTTTCACCTTTTTCTGAAACTTGCATTTCCCAGACCAGCAAACTGCCCTTAAAGGATTCTTTCACTTACGATGACTACAGGTTGGTCTGTTGTTTAATTCCTTTTTATTATTTCCCCCCCCCCCCCTTTTTATACATAGTGAACTGTGGGGCCCTGGAAATGCTTCTTTGGTGGGAAAACCCCATTGTTACTGAAATGTTAAATGTAGGATTTGATACTGATGCACTTTCTTAATGAAGAAGAAAGTAAAATAAATATGCAGATTTTAATTGTTACAAAGGAGTAGCCATTATGAGCGCTTAATTTAGCTAACTGGCACACATTTGTTGTTTTTGAAGAAAATAGTTCTGCTGATGTTGCAGGAGATTTGGGTTAAATCTTTTTTAAAATTACTTTTTTATTTTTATAAAAAGGCTTTACCAGCACATATTAGTAAAAACTAACATTTACAGTGGCTGTTGAACAGGAAGAGCTGGAGAACTGCAGTTGTACATTTGAAGCCTGTCAGTTGGAGGTGCTATAGGGAGTGACTAGATAAAAGTAAGAATAATTAAGATAATGAGAGCTTTAATTCTGTTAAGTAATTAAAGTAGCATGAATAAAAAGTATTCGTGGGGTCTTACAGGGACTTCTTTAGTCTAGTTGTGCTTCTGAGTAAGTCTATGAAAGTGGGGTTTCCAAAGCATGCCCCCTTCCCTGATAGGGTCACTGAGAAACAAACCAACTTACATGTGAAGTGTTCTAAAATTCTGCAGATAAGTTACAACAATTAAAAAGGAACATATTACTGTTATGTTTTAAACAGTGTTTGTATATCAAAATTATCTGCAATTTTAGCTTGCTTTTTAGAAATTGAGTAGGTTTCAATTTGACAGTACCTTTCTGAGCAATCTGTAATCCTGTCTAATTCTGTATAGCAAATACTTGGAGTCTATGGAAGTTAAAATTATTTTGACCTTCTCCTGGTGGTTTTTTGGGTTTTTAAACGCCTTTTTTTTCCCTTAAAAAGCCCGTAACAAATATATGTATTAAGGTCAGAAGCAAATATTTTTTCCCCTTTGGCATTTAATTTTTGTCTGAAATAAACCCCAGATTTTAGAAAATACTGAAACATTAAGATCCTCTGGAGATTCTTACAGTTGAATAGGTAGCTGGCATTCTGTTTGCTTAACCTGTCTTGGAAGGGGATTGAATGATGTCTCTGTGCTCTAAACTATATCATACTTCCATCATTCTTCTTACCTGGATATCTGTTTGGAGTATTGGGTTGGGGTTTTTTTTTTTTCCTCTTTATTCTGTTAAGGAAAAGAAATTTAGTAACACTGATCTAAGCCAAAAGTTTGCAAACTGAAGAGAAGTGCTTACCAAAATACCATGTATCAGATGATGACACTGGTTTCCAGTTCAGGCAGTACATAAGCTTTTTAGGGACCAAGGGGAAGAGTACATTCTGGCTCTTACAAGAGTCTGCGCATTGATGAGAGTTACTGCTGCCAAGCAGTAGCTGTGAGCTGCTCTGAAGCATGCAGAAATAGATGACCCCAGATTTAGGATGTGTGGTGAGAGATGTGTGTGCAGTGAAGGGTCAGGGAAGCAGAAGGAGACACAGTAGTGGGCACTGGTTGAGGTAGCGGAGGGTGTGAAGGTTCTGTTGCAAAGAGTGCGGGAGAGGGGTGGGATTGAAATCATGGTTTGGGAATTGGTCTATGTGCATGTCTTGGAAACCTTAGGAGCTGCTCCTTCTGTGAGTGTATTGCCTTCTACTGTTACTATAGTCAGTGTGATCTTTAAGAAAATTAAATTTGGAAACTCACAGCCTAAATGATTGCTGCAGATTGCACTACAGCCAGTCAATCATATTTTAATGTTTTGAGCACTGACCATCTAATGTTTTTAACTTTTGTAGATGGGCAGTTTCCTCCGTTATGACACGACAGAACCAGATTCCAACAGAAGATGGTTCCAGAGTTACATTGGCTTTAATACCTTTATGGGACATGTGTAATCATACTAATGGACTGGTAAGGATTTCTTCAGTGTAGCTGAAAAGCTTTAGGGCTTAAGTATTAAGCCTTTCAACTGCTGTAGAACAGTTTAATAACACTTTTCATTATGCTTCTTAACACAGGTGTTTTATCTTCCCAAGTGACCCTAAAAAACTAGTATCTGAAGGAAAGGTTTGTCAGTTCCTGAGATGTTTTACATTGGCTTTTCAGGGAGAACTTTCTTCATCTAGAGAAAACTTTAGAAGTGATTTGGTACTTAGAATTATACCTCATTATTAGTTTTGCTCCTGTTTCCAGGCCAAAAAAGATTTACAATACTGGACAGATCTGTTCTGAGAATAGGAAAGCAGACAGTAATGGAGGCTGCCTCTTGTAGCTTCCACTAGGGAAAGTGGTTAGAAATTTGCAACTGAGAAATACTGTCTGCTCTCCTAACCATGCCCAAAGAGCCTTGTTATGGAGACAGCAACAACAAGAACAAAGCCTAGTTCAACAAAAACAGAACATCTCTCACTACATCAAAGAAACAAAATGCAAAAATACAACTTTAGGGCATATTAAACATTTAAAAGGTGACATGTATATAGAAAGCCAGACCTGTTGACATTTTGGCTTTTGTGAGCTAGTTCAGAGCATGAGGTCCTGATTTCATCAGTAAGCTAGTTAATGTTGAAGTAAGGAACTGGAAAGCTGTAAGAGGATGGTTTATCAATGATATTTAGGCATTCTCATGTATGCTTCAAAGTTCATACCCTCCAATTGTGTTTCCAGTAGATAGTATTATTTATTGTAAGCAATGAATCCAACCATACTCTTCAAGTAATGTGGCTCTATTGTATGAGAGTTGACCTAAGTGTTTGGACAGCAGCATGTTAGTATTGTTGGTATAAGAAAAGCCTGGTTTAAATGAACAAATTGTAAAGCAAGTTGTTTCTCACTTGACATTTAGGTAATTTAGAATTACTGTGACTGTACCAAATATAGCACTTACAGCTAGGCTACAAAGTTGCAAGTGTTCGGGGTTTTTTGTTTATCTGTTTTCCTTATTAAAAGATGATTACATGTTGTTGTTTAAAAGTGATTCCTGTCTTTCACTATTTGTTATGCAACCTTATAATTTTGATTTAGCAATAAAGCTTGAATGAGAGTTTTCAATATAAAGAAAATTCAGGAAATTATAAATAAAATTCAGAAATGTATGTTTTTGTAATAGAAGTCTTAGCTGCAAGCATCAGTACTTCCTGTACCCTTTTCCTGCTGGGCATCTCTTTCAGATGCTTTTGCAGAGACTTGTCTGTATTCATTAGACAACATTTAATGAGTGCCTTCAAAGTTGGTATTAGAGGAAAGAGGAAGAGAATTAAGGTTCTGGGAGGGAAAAATTAAGTAGCCTATATTAAAAGAGCAGCTCATTATGTTGTTTTAATCATTCAAACTTCTATTTAAATTGATAAAGTAATTTTTATTTTTATTATGCTCTTTAACAGTGGGTTTGATATGGAGCCAGCCTCTGGAGGCAAACCTGCTAATGCAGTATGTCAGAGTTGGAAGCACTTTTTTATGCTGAAGTATATCCTAAAGGGTGGGGGAGGGACTGAGCTCTAAGTATTTTGTATGTATATACAAACTTAAGTCATATGTTTCATATTTCTACAGAAAATAGTTTAAATGTCTATCCAACCTTAATCTATAAACAACTGTAATATGGATAATGGGTTAAGAAAAGCTACTAAACCTATTTTTGTTGTGTGTTGGTTACCTTCTGCTATTAGAGATAGGGGGAAAAACTGCTAAGATAACTAAGCTGCTCAGACCACTGTAAGCTATCTGTATTATTAGTTTATCTTATTGTAGAGTGAGATGAGGGTGGGTTCTGCTCTAATCATAATGCATTCCTTGAAAAGACATGAAGGAATTTGTTCTTCATTGCAAGAAATGAGGAAACAAAAGATGGCATAGTATGTGCCCATCTAGTCTATTCCAAATGTAGTGCTGAAATACTTCTCAAAGTCGATCAGCTACTGTATATCCCTGTTCTTGCTATATCCCACAGGGCCCCTTTCCGTGGACTAGATAATAAAGTGCTCTTTGGGTTTTAACTGGAGCTAGGTCCATCCAGCTTTTTCGTGCTTCTGACACTATTAATTAGATCAACCTGGCTCTAAGAACTATATCAAAATGGCTGTCTTCATGCATTTCGCATTGTTATTCTTTAGTGGGATTGTATTTTGACAGTCAGAGGTTGATTACCAGTTCTGACAGAGCTTTGAATAAGCTACATTTTGCCCGTTGGGCTGGGTCCATCCTTAATCACTGACCAAGCAGGCTACTGCATACTTTATACACAACTTGAAATTCATGTATCAGTCTGTTTCAGAAATAAAACTGAAGGGATGCAATTTGTCAGCTATCATGTGGGAAGAGAAGTAAACACCCTGTTAATTCTCTTACATGCCTGCTATTAAAAGAAAGAGGAAATAAGTCTAGCACTCCATTATGTTTTATAGAAAAGCCTTTCAGAAACAGTGCTGTTTATAGGATTTTTTGTGTGTGTGTGGTTTTTTTATATTTGCCTTTGTGGAAGAAAAACTCCAAAAATGAGCAGTATTCTAGTGAAGTATGTTTCAACTGACAGAATCCTTCTTAACTTACTGGAATTATCCCAGAAAGCCTCCTTTTCCATAGGCATTTCAGGAGACTGGAATACAGACTTTTCACATTCAGAATTATTTCACTAGTTTTACACACTAAGAAAATTGAGGCTGTATTGTGTGGCTCTCATGTTCTCTTCTGATCAAAATACACCACAAACCCATAGTAGACCTGTGGTGGTGGATCCTCAGGCAGAGCAGTGCTGCAAGCCTCCATAGGGCCAGGCTGCCCATGCCTGGGGCTTCTGTCTTGGATTTGCTGCACCAGGGACAAGTTCCCCGTGCTCACTTTGTGAAAGCACTGTTTTGGCTGACAAATGCATACTTGATGATGCAAGCAGCCAAAACTATTGTTGTGTAAACCATCAACCAAGCTTTCAAAATAATTTATGGAGTTCTGTCTTTGGACAAACTGCAACCGAGATGGGAATCTGGGTATACCGCAACTCGTGTCAGTCAGCTTACAAAAAAGTGTGTTTTCACTTACAAAGGCTGAGAAAGAATCTTTGGCTTCTTCTTGTTTTTTTTCCCCAGGCCAAGAGCATATTTTTCTATAAGTTAGCTCTGTCAGGACTGAATTCAGGATAGCTACCATAAAAGTTGCTTCCTGATCATTCAGCAACTTATGTTCCATCCTGTGGCTCAACTTGTGCTGGCATCTGATATTACTCAAGAAGATGCTGTTTGTCACTTTATAAAAGTATTGCATTTTTAGGATAGCTTTACTCGTTAGGGTAAAGACCCCTTTAAAATATTGTTATCTCTTTTGGGGAAGTAAAGGTTTATTAAGAAAGTCTATCCTCTTCCACTGCCTGCTACCATCAAAAAGAAAAAATCTTTTAGCATTTTAAGAGTATTGCTTAACTTTTAGATAAAGGGATTATTTGCAAGTAAATTATAATTCTCTGAAGACTCTATCCCCCAAAGATCCACAGTCATCTAATCCTTTTTCATTGAGAGATCAGAAATGTGTTGGCAGTTGAAGGATAAAGCACAGCATACAGTGCTGTCATTGCCTTGCTCCCTTGGGCCTCATGGGAGTGACTGAAAGCTCCAGAACTTTATAACAAGCTACTGGCTTTAGCATGGGACTGCCTGTGGTCTATGGAGGGTACTTTTCTCAGAGGCTTCTGTTCACTTCAGGTAAGTTATTTCCTCCATTAGATTTCTTTAATGCAGAGATATTTTTTTAAAGAGATTGCTCAGTAATCATAAAACAATCAGTACCAGCTATGCTATATTGTGCAGAGAAAGAAATAGATGCAATTGCTGTTGTTAATATCTGCTTCCAATAGGACGTTTTGTCATTGGTGGGAGAGATAAATATAAAATGCTAAAGGTGCTTTTGTTCCTCTTTCCTTGGATAGATCACTACAGGCTACAATTTAGAAGATGACCGTTGTGAATGTGTAGCGCTTCAAGATTTCAAGGCTGGAGAACAGGTAGCGTGAACAGTTATCTACATAATTGTTCTTCAATTAAGTTTTGTGGGCACTTGGTAATTCCATACAGCATTTTAATAGCAGAGTGGTTGTGGATTAAGCCCTGCTACTTTTCAATGTTATTATGGTGAGTTAATTTTGTGGGAACATGCTACCAAACTAAGTGCACATTTTTCAAAATAAACATCTCTGTCACTTGGTAGACCCCATCTTCAGAAGAGTTTTGATTCCTCATATTTTAGAGAACTAGTTGAAATATTTAATCACTGGTAAATGCACACACATAGGCACTGAGTTTGGTATTCTGGATGAGGTTAATAAAAGGCCATATGAAAAGGACCGAAGGTAAATATGGTTTAGATTTGGGGCATGGCTTTGAATGCAATAGCAGATTGTAGAGTGTTTCTTAACCTGTTGGTTTGTTTGTTTGTCTTCATTTAACAAGAGGTTAAATGCAGTATGGTGGCCAGTCATTCACCCATGTTGTCATTCCTGTACTTCATGAAAATGAGAAAGGACCTAAAAAGGTACTTAACTCCCTTTGTCACAGACATGCATATGCATTCCCCTTCATCCTGAAGCAGAAAGTACCAAGGGAAAGTCTTGCAAAGATGCATGAAACAGTTCAAAATCCAGTATTTTTTTCAAAGCTGCTAAGAAACAAAAATGAATGTTAAAACTAGTGATGGTTTGAAGACAGTGGTTCCAGGAGTATAGGAAATCTCCAGTAGGAGGGTTCCTGTGCTGTGTCAGCAGCCAGCCTGAACCCACAAGTGTAGTAGCCCTCATTTTTTCCTACACATTGTGCAACTGCAGCCAGCATGGCCAGAAAAAGACTTCATAAAACATCCTGAAATGTGTTGTAACTCAGTCTCCGAGTTACTACCTTTGGAGTATTATTTTGCCAGTCTTACACTTCATAGCCTTTTGATTTTTCTTATGTATTGTTGCTTTCTTTCTTTAACAAAAATATGTCTGAAATTCTATTTTTAAGTATGTCTTTCCAGAGGTACGTTTATCCTCATTGCTATGCTGAGTTTTACAGTGATTGTATATTTTTTGTGTTGTGCTTAGAATTTGTTATGGCAGTCAAATATTTGCTGTTTTTTCCAATACTGGTATGATGAGTTAAAAGGGGTCCACAGTTTTTCCACAAGTGATCCAATTTATAATTTTCCACAGCTGGCAGTGGATGTGTCACATAGCTGTTCTGGCTGCTCTCTCCAGTTCAGTTATAGAGGCTTCTTCTATTTTGCTTTTATTTTAGTAGTTTCATTTTGTCTGGGTTTTTTTATGTTTCTGTGCAAACTTTAACTGTTATTGACATCATTAAGGCACTTTAATTATATAATGCTTCAGTCTTTTAATGCACTATGCAGATGTTATTCCTTACAGTTTCAGCAGGAAGAGGCTATTATCCCTGCTTTTACTACAGGAAATAGTCCACAGAATCTGTCCAGCACTGGCCTTGAATAAAACAACTTTCTTATACCATTTAATTGTCTTTTTTTGTAAAACAGTCTTAGTGTAAGAGCATACTGTATAATCTGCGCATGATATGTGACTTTTATTTTAATATGTGTCATGGTAGCTTTAAAACTGGAGATGGTTAGCAGCTCTTTCCTTAACCACTGCCTTAACATACCTAGGCAAGTCACTTGTTCATTATAGGAGTGTGTTACAGTACAATGTTTACTATAATTTAGTGTCAAGTGTAAGCATTTAGTGCTTAGGATAAATAGTTCTAATCTGAAATTGAAAACAAAGAAAGTAAATGCCGTTGTCATTGCTGAACCCATAAGAGAACACTGTGCCTTTCTCTGTAGCTAGAGAAGAGTAGAAGTTTACAGGTATCCAGTGCATTGCTGTACCCTAAGGTTAAGAAGGGAGTCCTGTAACTGTTGAAACTTTTTCTGATCGACAGTTTCATTATTAAACAAAAGGGGACAATATCCTTTTGATGCTAGAGAAGACAAGTGCTACTCTGACCTCTTGCCCACGTACTTCATACAGCCTAGCCCCAAATTAAACACTTCTTGGTTATATTTAGGAACTTCTATAATGTGAATTAAGTAACCTGTATCCTTTAGATGACAAGTTCAGAGTATAACACAAAAATAAATACTGGCTGAACACAGATCAGATCTCTGTATGACATACTGTGGTATATCTGTGCCTTAAGGTAACATCAAAACAAAAGCAAAGTTGATTCATCAGCAGTGTAGGTTACTCTTTTGGGTGGACATATGGAGAGGAAAATTACCCCAGAAACACCATTTCTTTTAATGGGCCTTCCTTGTCTCAGATTTTTTTAGTCTTTGAAAGGCGTAAGATCATTGAATGCTTATTTCCATATATGGGTATTTTTTATGACACTGAGAAAACAAAGCATTTTTATTTTGAAGTATAGACTAAGAACCTCTTCTTTCAAAGTCTCTCAGTTACATAGATATGTTTACATCTACCTCTAAAGTATATTGCCACACTATATACAACATTTGAATGGATACCGGAAAACGAAGCGTGTTTCTTTCTATAACCAAATATACTTTGTACTCAGACTAGTAACTCTTTCAGGAAATAACTTTTTAATTATGTCAGTTTTGTGAGCTGATCTTAAGCTTTTTTTCCTGTCCCTTCAACTTCTCTTTTCATCCTTCTAGATTTACATTTTTTATGGCACTCGGTCAAACGCTGAATTTGTGATCCACAGTGGTTTTTTCTTTGATAATAATTCACATGACAGAGTGAAAATAAAGCTTGGCGTGAGTAAAAGTGACAGGCTGTATGCTATGAAGGCAGAGGTCTTAGCTCGTGCTGGTATCCCAACGTAAGTAAAACACTTACTTTTACTTTTACACTGGGGTTTTAAACATTTCCAAAGTACGTAGTGTCCAGTAGAGCACATATAAAGCTGTTCTATGATAGTTTTCTTCGGTGTAATATTTCTCCTGTTTGTATAGCAAATTATAGTTATTGTAATAACATTTACAGAAGTTCTCTGAGCTATATTATCATCTAATTTGGACAGTATATAAAGGAAAAAGCCTTTGCTTTAATAACCATTTGAACAAAAACAGAGTAAGGATTAATTTAAAGCAATCTGTGGGTTTTCTTTCTTTCCTATCCCTTGCAGACATACTATGATGCTCAGTATGCGAACCACAGCATTTTCCTTTAGTCTTTTCAGTCTAGAGGGTACTGTTAAGAGCAGCAGATGTGAAATATTGCATTTTCATGAATTTATTATAAAATCTGTGTAAAAATAATTGTAAGTGTAAAATCGTAGAGATAATTGTTGTTTTCAGACACAGGTTAGGGAAGCTTTTTTCTAGTTAGAACTAGTATTACATAATCTTTTAAAAGTTACTTTTGTAACAGTTCATTTGTTGTATACGTGTAGTCTTTTATGTTGAAATGAGTTCAAAGGTATGACAATTGATCTTATATTTACTGTTGTTGTTTGTTTCTTTTATTAGTTCTAGTGTTTTTGCCTTGCACTCCACTGAGCCTCCAATCTCTGCCCAGCTTTTGGCTTTTCTTCGAGTGTTTTGTATGAGCGAAGGTAAAGATGTTTTATAAAGATACCCAAACCAAATGTTAATAAGGTTATGTTCGGGGGTTATTTGTTTGTTTGTTGTTGGCTTTGTGGTGTTTGGGGTTTGTTTTTTTTTTTTATAATGCAGGAATGTGATGGACATTTATATAAAACATTAAGCTGGAAGATTGTTGAAATCAAGGAGTTGAGGTTAAAATGGGATCTATAAACCAATGAGAAACTCAATCTTTTGCCATGTTGCCTGCAGGAATATTTCAGTAGCATAGGCTGAAATAGGCTATTCTGTAACTCCTAAAGCATGAGTTGATTTTTTTTTTTTATTTTATGGTTTGTTTGGTATTTTTTTAATCTCCAAGCCAGTTGTGAATGAGTGAGCTTTGGAGCTTGATCTTATACTTCTTAGGTTTAAAAATGATTCACAGAACAGGATTTTGCAAGACTTGGGGGTTTACATGCTTAAAATCATACCATATTAGCCATCACTGCTGGAGTCACTTAGGTATGGTATTGGAATGTTCTGTACTGTAGGAGAAATATGAAAGAGACATTTCAAAGATGAGTATTTTAAGTATTTTTGTTAATTCATAGTCTAAAACTAAGTTTGCAAACTCTTTTTGTAGTGTTTCTTTTATGTTAGGAGCTTGGGAAGTATTTTAAGTGTTTTTTGTTAATTCATAAGCTAAAACCAAGTTATGTATTTGCAAACTCTTTTCTCAGTGTTTCTCTTATGTTAGGAGCTTGGGGATGAATATGTGTACAATTAATAAATATTCACCTAATTTATGCATATGAAACTTCCGGTTAAATGTTTATAATAGCTGCTTGCCAGTTAGATGCAGTTTTGGAGGTTGTAGATGTGACAGTGTTTCATGACAATGAATTTCCTTGCAGTTAGGGATGCTGTGCACATGATGTGGATCTTAATACCAGTAGGAATACAGAATTTGTTAGATTTTACATGTGCTGTATTTTCTGTCTTTAATAGAAACAACCTAACTTATTTAGTGTTATGCCTTCATTGCATCCTGTCACCCACCTTTTAGAACATAGTAAGAAACTGGAATAGGATAGTTCAGTTGCAGAGGACCTACAGCAGTCATCTAGTCCAACTGCCTGACCACTTCAGGGCAGTAAATTCAAGTAAAGAAGTTTTAGAGTGCTGGTGAGGGGTGAATTTTGGCTCGGAGGACAAAATGTAGCTAGTGGACAGTTTAATAGTATTTCTCTGATGTGAATAAGTTGAGCACAATCATATATCTTAAATACTGTAGAAGAAAACTGTTGAGAAACTACATGCAAGTAGTCTGTGAAGTTTGTGATAGCTGCTTTGCAGGAGTGAAATGCGGTAATTAAAAGATTAATGGAATTTGTGTAATGTCAAGGAGCTGCTAAGCATTTTCTGCTCTGTGTGAGGTTTATTTGATGGATGTCTTTTCTGACCAACTGTAGGGAGTTTCTGCTGCTGAAAAAGATTACCAAAACAGTAGGGGGAAAAAAAATCCATTGCTCTTTGCGCACTCTGGCCGGTTCCTTTTATTATCAAAGTTCACTGAACTCTTTCAAGAATTGGTCTCTTTGGTTTATCAAGCATTATATAAGACATTGTCTTGATGTTAGAGAGTTATGCCGTGTTTGAGAGGCTATGATACATAAAGTATCTTTATTTTCATATGGAGCAGAAAGTCGGTCCATTTTCTGCTAACTTCAAGACTTCCAGTTGTCTCTTCAAAGAGAACCCTAGAAATAACCAGCATCTCTGATAATTCTTACTTGAGGAGCGGTGATTTTTTCTGTTAGCTGCTCAAAGCTATACTATTAAAAATAAAGCTTTCTGCAGTTTGTCAACTGACGAATGATGAGATTATTTTTTAACAGATTGGTTTTATGCTTATTGCAGAAGAGCTGAAGGAACACTTGATAGGCGAGCATGCCATTGACAAAATCTTCACGCTGGGGAACTCTGAGTTTCCCATTAGCTGGGACAATGAAGTTAAACTTTGGACATTCCTAGAAGCCAGAGCATCCCTTCTCTTGAAAACCTATAAAACAACTGTGGAGGTAAAAATATCATTACATGTAATTTAAATGTCTGAAATGTTCTGTGTTATGATGCAGGAAAAGATATTTCGTCCCCCATCTTGTCTTGACAAACTTCAATCTGAATGTTAGCACGTAATAAACTGTAGAAGCAGATTTGCATTATCTAAGGAAAATCAAATCAGATTGCAAAAAGGAAAATTTTGTTAATGTAATTTTGTTAATGTATTTTTTTCTTTGATTCTCCAAGTAGAGGCTACCTGCTTTTTCTCTGCAAGTAAAATGGGGAATCAGTTTCAACTTGTGGTCTACTGTTAGGCTGCAGTTCTCCAGACTGCAAAGAAATGTGCTACTATTGCAAGCATATAAGTAAACCTAGATGTTTCATACATTTGTGAAGTATCCTGACTTTGCTTGTTAAGCATGCTGATCTGTGTGGAGAAATTTGGGGCTGCTTTATAAATTCTTGACAAATGTCACTGGGACTGCACGCAGACCCCCTCATTCATATATATATCCATTGGCTCAGCCTGAAGAACTTAGTGTTACTTGCTGTTAACTCGGAGGAAAGTTGAGGATTTTTTTTATTGTGTTGCTTCTTATTAACAGTCTTGATTTTTCTTTTCTAACAGGATGATAGGTCCTTCTTGGAGACCCACGACCTTACTACACATGCGATAATGGCCATCAAATTGCGTTTAGGTGAAAAAGAGATCTTGGAGAAAGCAGTGAAAAGTGCAGCTGCTAGCCGAGAGTATTATACCAAACAAATGGCAGAAGGAGCTCCGCTTCCTAAATATGAAGAAAGCAATATTGCCTTGTTGGAGAACACTGTGGCAGACTCTAGACTCCCTATTGTGTTGAGAAACCTAGAAGATGTGGAAGAGCAAGAGGACTTAAAGATTGATGAAGCTATTAATGCTGAAGTCACAGAGAATGGGTTTGTAAATGGTGAAAACTCTTTATTTAATGGGACCAAATCAGAAAGCAAAAATCTAAATAAAGAGAAAAGCAACAGAGAGACTGAAGATGCCAAAGAATCTTCATCAGAAAGTACTGATGAGGTTAAAGAATAGTCCTAACATTTTACTTTCTTGTGAAATTAAAGTAGCTGAAGTTTATGAACAGTGCGTTTATGTTGGTGTGTTTCTTTGTTAACATTTCTCTTTCTGCAGAGAAAAAATGGTTTTGCTGCTTTATATAAAAATGAATTTTTAAGTTATTTAAAAGATTAGCATCCCTTTTAAACTAAGATTGCCATCTTGCTTTCAGGCAAAAACTGGGGAAAGAGGTGCCTTCGGAAGATTTTGCAGCCTTTTGTTGAACCAAATGTATTTTCTTCCTGGGGAAGAATTAAGCTCTTCTATCTGCTGTGCTTTTGTTGTTCTGTCACTCTGACTACCGAAATTAAAAGCTTGCTCTGCCTCCTGCCAAGAAAAGCAGAAGGCAGGACTGACTCGGTATTCAGCATGAAGGTGGGAAAGCAGTACAGCAGAAAGCTGGATAAGAGGATCAGAAATTTGGGAGACTGGAGGAAAACCTGTTTAAAATCAGGTGTGCCAGTCCAGAGAAAGGTAAGGTGGCAACCTTATGATTGGTAGTTTTAAATGTTGATGAGAATCCAAATTGTATACACTTACAGTGATCTCTGAAGATTTCAGTTTACTTTGTTTCTTGTTTACTGTATAAAAAATATCTCATCTTTCTTCTTCAGTCAGAGTTAGGCTGCTACAGTACAACATTCACCAACTTTTAAAGGCTGACTTCTTATTTCCAGGTGATACTTTTTATTTACAAGGTTGGCAGTTGCTACTGGAGAGTTTGAAAGCAGATAGGCCAAGCCACGGCTTTAAACTGTACTGTTCAAAGTGAGGTTGCTTCCAGGCTGCTTCAGGTTTTCACAGCTAACTAGAGATTTTCAAAGCTACACTTTTGACTAAACCATTACTAAAAGGAAAATACATTTAATATTCCTATCTGCTACTCCTTCCTTTCTCTGTTGGTGGATGTAACACTGAATGTGACATGGTTACCTGATCTTACTCAACTTATATTTGGTTAAGGTATTAATTGATGGTCTTTTCTTGAAGGAAATGGCAGGCAGGCTAATATGTTTTTGGCCCAAGTCCAGACCACAGCCAAGTCTGCAGTATGCTTTGCCATTTAGATTGCATCTCCATTGATGCACATTTCTTGGAATACCTTCACAAGTTAAGCAGGTCTACTGTCTCGAGGAGTTTTGGTCACCCTCGTACTATGTTTTGATTTCTAGATGGAAATGATACAATCATAGCACAGTGAAATACCAGAACAAGGGTAATTCCAAGTCTTGACTTTGAAATTACCTGGGTACTGGGAGAGAGGAAGGCAGAATATTTTTATTTTGTGGGTGAATGGAGAGGACTATAAAGTGATTTAACTCTCTTCTCAATATTAAGGACCTTGTCTTTTACCTTTGTGTCCTTAAGTTCAAGATAATGCATAGAATGGAGAAGCTTGGACAATTGTTTAAAGCTGTTGAAATTGTTAAAGGTTGATGTTGCAACCTACTCATCCAAGATCAGTTGCAGTAAAATGTCTCTTGGCATATTCATGGTTTTATTAGATTTTTTTTCTTTTATACTGCAACTTGGAAATGTGTTTTTGCATAAATCTTTGGTGCAATACACATGATAAGTAGTGACTTTTGGGTTGTCATAGCAGTTTTGGTGTTCAGCTAGTATCAGTGTGGGGAAAATAGGAAGAAAAAATAGTTTTTTAAAGAATATTTCACTAAGAAGAATGGCACATTGCCATTGCACCTTGGATATTGCTTCACCACTAACAAGATGCTGGACCGGTATTTTTGTAACTATATGCTGCCTTTGGTAGAATGTTATGAATTATTGTCTTGACAGTTTAAATGTCATACAAAAGTCATTACATTAAAGTTTTTATTAGGACCAATATTCCATTTCTGTTTCTGCCACTTACATTGCACAAGGATGTACTAGATACTATGATGCAATTCTGAAACTAGCCTTCCCTGAAAACTATAACTGTAATTCAGAATTTAAATGCTTCGATTCAACCTGATACACTGTATTTTGTTCCAGTATTTGCTGATATCTATGGCTTAGCAAAGCCTGTGGTCACCACAGGACAGAACGTGTGGATTTTCTTGAATAAAATATAGTTCTACCATGTCTACTGTAGTGAGTGTATTCCACAAACAAAACTCCTACCAGCTACCACTATATCTTTTGGGGTCTCTGGGGAGAGGAGTAACTGTCCAGGTACAGATAGAGATTCAAGGAGAAATAGCTGGGGGGGGGGAAGAAAAAACAGTGATTCTAGTAAACTGAAAAGGAAAATGGTCTGTTAAGCGCATGGTCAAATTCTTACTCTTCATCTGTTACTGTTATTTAGAAAAATATGTTGCACACAATAATAACAGTAGTCTAATTTTGCAATTTGCATTTTTCCTCCATGCATGTAATGGTTTCTCAGAAGCACTAACCTAAAACTTAAGCTTTTGAAAACTGAGGTGGAAACAAAAAAAAAAATTGGCACTGATGAGCCCTTATTACCATCTGTCATGAAAACAGACCTTTCAAAGCATTTTAAAGTTAACTTTCTTCATAATGTTTGGTTAAGAGGCTGTTCACACTAATCCCAGGCTAAATGCCAAATCTTGCTTCTGTTTAGCTAGCTATCTGAAGTATTGCTGTAAGAAAGACATCACTTGGATTTCTCGGACTGTTCTCCAGAAACAAAATAGGAGGGGGGAAAAAAACCCGTTTGAATTTTACATGAACCTACCTACTGATGAATCGTTTCCCTAACAACCCATAACTCTTTTAGCTCTGTCCTGCAAGATGATGTCCATGCAGCCCTGTTGATAAAGTCAAATATACAAAATGGAACAACAACCTCCACTCTGAAAAAATGCTTTTAAAGTATGTAAATGCAACCTTAGCTCAAGTGCTGTAGCAAAGAAGAGCTGAGAGCCTTTTGACTCTGGAGGTAAGATGGTTTAGGATCTTGGCTAAAATAAGTTGTGTTTTAGCATCTTGGTTAAAATAAGTATTCCTTCACTTGGATGTCATGAAATGGCAGTATAAACAGAAAATTATGCAGCTCAAGAGTAGCTGCATTCTTGAGCCTACTTTGCCTTTAGAGAGAACTGATCATGATGGAGTCATGGATTTTCCATGTTTCAAAGGTACACTGGAAGACTTAGGTTTGGCAAGCTGTTGTTCACATGTTGCTCACATGTTTAGAAACAGTATGTACTATCTGCTGCTGCCAGTTCTATCACTCTTACTTTATCTAAAGGTGAAGAATCATAGGATCATAGAATAGTTAGGGTTGGAAAGGATCTTAAGAGCATGTGAAGTAATTATGAAATATAATTAGAAGTGTTTCAGTCTAACACAATAAAGGTGCTGCCAAAATCTACTGGGATTTTTCTGATGGTATGGACTGAAAGCCAGTCCTTGCTATTTCTCACACTCTATGCCAGACGGGAGTGGTCAGAAAAAAAGCATTGCTCTTTCAAATTTATCTGGTGAAGCAGCATCCATTCCTTTTTCTCTAGAAGCTTTTTAACTGATCCTTGAAGTCAGATATGACCCATGGCTTTCACATAATTACCATCTATATTTAATAGTTTCTAACATGCTTCCTTCTGAGTGCACTGCTTGCTATATGAACTACAGCACGGAAATTGATGACTCATGGTTAGAAGAGCTTCCTTAGCCTTTCTCGGGTTCTACATCTACTTCCTAACAAATGCCACAAGTTTGGAAACTGTGAGGAGGATTTTTCAGTTAAAATACAAAAAAAAAAAAATCATACTTAAAAAAAAGCCACAAATGGTCCTGGGTTCCTTGGGGGTTTGTGTCTCCTTAGGTTCAGTGGTGTATTCAGTGTATTTCAAAACTGAATGAAAGACTGCTACAGAGTTAGTGTACGTGACATGAACTTGAGCTTCAGTAACATAAATGAAATCTATACTTTATTTGGTTAAATTTTATAATTTATTTGATGAAATTTCACCAAACACCAGAGCACACACCCTGCAGTACCAAGCAGAAACCAGAATACCCCCTTTTTAACATTTTTGGTAGCTTTTTGCTGAGTATGGATTGCTCTAGTATTTACACTCCTGGGTTACCAGTTAACAGGCTTTGAAATAAACTGGTTTGTGTTGCAGCACACATTGGGTGGTATATGGTGCTCATATATTTCTAACATGATTTTTGCCTGTTGTTAGTCTCAAACAGTTATATTTTCAATGTATATAGACATCAGACTTCACTTGCAAATTAAATAATATCTTTTTTTATCCACATTGGTAGCAGTATGAACTGAACCTAGCAGTTTACTTAAGCAGTCAAGTTGGTCGTCAGTGTTTGCATTGCCCAGAAAGTGTTGTACAGTCTGTACCGGAGGAGTTGGAAACCAAAAAGCATTTGACTTCTGCCTTTGTCTCTCCGGCTAGGAAGCCATACCAGCTGGAGCTGGTGCCTGTTTTCATCATGAAAGATTAAGCTAGATAGGGGAAAAAAAGCAAGGAGATGTCTTTCCTTAAGTGGTAAATAAAAGCTGGACAAGTGAACACTACCTAGCTTGCCTCAGATGCAATGGTTGCTATCCTAAAGAATAAGAAATGTAGGAATAATTTCAGTGTGTGCTCAAAAAGAGTATCTCCAATTTGTACTGTAATTACTGTGGATTTTTAATCTCACAATTAGATAAGTGCTTCACTTTCCCTAGGAGCAGGTGAAAACATTCATTACAAACTGTTGTAATGAGTTAAACTTCTCAGTGAGGAACAGATAGATATAAGTGGCTGCTTGCCTTGTCAGCACAGTTCTGAGGGCAGACCAAGCGCAGTCTGGGTTGGAGTTGCTCTTGCCCATTAACTTGCTCCTTTGCAATTGTGGGAGCACTACTCAGCACTCAGGGGGTAAGGACAGGTTTACTGAATCCCCCATGGAAAGGTTGTACAAAGCCACAGGGAGCACTATGAAAAGAGAAGGTAGCGTTGTACTCGGGACCCTCACCTGAAACATAATATGTCTTGATTTAGCAACCCTTGTAATCTTTTTGTGTGTAGACATTATTATATAAAATTGAAGAAGCATGGAAGAGGCTTTTGAATCCAAGTCTTCAATCTTACCTTTACAATTTGGATAAACTAGGTAATCATTTTCCAATTAAATCTGGTTCAGACATGGTAAAACAGGTAATGCAGACCACCACAACCTGTGTCTTTCAGCAGCTTAACGTGAATAGGAGTGAAACGGATCTGTAGCTCTTTGAGACTCGACTTTGCTTCCTCAGAATGGTATTTAAAATCTGTATGAGGATAGGGTATAAAATCTTGCATGTGTGAGCAATGCTAATTTCCTAACTGAATCACTATTACTTATGCACATATTTAGACACCATCAGAATTAGATAATTAACTTAAACACTTAGCTTTTTATTTATATTAAGCATATTTTGTTCTTGAAATAGAGGCCAGCTTGACAGCCCTGAGCACATAAGTCATTTGTCCTTCGAATAGAATCAACAGGGGCAAGAAGCAAGTTTCCCTGCAGCATCCCACTCATGGCAAGACTGAGAGTAGCTTAATTCTAGCCTAGTCCTTGTTTCACTTACAGATGTTACTGGCCAGGTAGCCTCTTGCTCTGTGTCAGACTGGTGCCACCTGCCCTTTCCCTAGATGCACTTGCTATCCATAGGAGAAATGCTGGCTGTCCTTCTGGCTAATTTATCCGTGTTTGACACAGTGAGTGGAGGTTTTGTGTTGTGCTGTGACTCAGATCTGTGCAAATGGAGTTTTGGGTTGGGTTTTTTTAAGCTTTCTTCTTGTGAATGCTGTTTGATTTAAATATTCTGCAGTTTGTTTCACATTTACAGAAGTTGTCTGTTTCTCCCCTGTCAGGCTGAAATTTGGGAACTGTGTGGGTGTCCTTCATCCAGTAATTGCTTTATGGTATGGGTGAAGGCAAATTTGTTTCCCTGTACTTGTTCATCATCTTCAGTGCTGTTAGTAACTCAGCCATGGCTCCTAATTTCAGCACTTATAAGTGCAGTGGTATACAGATCTACAGTCCAAAGGTAAGAATAAAGTGCTTAAAATTGAATGTCCATACACAACAGGCATGTACTGTCAGCCTCCTATGAACTACAAAGGAATTTATAGATTTACTTGAATATCCACAAGAAAGCCCTATTATCTTGCAGCAATTAATTCAAGTGATTGGATGCTAGGAATGGTTTATTATAATTTCACACAGGTAGTAATTTATTAGGGTGGCTGTTTCTTTTGGCATATGTCAAGAAGGTCAGAGTTTAGACTTTTTTGGACATTAACCTAGTCTTCTGAAACTCTGAAGTTCCACTTTTTGGTCATTAATTTAATACATGCTGAGACTGTGACAATTAACCCACTTAATAAAGGTCAAGTTTCAATTTTTTCCAATTTCTGGAACACTTAACTTTATTCCTTCTTGAAAATGGGCAGATACAGAATGATAAATAGTTATTAAATGAGAACAAAGATGTAGTTCTGCTGTCAAGATACTATTGAGCAGTTAGTAACAAAAGGACCAGAACTGCAATGGAATTGAAGTGAAAGGAATAGCCTTAGACTACAGGAAAATGAAATAGAAATGTATAGATCACAGTAAGCTGTTTAAAATCATTTCCACTAGCATCCTTGTTAACTTATTCTACCTTAGCTTCTAATTATGCAAATCCATCATTTGTTCCTTTAATTATTTTCAGGTACATATGTGTTTGTTTTTTTTCTACAGTTCTAAAACAGAATCTAACCACAGCTGAAAGGCATAAGCAAGCAAAGTGAATAAGGAAATGGTGGTGATGTTTTCACATGACCAAAGCCTAGTTGTACTATATTTTAATAGTACCTGGATTTCAATGAGCTACAAGATTAGATAAAAATAAACTCTTGGTTCTATGTAGTTGCATCAGTTCCTAATGGATACATTGGTAGATTGGTGCTGTCACTTCAAAATTAGAACTGAAGCATGCTGTCATTTTTGAAACCTCTGAAAAGTATCTATCAAAAAGCATGTTTAGTCATTTCAAATTGCATCATCCATTGAAGAACTGTTTGCAGATGAATCGGATGTAGTAATTTTCTATATTAATAAAATCATTGAACTTCTAGTATTATGCCAGTGCCAAGTGACTTTTAGACACCTATTCTTCATGTACATTTTTCAGTAGATTTTTAGTTATCAACTAAGATAGTGAGTCCTTCTGGAGCATTACTGCAGCAGTTTTATAGGCTGATGCTGAACACTAGAACATAGGAATAATATCAAAATCTTACAAATTATAACAATATGGATTGAAAAGAATAGTGTTTCCTGTAAAATTTTTTCATGAAGTAATGCAAGTACTATTACCCAAATCTTAGACACGGAGGTATCATTGTCACAAATTCTCGGTCCTGTTATGTGGAAGCTGCAGCTTCTGACCAGGCTCACTTCAAGTATGGATGTACGAAGTGTGTGGCAGTATTAACACAGGCACCGCTATAATTGCACAACATTCATATTCTAATATTCTCACTCAAGATTAAATTAAATTATTTTCCCCCTGTAAAAAAGTGTGGCTTTTGAGTTTAAAATACTGAAATACAGTTTGGCACTGGTGTGGCTTATTTTTCATGGGAAAAATTTAGCTTTTGCTTCAAAAACTTGCATTGTCCCCAGAGGCTTTTAAATACACACACACACTCTTGAGGTACTCTCTCTGCCCCTTTTCCCTTTGAGAGGAATTATTAGCCTGTGCTAATGCTGTCTAAATGCTCAACAGTTAGGAGTAATACTTGTGGGACAGATGATTTATAGCCACTTGATTCAAAAGATTTTCAGCTAAAGCTAAATAATCATTTTAAATGATCAAATATCATCTGCCACAAAAAGCAAATACACAGCACAACGATAGTTACCAAGCTTACTCTCAGCAAAGTATATTAATCTTTTCCTCAATTTTACTTTTGGGAGTAGTAATACTGTCTGACAGAACAGTTTACTCATCTTAAGCTGAGTTTCAAGACGCAGCAACATTTTTCCTAGTGAAATGAGGTTCAACAGGTAGAACTTCAGCCTAAAAATAATGTGCGGTATTGAGATGGACTTCATGATTTTGCACAAGAAATTAGCTAGCCTTCTTTCTCTTTATCAAGAAAGCTATTTTTGTTGTCCATATTGGGCAACAGTATAAAAATAGGCAAGTTTTATATCTTGGCAGGATTAAATGAGAAGTATGTATGTCTTTTTTTCATATCCTTGAATATCAAAACAAGGCAAGCCTATTTAGGAACTAGAATTTTATTGCTTAACATATATTTGCATCATGCAGAGAAGACATTCACTTTCATGGCACGTTTTCTCCCAATGGTTTCCAAATGCCTCGCAGCTCTCACAAAAGCTGAATTTCTGCAGTACTTTTCTGAGATGAAGGAGCATTATTATGTTTTCTGACATGAAGAAGAGGCTACAATAGGGTGGCAGAGCCTGAATCTGTGGTTCTGGTCACAAGAAATGGTTTTGTTAAACGTTTTCAGGATCAAGTGAAATAGTTTTGTGAACAAACAATAAGATTGCTTCTAGAAAGATAAAAAGAAGATGTGCCTTCTATTTGTTTTGAACAAACTCTTACTAAAATAAGCCGTTCATCTTTAGGAATAGAAGATCATTAAGCATTGGGGTTTTTTTTTCTCCCTAGCCGTGGATTGGGGGAAGAAAGGAATGTTGCAACAGTAGTGCTAAGCCTCCCCCAGGAGAATACATAATGGTACAGTCTGGTCAGCCTATTTCTGAAAAGATATGAAGAGTAAAATACAGACAACAAAAGCCAAAGTGGAGCTTCTGCACAAAAGAGCCTCTGAAGACTTTAAGGTAATGAGTGGTTGTGGTACAGATACATGAAGTAACAAAAAGTGGCGTAGGGGAAATCATAGCTCGTTGATTTAGTGACAAAAGTGTTCCTTCTCAAATGTGTTGGTCTAAACCGCACAAATCTGCCGGAAAGTGTGAGATTTAGCATGTCTTCCTCATGCACAAAACTTCTCAAAACACTGGATCTGTCAAAACATCCTATTTTAATGTTTCAAGGCTGATTTGTTAAAGGAACAAAACATGGGCAGTGACGCACTCTCTTTGCACTTCCCTACACGTTACTTAAGTACTTAAATTACTTAAATGTCAAGTGTTAAGAGTTTCACAGAATCATAGACAGGTTTGGGTTGGAAGGGGCCTTAAAGATCACCTAGTTACAGCCCCCTGCCTCTTGTTGGTCATCTTCAAATCTGAAAAAAAATATGGAAAGCTCAAAGAATGCTGAGTCCCATGATGACAGTCACCAGTCAGGTAGTGCCCTCCTTTAGGGACAGACCTTCTTCACGATCTCATGCACGCTCATGCAGAAAATCCATGTGGAGACATCAGCTCATGGTCAGCCACAAGGACCGGGAGAAAACCATACCTCTTTGTTCACAAAAGCAACTTACATTTAAAATCTCTGATTTGGGCTCGAAATGACCTTTTAAAAAGACCCTTTTCAAAGACCCTTTTACAAGACTTCAGCCCATTTCTTTGAAATACTGAAGTAAAAGATTCAAAATTATCAGTATCTTAATAGTTTTTATCCTTTGCTGCAAATGGTCAGGAATTAATTTTATTGCAAATTGAAGAACAAAGGAGGATCTGAATTGGAAAGTTGCTTTCTGGTCCAGCCCTAGACTCATTCATAGTATCATAGAATACAGTCATAGAATAGTTAGGGTTGGAAAGGACGTTAAGATCATCTAGTTCCAACCCACCTGCCATGAGCAGGGGCACCGCACACTAAACCATGCCACCCAAGGCTCTGTTCAACCTGCCCTTGAACACCACCAGGGGTGTAGCATTCACAAATGGCAACCCGTTCCAATGCCTCACCATCCGTACAGTAAAGAATTTCTGCTTTATATTCAACCTAAACTTCCCGTTTAAGTTTTAACCCATTGTCCCTTGTCCTATCACTACAGTCCATACCGAATATTCCCTCCCCAGCATCTCTGTAGGCCCCTTTCAGATACTGAAAGGCTGCTATGAGGTCTCCACGCAGCCTTCTCTTCTCCAGGCTGAACAGCCCCAACTTTTTCAGCCTGTCTTCATATGGGAGGTGCCTCCAGTGCCCTGATCACCCTCGTGGTCCTCCTCTGGACTTGTTCCAACAGTTCCATGTCCATGTCCTTTCTATGTTGAGAACACCAGAACTGCACACAATACTCCAAGTGAGCTCTCACGAGAGCAGAGTAGAGGGGCAGGATCACCTCCTTCGACCTGCTGGTCACGCTTCTTTTGATGCAGTCCAGGATACAGTTGGCTTTCTGGGCTGCAAGCACACACTGAAGCTGGCTCATGTTCATTTTCTCATTGACCAACACCCCCAAGTCCTTCTCCACAGGGCTGCTCTGAATCTCTTCTCTGCCCAACCTGTAGCTGTGCCTGGGATTGCTCCAACCAGGTGTAGGACCTTGCACTTGGCATGATTAAACTTCATGAGGGTGGCATCAGCCCACCTCACAAGTGTGGCAAGGTCCCTCTGGATGGCATTCCTTCCCTCCACCGTATCAGCCAAAATCTTCTCAACCTTCTCTATGTAGGAGCATCCGGGGCAGTCTGAAAGATAGAGAACCCCATACTGACCCAATAAAACATAGTTGACTGCTGACACTTCATACAATAGCAAAGAAGCCAACAAACTGAGGAAGTGTCTGAAAACGCAAAGCATTGGTTTACCGTCTCAGATTTCTGTTAATAGACAAAATTAAGATAATCAGCTCTTCCTAAGATTACAAGCACCTTCTCTCACCCTAAGATTACAAACAGATTCAGACTGAGGGATAAAGGTAGAAACTTATCCCATGGGCAGGTAATTATGCAGTTCTCCAAGGAGCAAGGTTTTTGCATTGCTTTTGATGCTTTTTCTGTGCACAACAGAATGGAAGTTCAGTGGTCTGAGCTGGATTTCCTACATTCCTCGAAAGATCAGTCAGACCAAGTCTTTGATAACAGACTCATCAGTTTGGCAATGTGGAACTTGAGGAAGTGTGCATAAGTTTCCCTCCTATTTTATTTTATTTGACAACCTTTTTTTGAAGATCAGAGCATACTTACAATTTTTATAGAACTTCTAAATCATTAAACTTGCTGCATATGATTATAAATGGCTTTTGTAGTCTGTTCAGCTTTTTCATATGCTGGCTTTATATCAGGTAAGCTGGAATAAATGCAGGCTCCTGACTCCCACCTGATTTTTGATATCCCCGTGAACACTTACTAGCAAATTGAGTTAGCACTCTACCACTTGAAATAGCCACTAAAAAAGGTCCACATGCTTTTCAGCTTTCTGACCTTTTTGGTCCAGTTACAAGTTTAATGGAGCATGTAAGTCATATACCAGCCTCAGTAGAGGTTGATATGAGTCTCCCTCATCTTCAGCCTTCAGAGGCCCTTAAAGAATACAGCTGCTTTGGTCAGCAGACATTTGGCTATAGGACCGAAAGAGGAGAATATGCATAGAGCATGTACCACTGAGGTGGTTGAAGTCTGGGATGAAATAATCCAGGTAGATCAATAGTAATGAGTCAGTTGAAACCACAACCCCAAGCACAGAAATCTTAAAAAAAAAAAAAACAAAACAACAAACCTAAACAAACAGGAAAATTGACACACATCAGGTTTTTAGGTTTATTAGGTTTAACATCTTTCATATTTGCAAGATCTCTAAAGACACCCGTGCCCTCTCTGGTAATGTGATAAACATGGTACTTACTGGAATGAGATCTCATTTTGTTCGGTTTCAAACCAAGCGTGCTTTAGAGATCATCAAAAGTCTGTAAAGGGATTTACCTCCAAAGCTAACAAATCAGCCATGGAAAAAAGGGAGAATAGCCCTTGTTTGAAGTCAGTGGCTACCCAAATGCAGTATGTTGGCACTCTGAGTGCCAGTTTTTTCTTTTGTAAAGCATGCTGCAGTATTCTGGAGCAAGTGCCTCATGCGGTGGTGCAGGATTTCTACCTTTGCTGTCTCTCTTTCCCCTTTCACTGACATGCAGAGAAAACTACAGCATGGACATGCTGCAGCACTCTCCATACCTTCAAGCAGTTTCAGATGTTGTACTGCTTCTGTGTGGTTCAGATGGGTCATGAGAGAAGATTATTTCATTACTAAATGTAAGAACTGCAGAAGACCCAGTCTTAGCTGAATCTCAGGCCAGGAACTTAGACATGGGCTCCAGATTATCCCGTCAGCCTGCAGCAGGGAACAGCTGACTAAATGTGCATCCAGAAGTGCCTAACTTGAGACATGACCCAGCCAAGCTCACAGGGTAGGTGCATCCCTGATTTCAGCACAAATTATATTCCCCTTATTTAAAAAAGGACCTGACCATGTCCTGTGCTTTCTGAGGGGTCTGGAAAAAACAACAAAAAACCCCACTAACTCAACAGCAAGCTGTTCTATTGTGCTTCTGGCTGAATCTCATCAGGCAATGGCTGGTGCCATGTTCAGAGCACTATTTCTTAATTCTCTATCCTTCACTTCATACTTATCTCACTTTAGAGAGTGTGAAATTTTTCAGTTCATTATGTTCTGAACTGTTATTTAATTGGAGCCCGTAATGTTCAGTCAGTATACACTGCACACAGTCATTTAAAATATTCCAGCAGTGCACATTTTTTATAAGTGGCTCAATTGGAAGTGATCAAGGTTTGAGACTTGCAGCCTATAAAGGCTTCTGCTGTGGAAATGTGAAGTGCTGTTCTCAATAATTTCAAACTGCTTCCTAAGCAGGCCTTCTGTTCTGACTGTCTTAAACTGACTATGCTTAAACTTAAGCATAATTTCTCAGTATGGTATGCCCAGAACCTCCATTTAATGTCTCGCTCAGAAAGGAGACAGATTCGACAGAGGATTTCACACAGCTCACTAGCTGTGGAGCGTGGTGGGAGCCCTCACCTTTAAACAAAGAGGTTGGGTGGGAGACTTTTGTTTCCCTCGCCCCATCTTGTCCAGAAGTACTGGAACCAAGTGACTGCCCTTTGCTCTGCATGGTGTGCGTCATGCTTGCAGCTTTGTCCTTACTTCCATGGGGTCTTGAGTGTGACTGAGATACAAGCACAGAGTCTCTCTAAATGGATTTCCTCCAGCAGTGCACTCTGAAGCTCCGATATTGTAAAGGAGGACGACACCCTAGAAGAAATTTAGGAAGAACCACAGCATTAAGAGCTCATATGAAAACCAACTGCAGTTTCACTGCCATGGAGTGGAGCCATGGTGAAGAGAAGGTACTACCCAGGGATCAGAGGCAGCAATGCAGCTACTTAAAGTTTACTCTGCCTGTATTTTGGACATGGCTGCAACCTAGGACAACAACAGACTGCAAACTTAACTTTCTTCCATTTCCTATAACCTGTGCATTTGTGAGAAAAGGGTCTATGTCAGGGGAGGGCTGTCTTCAATCTTCCCCAGCCTGATTCTGTGCAGCAAAGGAAAGACTCTAGTTGCGAGGGAGAAAATGAAGCTCACCACCTCCCTTCTCCTGCTCCTCAGAGCAAAACGATACTCAGGGATTGCCAGCCATCTGTTGTGGTGGGGCAGGACAGTGACAGCTTCAGACAGTACTGTGTACCACACAGAGAAGAGCCTCCATTATTTTTCAGCATTCAAATTTAAAGCCAAAGATGAGTCAGAGATTCCAGTTTTATTGAAGATGCTCTGTAATCTCTAGTAATGACCTAGTCTAACTAAAGAACAAGCACTTGTTAAAGGTCAATTATCTGAGCAGCGAAAAGTGTTCATTTTCCAAGCGCTGTCATCTTCTACTTTAATTAATATCAGCCATGTATGCTGTTGGCAGTGGCTTCAAATATTGTAGCATGGGAAGACTGGACTTCCAGTGACATTTTTAATGAAAAAATGTAAATCATCTCTCACGAATTCTGTAATCAAGGTGTTCATTATCTAACCCTGGACTGCAGAGAAACACCTACAGAAACAACCCGAACTCTGTGAATTTTGGATAAGTCTGTAGAAATGAGAAGTCTTGCAGACATAACCCAGTAAGCTGCTATCACTTGGGCATGTGTCTGAAGAGGCATGGCCCGAATAGCATAAAAAGACCATGAAAAAGACTGATGAAGCATGAAGAGGCAGAATCTAACTACTGATGATTTAGGAAACTGCTTTGTGAGGATCTTTCTCCTGATCCTGTAAAGAGACTGATGAAAGCCCTGAAGAACAAGTATCCTTTCCAGAATGTGCTAGGAGTAACCACTCCAACTCTAGATTTACACCTTGAGGCTGGAAGGGTCCAACTAGATCACTGACCCTGATCTCCCCAATTGCATTCAGTTACCTTGTACCTGTACGTACTGTGCATTTGGCTAAGACAAAGGCATCCAATGTTGATACAAAGATAGGAAAAGATGTTTGATTCCATTGTTATTCCTGGCAGCTTTTTTCAACGTTTGATCATTCTCACTTTCAAAAAAAATATTTTCCTATTGCTTCAGGTCCTAATGGTAGATTTTGTACTGCTTTGTTTTGCTGGATGCAAAAGTGCTCTCTCCAGTCTCCAGAAATTTCCCTCTGTGAATATACTTGTACGGAATAATCCAGTTTACCTCCCAGGCTTCTTCTTTTGATGAGATAGGCAAAGGAAACCTCCCATTGTAAGCTCTTTCCTCCAGCCTGAAAGTCATTTTGGGGTGTCCCTTCTGTGGTGCTCTCAGTTTTCAGCACTCTTCAAAGATTTCTCCACTGGAATATACGTAGGTACTCGTAACACCCATGCTATTTATAATGGTATTTATGTTTTTAATCACCATTTCTTCTGGTCAAATATCAAAGTAGATCTCTTCATCTTAGTGCTTCTTTGAAGCTCCCATTGAGTTCCATGCTCATTGTTTCAATCACTACTACCAATGATATGGTTTCCACAGTTCACAGGTAGACCCTGTATTCTGATTTCTAGTCATCTGGCTTTGAATTCAGGCATATTAAAAAATTCTCAGGTTTTGTGATACTATTTTAGCAAGCACATTAGGCCATGATAAGAGCTCCATGATCATCTTCACTTATGACTGAAATTGTTACATCTTCTTCAATTCTTTTTTCAGACTAATTTTCTATTTACTTATTTCTGTAAGTCCAGTGTTGTTTTGGGGGGTTTCTTTGATCTTCCTAATTTCATGTGCTGCATGCCATGTTCTGACAAGAAGCTCTATAGTTAAGTTTAATGTCTTCTGGAATATTTTTACTTACACAGATAAAAATAGGGACATGTTCTCCAGTACATTTTTTTGCAACAGAGATCGCTAAACTCCACACTTTTCACATTTAGTCATAATTTTGGAAAAACAACAGTGCCAAACTGCTTGCAAAGTTTGTGAAGCTCAGCTCCAAATTCAGTTTTTCCCAACAGTGGGATGAGTCA
Source organism: Melopsittacus undulatus (assembly GCF_012275295.1). Lineage (NCBI taxonomy): Eukaryota > Metazoa > Chordata > Aves > Psittaciformes > Psittaculidae > Melopsittacus > Melopsittacus undulatus. Next base: position 25,220,125 of record NC_047530.1, read on the forward strand.
AAACTTGTTTCTCCAGGTACCTTTACTTTTTACTGTGGATGAGGACTATACAGCATAGGTGTTTGTGGCTTTTGTTAAATATATCCATGCTCAGCAGTCTGTACAGTCCTTCAGTAAGGAAGAATAAGGATCATCTGCACTAGGCAATTCCTGAGGCAGGCATCTCCTAGAAATGGTCTGAAAGGAATGCCTCTGCTCAGTCAGGCTGTGTCAGGGCAGAGACATTTGCAAGCTGGGGCAGAGCTGTATGGCTTCCTACCAGGGACTGTGCAAGCCTTCACAGCAGAGAGAGCAAGTGGACTCTCAAAAGCAAATTGCACCTTCAAATTGACTTTGTATGCTGGTTTTAAATATGCTCGTCTAAAGGACTGATGGGTGGCAGGCCTTTGGTGACAGAAGAACGCTGAGTCAGAACTCATTTGAACTACCCTGAGGTTGTGGAAGGGCAGTAGGAGCTGCTCACCTAAGCTGTTTCTGGAGGTAAGGGCTGAAGTTGCACTGCACAACGGGCAGAGACAAGGCAAAGGAGAATGGGAAAGCTCTGATGACTGAGGAAGGCCTTTAAAGTCTCTGTTTTCTACCAGTGTTGCAGAACATTTAAGTTAATTTGAAACAAATGTTTTCTTGTATGTATTTGCTCAAAGTAGCTTGGCCTGGATTATTATCTGGCTTCCCTTGGCTATCAATTTCCTGTACTTCATAGCATTATCATGTAGTGACAGAAGAAGTGGGATTAGGCCCTGTTCATCTCCCACTGGAGGTGAGAGTTAAAATGAGCCCATCCAGATTAAGTTGCTGAATAGCTCTGGTGGACAATCCCTGCATTATTGCTCAGGTTGCCATATCCTCACCTGTGGAAAAGATCACAGCCATTCATACAAGTGTGGGATCTGATCTGAGTGGGATACTGCCAAGTGACACATACATGGAGAGGAAGTGCAGCCCTGCCACCTTTCTCTATCCTCAGCCATGCTTTTCATTTTGTTCAGACATTATTTTTCTCAGTCCCTGCTGCATTTTCTTCCACCCACCCCATTGTGTACCTGCCATCACAGACACTATAGTCTTTGTCTTTCACTTATGTCCTTCACACACATCCCACACAGAATCTAAACACAAAACCAGGAACCCAGGTGATGTAAAAGTATGAAGTATTTCTGGGTTTTGCATTCACATTGTAGTGTGCACACATGGATCTCAGCTTGTAGCAGGTTCTTGGGATACGGAAAATGTGTACTGGTAAATTTTGCAAACAGCTGGGAAAGGGAAAAAGTACTAACTATTTGTACCATTCTGATGCTGGAAGTCACTGGCAGATTGATAATCCATCACACTAGAAACAAATCCCAGTATGCTCATAGCCTAGTGGCCTGTCATTGTTTTGTGTGACTGTTACATTCCACTTTTCCAAATCCTAATGACAAGTCAGCAAGTGAAAGGTGTAAAGCTCTGGAAGAGAAGATTTCTAAATGAAAGATCACAACTCCTTCCAGTGCATATGCCCAGTTAATATTCAGAACCCCTGAATCATACTATGGACAAAATGAGCTTATCTTCATTTCACCATGAGGCTGTATTTTTAACTTGCAGTGAAGATCTCAATGACAGATTTATACAGCATTTAAAAAAGTATCTTGGAAGAAGTTTGAACCTTGTTTGCTTAGAATGAAGTAGAATCATTATTGACACTCTGAGATGAAAATTGATCCCCACTTTCCTCCACAGATTAAACTAAATTAATAAACTTCTTTAGTTTTTTTTTAAGTTCAATATAACTCTATTTTGACTTAAGTCTATTTTGACAAGTAACTACCTTGTGTTTGAATCATAGAAGTCTTAGTATTTAATTATCTTAGAACAGGTACCCTAATTCCCAAGATAGATGGCATGCTTATTGTACCCAGGATGGGCAGAAACCTCTGTATTAGTAAGTTTAGTTTCCTGAAGCTATGGGGTTTATATTTATCTATAACCCATTCATAAACTCATAAAGTTACAGTTTAAACTCTTGATCTCACTGCTCAGTACTTTGAAGTTGCTTCCCAAAGCCCTGTTGATGTGGATGTGTAGAGTCAGTTCCTTCTGCTGTTGAAAATGGGTTTTTTCTCTAAAATACCAAGAATGATTCAAGAGATATTGCTGTCTTACATGCAACTTGTTAAGCCTGAGGCTGATTTTATAGCGAGAAAACACAGACAAAATGAAGTGAATGAAAGCATATATCTGCACACTGTACTCACAGGTGCAATTAAAGAAGAAATACTCACAAGTTCTGTGAACTGTGACATACCCACACCATCTTCACTTAAACTTTTACCTTCACACTGCTTCAAGTATCATCATTTCACTGATTTGTGTGGAGAGAGCTGCATTAAAATACACGTTTACAAAGAGTGAGAAGCCTGTGTGCTCTTCCCTAGCAGGTATGTGCAAAATCATAGAAATGTAAAATCATAGAATGATTTGGGCTGGAAAGGAGCTTAAGATCATCTAGTTCCAACCCCCCCTGCAATGGACAGGGACACCTAACACTAAACCAGATTATTCAAGGCCCAGGTTATTCATCCTTGAACACTGCCAGGGATAGAGCATTCCCAGCTTCCTTGGGCAACCTGTTCCAGTGCCACAACACTCTCACAGAAAATAATTTCTTCCTTATATCCAACCTAAATCTCCCCTGTTTAAGTGTGAACCCATTACCCCTTCTCCTATCACTACCGATCTGTATTATGTAGATTTTTCCTGACTTTGTTTAACCTGCAGATTTCAGTAGACCCTTTTGTTAATGCAGCCTGAGTAAGTTTTGACATCTATAAATGCTTGAGCTGTCTAGGAACCAAGTTACTTGGGGCTGTTGAGCAAAGTATAAACATCTTGCAGTGGCTCAGCTGACAAAACAACCACTGTGTGTGGAGGTGATGCTACCCAGAAGTAGAAGGCACATTGAGGGTCAAGTATCTCAGCTTTTCCACTGCTCTACCCTGTGATCTTGAGAAAGGGCTCTGTTTTAATGTGCCTGCTTTTCTGCCTATAAAAAGGCATTTTGAGCTAAGTGTTTTGAGAGTAATAGATACTTTCAAAACCCATCTCAATGCCCAGAGATTCCCTGGAAGGACTGAGCTAATTTGGCATCGAGGATGTAGCAGAGTGAAGCCCTGTTGGTAATACAATGGTTCAACAACAGTGGTAATACTGAGAAAGAAACACTATTCAAATCTCTGCAGTTTCTTCTACCTGTGACTGGTGAGTTTAGGCTTCAGGCTATAGTGCTATTTCATGAAACGAATAAGGAATGCGTGTGTTGAGCTACGACGTGAACTCCCTCACACATAAAAATGGGCAACAACATTTGCAGCCAAGTGTGAATCATGGTACCATGTATTATGGTGCCACACACCACGACGAATCATGTCATCAGTGACAAAATAGCACATCGATACTTTGTGGAGACAAGGCACTATGCACCTGCATTTCAGGAATGTTGTCCACTTACACTGCCAGCCCAGTCCTGAACAGCTGCAGCTGTTTGACTGCCTTGGTTAAATCCAGAGGCACTGGTTGGAACCAGTGGCTGTGGGCCGGCTGACTTCTGAGGAGCCACACAATACCTCTCCAGCACCAGCAACACCCCACCAAAGGGGATGCAAACAAATGTGGTGCTTCTAGTCTCAACACTTGCATTTATTTTAAATAATTAGCTGAAAGGAAAATAAAATGCCTTCTGCATTTGCAAAGCTGGGAGGAAAGGAAGTGCATCTAATATTGCTCCAAATGAAGCAGTGAGGCCCAGAGGAACCAGAGACCTCTGCTTGTATGCTGCATTCCTTACTCCTGAGACAAGTTTATGAAGGAATGGAGTGTCTTTAATCATTTAATTTGGTTAATTTAAAACTACATATGCATAATTTATTTACAGAGAGGTAAAAACCTCTAATTCCCGCATTTATTATTGTAACACACAGTATTAGAGTGATTTTTTTTTTTACTGTTGCAATCTGCACACTGTCTGAGAGAGTTAGTGTTGAATCATGCCTGAATGAGTGTGTTTGAGGGGCTTTGAGACTCCAGTCCATACCATCCTCCATAAATTATGCACATAACTTTCCAAAGGCGTTGCAGATATTATAATACAAATTAATTTACAGGGCTTTTATTCCCAGCCATTGTTTTATGCCCCTTATCTTAAAGAGAAAAAAAATAAAGACTCCTATTTCCCACTCCACACTGTAAGGGGCATTTGGTATTGGTGACACTGCAATAGTGACTTATGTTGAAGGCGCATTTAGCTCATTCACAGTAAAACCCAGGGAACCTGTCTTGTTGAAACTATCTCCAAATACTATTTATGCAATCTATTCATGTAAGTGGGACACCTTTTCTAATTCTAGCTCATGGGAATTTAATTGCCAAGCTTGAGCCTTTGTCAGGATATCTATCACTTTTCAAGGACTTTATGGATGGATAAAGAATTCAGTGAGGTCCAGATCTTTTACAAGACTTGACAACTAATTCTGACCTTCTCGATGTGTAAAACGTGAGCCCTGGAAGACCTGGCTGAGGCAAAGAGAGAGAATTGATTCCAGAGCTGCCTCATTCCCAGGTAGCTTTAAATTATGTTCCAGCCTGACCCAGAAGGTTTCTCCAGTGTAAGTATCAGCCCACTCACCTTTAGATAGCTGAATTTTCCCTCAATCTTTTTCTGACCCAGGCTGTACTTTGAGCAGCCAGCTTCGCTGAAGGCATTGTGTGTCCACCATAATGCCTCTCATCACTAATTCACAGTCCCCTGGTATGTATGAAAGCTTAAATTATTTCCTACAGTGTGCATTAGCTTGCACATGTCTATGCTGAATTTCATCTTCCATCATGCTGTCTGGTCAGGTCTTGCTGGAACACATCGTAGCTCCCCATAGTCTTAAGTAACCTAAAAAATTCTGTGTCATTCGGACATTTTGCTAATTCACTATTTACATACCTACTCCCAGGTCACTAAGAAACATCTCTCGCTACAAACTTTCGGCTGGCAGGCATAAATCCTTAATGTGTATTGAGGCCACGAGCCAATCCAGGGCTATTTTTTAGTTTGATTTATTTGAAGTAGCTTTTAATGGCTTATTAGTAGCAGTTGAAGGCAATGAAATCTGCAGTAGCATTGCAGGTTTTGCTTTCTATAGCTGGGGTTGCCACTGAAGAGACAGCAGGGCTCACATTGTGCTCCCCAGTACTAGAAGATAGCTCTTTTCTAAATCTGTGTGGGATGTGAGCCTCTTCCTTTCACTGTATTTTTCCTGTGCGGGGAGGATAACAACTCCCAAAGGCTGCAACAGCTAGCCGTGGTGCAGAAGTATGTGTCTCTATTCTAGGAAACTGGGTTGACCTATTCCCCTGCCTGTGCTGTGGGGGTTGGCATAAGAGGAGGAAACAGGGGCTGACAGAGGCAGACAAGAGCATGCAGTGGGATAGGGAGAAGGAGTGTGGGCCTGGCTGTTTTTGAGCCTCCCACTAAAGGTTATCTCCCATATCCCTGCTTGTGCCCTGAGGCAGTTACTGACTTGCCCCTCAGAGTAGCTTCCTATCTGCTGTCCTTGGAAACGTTGAAGGCAATATGGACATACGTCTCTTCTTCCCAAAGATGAGATCCTTAGGACTGATGGACCACGTTGAGCAAAGCAAGTGCACTGTCTAACAGTGTTCCTTGGGAAGAAAGCATGACATGGCCTCATCCTTTTACTGTAGGATGCACCTCACTAGATTAATTTAATCCACCTGTCTCCTCACCTAGCACTGTAGAAATGTTATATTTTTACTACATAAATACTCTCAATTTCTCCCTAATGTGCTGTCAATACTCCTAAGTGACAAAAAGGGAGGTGCTGTCGGGTACTGGTTACTTTGGATGGAAAGGAGGGGATCTGGGCAATGTAGGGGATGTAGGAGGTAAGGTCAGATTTTGTAATTTTAAGTAGAATTTACAGAGGAGGAATCTCCATTTTCTCTGTGCCTTGCACATGATCTCACATGATCTAAAAGAGTTGGGGGTCATGAGCATTCCTGGCAAAGCCAGCACCACACTGAAAAGGTTACCACCAGTTTGTGCTGGGATGTCCAACAGCAGCAAAGGGAAAGCAAGAGCGGAACACTTAAACAGAGAATTGTTGGCACAACAATGATGCTTTGTGGACAGCATTAGGATAGTATCTATTTCTCACTGGTATTTGTTGTTCTAAGATATATGCAGGCTTCAGTGTATGAGACTGATTTGGCTTATGGTTAGCAACACTTAGAAGGTTATCTCTCCAATCAGAAGAAAAGAGACTTTTAATTACAGGCACAGTAAGATTATCAAGCTGGGGCAAATCCTATGTTTAATCCTGTGCTACTGATCTGGGGTTTTACCTGGTTCAGATTCTTGTCTTTGGCTGTTCCCTCATGAAATCACTTCCTGTGTTGGATGTTTTTGGTGGAATCATTTTGCAATAAAATGATGGAGGGCAGAGAAATATGTGACTCTCAGGCTGAGCACGCTTGGGAAAATACTGTTCTGCCCACAGCCCCCATCTGAACATAGAAGAAGGCCACGGAGCTGCGCAGGTACCTTCACAAACCATCACTCATTCACACTGTGGCAAGGGGCTGGCATTCCCCCAGCCACAGGCTCAGGCCTCTGGTCCTGCTGGGGAAACAGCTTAAAGCCCCCCATGCAGTCACAGCATCACACCAGGTAAAGACAAAGCGAAAGTCTGTGATTCCAGCTTGTCAACACCAGCATATGGAGCAATGCTTGTTCGAACTTCTCCCTTTGGTGTTCAGCCTTTTGCATGTGGGCTGCATTGATTCAGAGAGCTTTGGCAGTGAGCTAATGAGCAGCGTTACCTCTGGGTGGGGGCTGCGCTGCAGGTGCTGTGAAGGCATCTGCCTCCCCCAGATCATGTTCAGTCACCTAGTTCCCAGCCTGGAGGCTCAGGACAGCGCTGCCTTAGATTACATCTCCCATGTCATCCTGCAGCTCATCACCCTTTCCACCCTCCTCCTAGTCCTCCAGCCTTTCCTCCCACCTATGGCCACCCTCCTGCTGCCTCTCTGCCCCTCCAGCCATCCCCACGCCCCTGTCTGCATTCCTCTCCGTCTGCCCTGTTTGCCTCCCATCACAGCATCTAACAGACCCTGCCTTTCTGCAGAGAGACCAGGACAGTCACCTACAGCTCTCCACAGGGCGCTGTGTCCCAGGGGACAGCAAGGCCCTTTTCCCTCCTGCTGTATCTGTAACTCCCCGGGGCCTCCATTTAAATACTGGAGCCGGCTCAGGGATCTTGTTTACAGGTTGGGGAAGTAGGGTAGGCAGGCTGGGGGTTGCCTTGTTAAAAAGGGGTGGACTTTGGGGTCTGCAACTAAGCAGAGAGGCAGTGGGAAGAGGAAGAAGAGGCAGGAACGCTGAGGAGTAGGGTGTGCTCGAGGCTGTTTGAGAGCTGTGGTTTCAGGTGTGAGCTCAGCCATAAAGTAAAACTGCCTCCAGCACTGCCCTGTGAGGGCATGGAAACGTGGCCAGCCCCAGCTCAGGGGTAACATGAAGTCCGTCCCCTTCCCATGGTGCCCAGGCAGGCCTGCCCTTACTTGCTTTGCGGAGGGCTGTGAGCTCTGCAGGGTGTAGAGCCGCAGGGCTGTGGGATTCCACCATGCAGGAGCTCTGCCCAAGCCCTCTGCCCCGCAGAGCTGGTGGGACCGGGCAGCTCAGCTTCCCCAGGCCCCGCCGAGCAGCCCGACATGGGGGGTGCTTGCGTGTCGCTGGGGCTTTCATAGCGCTTCGGTTTTGTTAGAGGAGGAGGAGTTTCTCTCTTGACATTTTCACAGCTCCGGAAGGAACAGGAGGGATTGATGACTCTGAGCACAGCAAAGACAAAGAGGTGATCCTGCCCTACCAAGCTTTGATAAACCCAGGCAGCCAGCCACCACTTGTTCTTACAATCCCTCACTCCCACATATGCACAAGAAACACTATTATGGGGCCTTTTCAACATTAATGCATGCTTATTAACTGATGTGCCTTTGTTTTCGCTTAGAAACCTTGTTTCTGAACCTCTCCTTAAAACTCACCGTATAGATGCACATGCATACTTATTTTTCTCTCAGATCAGATCTGTAGCATTTGAAGGGAAAAATCAAGGACTATTTTAAGCTAATTAATTTTTTCCTTTGTACCGTTTTCTGTCGCCAGATAACTCTTCCGCTATTAATTTCGCAGACATTGTGCTCAGTTTCAGCAGCCTTCACAGGTCTCTTGAGGTGTGTTTGGGCAAGATTTTTGCTACCAAAACCCTCTTCATTTTTTTCTCAGATGCACAATGTTTGCACCTCGCAAACCTGACACTGGCACTGAGGCACAGATTTGTAAAGGTATTTTGGCATCTCCCTCCCAGCAAGTCAGACTCAGAGATTTAGCTTTTCCAGTATGATAGTTTGCTCTTTTATTGGGTGGATTTTCCTTCTGTTGGAGGAATGGCAAACGTGAATTGACTTCTCTGAGAGAAAACTCACAGGAGCATAAGGTAAAATCCTTTACAAATAGCACCTAATTAACACTTGCAGATGCCCAACAGGGAAAACAGGCACTTTAACCCATTTTCTCTCCACAAACTCCCAGGTAAAGCAACTGCATCAGAATATGAGAACACACTTCTCATTCAATGGGATACCTACCTGGCTGGATGCAGCAGCATGCAGATGGCTGAAGAATATGTGACACAGCAGCTTTCTAACAGGATTTAATGGTTCCCAACACCTGAGTGCTTTTCCAGCACTAAGTCAGTAATTATGCAACATGGACAGGCCTACTTTTTTGCATTTGCTTATGCATTTCACTGTTACTTTGCAAAATGATCAAATGATTGAGATCTAGAAAGTTCATGCTCTCTGTTCTGTCTTCAGACTATTGCATGACACTATTGTGCAGTTTAGACCCTTAGTGAAACTAATTCTGTTTGCTGCTGTCCTGCCTAGAAAGCTATGGAGAACAGGACCCCTTTGTGCTAATTTCTGGATAAGCTTATAATGAGAGTCCCCATACTGACAAATCCATTATATAAATGGAAAAAGAGACCCAGAGAGAGCAGGGACACAAAAGGGAGTGAACAATACAGGAGCTGTGAATATCGGGTCAGTGAGGCTCTCAGCTTCAGAGTGTCCTGCTCTCACTTGAGGCCAGTCACCTGAATAGTTTTCACAGGGATGGGAGTCTGTTGGATGCCCAAACCAGAGCTGAGACTGGAGCTCAGTATCTATATGTATTCAAAGGGAATATCAGGCCCAGGATGCTCTGCTTGCTGTGTCCTGTAGGATGCTGCATCATTTTTGCCAAGCACTTCCGTGAGGGAATCTGAAACATAATTCCCAAACACCCACCAAACCCCAGCAAACTGCTGAAGTGTAATTCAAATGGAGGTATACTGATGTGGTCAGTTAACCCCCTGCTACCTCAAACCCTGATATCTCTGTATAAATGAAAGAAAAGACAATGGTGCTGGATTGTTGGAAGGAAAGCAGTGATACCATGAGCCAGTTTCTTATTAATTATTTATTGGGCGCTGTGATCACAGCTAGGTTTAGCCTTTGCCCTGCTCTAGGTCATCACAAGTATATACCCCATGCCCTCACTCAAAGCATTAAGCAGCCATGCCAAAGACAGGATTTTTGCATGACTGCCTCCAGATCCCAACACATACCCATGTAGCCCCTATAATGGACAAGCACATATATTATTAAGCAGCAGAAAGCACTCGTACAAGGCTGACGGTACACATGACTTATTTACACTGACCTAAAATAGCAGCACTTTAAGTGATACAAACACAGAAGACTTTTAAAGTGCTCCATGGAGATTTGTGAATACAGGAGAACCCTTTGGCTAATCCTGAAACATTGTTTTCGTAAAAAGTCGTCTCATTTTCTTTTATGCACCTGCCATTACTTTCGTTACCTAGAAGGATCATCCTTGATTTTTCCCTATATATTGGATTATTAGCAGCTCGGTTAACAACAGCCCTCCTACTTTTGTTGGCAGATACAGTCTTTCAGAACTGACAGTTCCTAAGGGCTTAGGAATACTCTCCCACAGGCTTGTAGGGTGGAGACTTCATGGGGTTTTCCCTCCTTTTAACTGAGTTTCCTGATGGAAAGTGGTTTTAAATTGGCCCTGCTTCAGCGATGCCCACTGGCCAGGCTTGGAAAAGGCTGTCCCCACTGCTGGGGACAGGGTCTGGATGCCTGATGTCCCTTGGGAAGTGTGTGTCCAGATGAGAAGGGAGGTCACTGCCAGGGTGGCTGGGGAAGGCTCCTGGGGGTATGCCAGGAGCAGGGGGTGAGAAGCAAGAACCAGTAAAACATTAAAATGTATGTGTGCATGCGGGGGGGGACGGACCTTAAAGATTATTTAACCAAAAAAAAAATCGCAATGTCTGACTTATATGAAATTTAATTTAATTTATTTTTACACCAGCAGCTGTCAGTTCAAAGAACAAAAACAAAGTAGCCATCTGTGCTTAATTTCATAAATCTACTGTAGATTGTCACATGATAGTGGAACTTGGACAAAAACTTGTCATGTGATTGGGTCCGGTCCCTTTAAAGTCACGCTTTCATACATAGTCTGATTTAGCAGCAGCTATAGGCATGAGGCCCGACTAAGCAGGCAGCAACCTGTCATAGATGGAGTGGGGGTCAGTCTGACAAAAATCCCATTTGTAGAGCTTCCAACATCTTCCCCTCTTTTTGTGGCAAAAGTGGGGTTTATGTTTGTTTTGGTTTTATTTCTTATTATGTTTCCAGCATTTTGAGCAAAACCATGAGCCTATTTGATAATGGCAACACCTGTAACATGAAATAACTCCCCTTCCATGAGGCTTAAAATGATATGGAGAAAACAGGGTGCTAGGAATGACTGAGGGTGATTGCAGAGCCAAGCAGTCTCACCTCATCAGAAACCCTTCCCTGGTGCTTCAGCTGGGAGGAAGAGAGTTTTCTTTAAACCTCCACAGATCACAGGTGAACCAGAGAAATGTAAAGAAATGACATTTTTTTTAGCCATTCAAGAAGCAGGGCTAAAATGGAAAGTCAGAGTGTGTTAACTTTCCAAATTCATTACTAAGAAAGTGCAAGGGAGAGAGATCAGAGGGGGTGTAATTAAAATACAGATCAAAAAGTCGCATTTTTCAATTCGCCATGTGAAAAAAAAATAACAATCAGCTTGTCATATTCTCATTAAATACCAGATGGTTGAGCATGAGTAATAGATCTGTGGCTGACAGAAATCTGCAAACTCTTTTCTTTGGAGAGTTTTTAACTTAAGCAATCCGACCATATCGAATAGTCAATAATGCTCTCCAGGTGAATGTATTTGTTTAGTATTTGCGTGCATGTATTTGTCTGTGCGTGCCAGAGTGTACGTGCGTGTGGGGTGGAAAGGAGCAGAGCCTCAGAGAAAGTAGAATTAATTCTTAGGTAATTTTAGCTGCCTAACGCTTACAGTCTTTACTCTCACACTCACTGGCACAAGAGCTTCCTGAGGTTTTAATGCTTTTCCCCCTCTCAGGGATAATTAAGTAATGACCACACCTATGCTGAAAGGAAAAGGCCACAGCTCCTTTATCTACTGCAGCTACATAACCATAAATCAGGTTGTCGCTCTGGTGTGGAGCCCCACAGATCAATCGCTTTCTTGCAGCGCTGCCATCCCCTCCAGCGGGGAGAGCAGGCAGCTGCCGGCAGCTGCTTTTACTGGGGGCAGCTTGCCCCCGGGGTAACTCCAGCAGAAGTTTCACCATGGCTGTGTTATGTCTCTGTTTTTCTGTTATTAGTGCTGTATTAGAGTAACACCAATGGGATCTGGCTGTAGACCACAACTGAGACGGTACAAACACAGAATTAACCATATGCTTCTTTTCTTCCTCGTATAACTTGCTCTCTCAGTGTGCAACACGAGGTAGCGCTTGGACATGGTCAGGTGGGGAAATTCAGACCTAACTGTATCCAAGGTTGCTCGTGGAGACAGCACTGGCAGCATCAGCATTGCTGGTCTCCTGGAGCCAAACCTTTATGTAGCTGGGTGCCTGTCTTGATCCCAAGTACAAAGACATATACAATCGCTACCTTATTGGATTTTAGCCATTTGCGAGGCTTGATATCAGCACAGCCAAATGACTGGGAGCCCTGAAAGGCCAATGTAATAAATGAAATGTTTAAGCCTGCCAGCAACGTGAGGAATTTCAAAGAACTTCTGCATGTGTGCAGAGGCAGCAGCCATCTTCCTCTTGCCTGCTCTGGCCTGTCGCGGAAGCAAACCAGCGCTGATCTCTCTTGGAGACCTTGCATTTTAATTCCAGCCCCCCTTCTTACTGCTGTTTTCCCTTAATCTAAAATAAGTCATTTTGAATGAAAGTAGATGATCTGGTCCTTGTATATGGAAAAACAGCAATTACTGGCAAAGAACAGCAGTCTTTGTGGTAGGAGTGTGGTAACTTTATTCTCCTACAAGTTTGGGCTGGACTGCTACTTAGAGTAATAGACGTTAATGCCAGAAGAGAGCTTGTGAGGTTTTTTTAGCCTAGACTTTTCGCCAGCAAGGGATTTTTCCCTACAGGATATTGTAACCAAGCTTTAATTAAAAAAATTAGAAGGCATTAAGGCAGCACACAGTAATAGCCTCCTTCGGTGTACCTCACATTACCAACCAACTTGTTAGTCTCAAGCCTTCCTCTTCAACCTACTGACACAACTGTGCTCTTGGCAGATCCAGATCTTGCAACACTGTGTAGTTCAGGGATACCTAGAAGTGGTATAGCTACATTAGCACAATAAATTAGCATGGGTAGAGCACCATGCTAATAAATCTGGATTACTTCTCATCCTCAAGCTAGTTCTTTTAGAGCTAACTCACTTAAGCACTATAATGTGGAGCGCTGATGTACCCACGTGCTATACTAGTCTTTGGGAATGACACTGGTATTATGGGGAGCTCAGAAAATCCATGGGTGGTGAAAATAGTGGAAGTGGGAAAGCTGAAAAGCTTGAGCTCTCCCTACTCAAGACTTTCATTTGGTCAGAATAGTGGTGTTTTCTTTTCCTGTGACAAGCCTCCTAGGATGAAGTCTTGCCACCACTAAGATCTGTAGAAGTTTTGCCACCAGCTACAGCAGTTATAAAATTTTATCCCTTTTTTTTCCAAAGTGTTTTTTTTTTTCTGATGGTAATAGGCTAATTTTCAAACTGTTGATATCTTCTTAACTTCCATAAGGTTTGCCAGTTTCACAACATTTTCCTTATGTGCTTTTCATGATTTTAGCTAGTACCAGCATACATTACTGCCTGAATCACCTTTTTTGGAGTTGCCATCTTATCACACTAGCCTCACTTTTCAGCTGTTACTTTTTCAGGAGTTAAACCACTACCTCCCCTTTTTCTCTTGGCTTGACAGGACTGGCAAAGACACATGTAAGCACTTGCTTTCTTGATCCTGGGCTTTAATGATTAGCTTAAGAAGTCTCATATGCTCCTGTCATGCCTACTGCTACCTCTGTCAACTTTTTAACACAGCAGACTTCGATCACACCTAGAGACAAAGTCTGCAGCAACTGCTCTCAAAGGAAAAGGAAAGACAGATCTTCTGCTCATGAAGATTGACTAATTAATGGCTAACAAATTCACCTGGAATTTGTTTTCATGTCAAAACTCTTGAGTCATGTTTTCACTCTTGAGTCTGTGCTTCTCTAATCTGGTGGGATTTACTGAAGGTAAGGTAACAGGATCTTCTGTTGGCCATGATTTCTGGCAGCTTCTAGACTGTTTGGCTTCTCTTTGAGACCTGTGCATGTTTTAACAGACCATGTCCTTCCTGCCTTCTGTCTACAGGTAAGGTGGCTTTGGAGAACTGCTGATGAGCCTCTTTCAGCAGTTTGCCTACACTACCTTCATTAAGATGACAGGTCCAGCCACTGATACTCCAAGAAACACCTAAAAGGGACAAATCGTGAGGAAGTTTCCATGTGGATATAGCCTGACAGCTGTTTCATTTTTCAGGACCTCAAGAGCAAGGTCAGAGTCTTGGGTAGAGCTGCTATTTGCAGCGTCTGTCATCAGAACAAAGGAAGTCTTTAAGCTGGTTTTACAACCTTATCAAACCTCTGTGGGCGAGGCAGGAGAGAACAAACTAGTTTTCAGGACCACAGAGGTGTACAGATCTGAGGGTAAGCAGATATACATATAGGTGTCTGATGAGTCGTCTGATATACCTGATTAGTGAGAAAGGACGCTTTTGAGGTTAAGACACTGGATAGGATTCAGGAAATCTGGATTTGGTTCCCAGCCCCACCATAGGTTGCCTGTGGCATCTTGAGTAAGTTGGTTTGCTTGTATCTCAGCTCTCTGCTCAAAAAGGGGGCACAGGGCTTTCTAGCTTCTGGTTTTCTTTTAGACAGACAGAGGCAAGTGCACTGATGCCCCCTAAACCACGTGGGTCCTCATTTTGCTGTGGATCTCCTGATACCATCAGTGTGTGAATCACAGTGCTCAAGGGAAGACAGCAATGTATATTTAATACATGTATGTACAAATGATAAATGGTTCCAGAAGTATCAGTGAAGTATTAGAAGTTGGCCACTTTAGAGAACACTAACAGTCTTACTGGCATCTGGCTCTGGCAGTTTCAAAACTGTCAACCAAAAAATCAAATCAGGACTGTTTTATTTCATGGTTCACTGGACAGCTAAGTATTTAAACACCTCCATTTTCTTTACCTCATGCCAGTGCATATGCAGGTCCTGGCTGTGAGAGTAACAGAACTGAAACAAAGTCAGGGCAAGACAAAGCTACCTGGACAACATGAAGGCAGTGGCCAGCAACACAGTTTCTCTTTGTTTATTGGCCTTTGGGCCTAAGGAGATGACACTGAGCATCAAAGAATTTTAGTGTGATAATTTGTCCATCATACTGTTAGATTCAAATTTTCTCCTTGCTGGTTGAATTCCAAGTACAACCAGCCCTGGTCACTTGAGCCTCCACATTCTACAGTAACCAAAAAGAAAGAGAATTATTATTATTTGCAATAGCAGTAACATCAATGAGTGAAAATCTCCAGAGATGTCCCATTATGTGCTTTTTCTGGTCGATTCAGTGGTCTTTCTATCTTTTTAATCCCTTCTAGGTTATTAGTCAGAGATCCTGCTTTGAGGTTCTAGCTCGCAATGTCTCACTTTAAGGCTGTTGTATGGCACTCTCTCTTGAGTCTTTTCTTGGCAAACTCTTGTAGCAGCAGGCTTTGTAGGCAGCCTTCTTTCATTACGTAACCTTTTCCTCTTGATAGGGCATCTGTAGTACCGGAGGGAGGAGGACGCCTGATGCAGACAGGTTTCATCCTCCCACCCTGTTTTCATGTCCATGTATTTTCTCCTTTTTGAGAGGACTCTAATACTTCCCCTTGCTACTGAAAGTAGGTGGAGGAACAGCCAGTCTTTCCTATCCTTGGCAAAATGTTTCTTCTGCTGTTACTTATCGTGGTGTAATGAGCACAAGCACTCACTGTTGCAGTGATCCAGGAGAGGGGCAGTGCTCCAGCTAGGTTTCCTGGGCAGATATGTGACCCATCAGACATCCACTGAGAGCATCAATAGTTAATAGTCACCTTTGAAAGTGGAGTACATTGGACTGAGCCAGGAGTTAGTTGTACAAAGGGTATTTATGCCCTAGTGTTCAAGTGTCACCAAGATTGCCTTGCTCAAAGCTGCTCCAAAGGGGATCATTGGAGTGGATTGCTTGGGGAGGTCATGGAATATCTATCCCCAGAGATTTTAAGCAACATGAGTGCCTGTGAGGGATTCTCCATGTACAGCTGATACTACAGTGGTGCAGGAAAGCACATGGGATCACCTGCTGGCATGCTCTGAACGTGCCTAGTGGAGTGGGAAACGCCTTAGAGTCTTCTGGGAACCAGTCCTTTCATCCTAGACATCTGGGCCCATCTCCTCAGGAACAGTGATTTAAACTTGAATCTCTCACATCCTGGGGGAATATACTCATCCTTTGGCCTTACAGAGAAAGGTGTAAGAGTCAGGTTTGGTTTATCATTGAATGCAGGTATTTAATTAGCTACGGCAAAGTATACCAGATTTGGCAGAGGTTATTAAGAAAGTCCTGTTCCCAAATACCTGAGAAGATGGTGGTGAGGCCACTCTCCTCAGTGGGAGACCAAGGTTCAAATCTGCTTTCTAATCGAGTGTGTGGGCGAGGAGAGAGGAGGAAGACTTGAAAGCAGATTTCCTACCTCTTATGTGGCTAAGGGAAAAACATGGGGGAGATAACTGTTAGTTGTTTTTCAGTATTTTTCTGATCTCCAGGGGAGGATTTACAGCCAAGACTCCCAAAGGAGATAGGTGCCACCTTCTCTCCCACCAGTAGCTATGTAACTGCCTCTGCTTAATTGCCTCACCACTAAATACTTTACACCACAAGGCCTCTTGTAGACATTCTTGCTCCCAGCTTGGTCAGCTTCTGTTTTCTCCTCTCCAGCTTCTCTAATCCCGTCCTGAGGTATCAGATTTACTCTGTCCCTTATGCCAGACCTGGCACACTGGGATGCCTGTGTCTCTAACCCAGGGCTGAGGATTCCAGTATGCACAGGGATAGATGGAAATTAAGTATTGCAACAGTGTGCTTTTCCTCTTTTGGTGTGAAATCTTCTTTTACCTCAACTATGAACATGTCGAACAGTGAGGAAAGAAGCACTTCTGGCTAATGCATACACACAGTTAATCAAGCTTTGTGATCCTATGACACAGAGCTCTTTGTCTCAGATCTTCTGTAAGGAGTGCCCTCTGGCTAAAAATACATGCTTAAGGCCTTTGTGCTGTTAAACTCAGCCTACTTTATACTTTCTGCCATGTGTGTGGGACTTGAGGGTAGCTGTTTAGAGATAATGCTTGTATTCTGACTAGTATATGACTCTGGGTTTATAGATCAATAAGTATTTCAGTTACCAGCCAGGGAAAGATAAATATATTTGTTGAGGCTTTTTCTTCTTAATGAACAAGTTGGGTTTGTATGGGATGTTTCTTAAATTCTTCGCTTCGCCATGGAAATTTATATTTTCCCTTCTTACACTTAAATTGCATTTACTTCAGTGGAAAATATCTCCATTCCCACACATTTTAACCTCCATACTCTCTTTCCTATGAGAAAAAGTAGAAGTGAAGAGGAGTGAAGCAGTGAAAATTAACAGGGTTGGCTTGGGTTTTTAGACCTACAACTCTCTGATACCTGAGCCTGCTTGACAAATGGAGTTAGTCACATTTTGTAGCATTTTGTTTCACTGTTTTTACCACTCTGGTCACTCTTTCTCTAGCTGTGGCATTTCAGGAAGAAGAAAGAGGAGGAGGAAAGCATTATTCTTTGTTTCAGGACAGAGTACTGCTTTTCTCTTAGTCAAGTCAAAGATTATAGCAGCATGCTCCTGTCACAGATTCCCCTATAAATACCCCAGGCCCATCACTTGCTAGCCTCACTGAGGTCTTAAAATTCTCCCCCTTCCAAAGGAGAGAAAGTAATTTTCAGTGACGATGTGACATGTCCTCAGACTCAAAAGTTCACAGTGGTGCTCCCTACATGCACATATCCCTGGTCCTGGCACACACAGCATCACATGTGTGCATTTCCTATGTTTACTTGCATCACAAGATCAGGTTTTCCTGATCAGAGGTAGTCCACAAGTCTCATCCTTTTCTTATCAAAGATAGTCCACAAGTCTCGTGGCCTTCTGATTGGCGTGGCACCATTTTCTGTGCTGCTGAGCTGTGGCTGTATATTAGCCTCCAACTAACCTTTTAAGTGACATATTTTTGCACTCCTTCCTGGATCCAGTAGCTGGTGTCCAGAAGCTCACCAGAACTTCACTTCTTGGGTTCCTGTTCTGCAGGTGTTCAGGTTAACCTTTCCAGCTTTAATCAAAAAAGATGATGTCAACAGGAATCATATTGTAGGCTTTCCCTGTGCCGATTGTAACCTTTATTGTTGGTTAATTGACAAAAGTGCTAAAAGGCTATTTCAGAATTTCTGTTTCATAAAAGTGTCTCCTTTGTTGAAGTATCAATTAGCAGTCTTGGTTCAAAGTTTATTTCTCTCACATGCAGCCATTTATTCTGTAATAATTGTCTAGATTCTGACATTAAATACTGTAATTTCTCCTGCTATGTTTAAAACCACTTCCAAGGGCTTCTAAGTTTTATTTCCTTTCCATTTTCTACAGCAATAGCTGGAGTTTGTTCATGCTTGGGGAGATTAATAAAACTATATAGTAGATTGTGAAATTCACCTCAAACCAAAATACAATGAGCTCCATTCTCAGACCTCCTGCAGGCTCCACTTCTTTAATTAAATATATGCCAAGGTTCCTCTCCATGAAGTAAATATATAAAACTGCATATTTGAGGGCAATTATAAGCTAGTGTATTTTGACATTTCTTCACTGCAAATCTTTTAACCTTTATTAAGGGAATTCTGGTTAAATGGATTTTTACTTGAGATATATATAGCAAAAAAGCTTAAAGCCTGTGTGAAATTATGGACAAACTAAAGAGAAATCCTAGAAAATGTGAGTAAATAAAACCCTGATTTTTGTCTTACCAAAGGTTGTGGCCAGTGGATGCTCATCATTAGCAAGCTCTATATGCTTGTACTGAAGCCAGGGGAAGGTGTTTGCACTGGGGAAGCATCACCTTTCTCCATTTATAGTCTGGCTTTGCTGGTACAGGACAGGACCTGTTCCCAGTTGTTATTGCAGAGGTGCCATAGGGAAAGCAAGGAGATAGGGCTGATTGCAAATGGGGCAAATACTGAATGTGTGACCCTATTTAGCCAAGACAAAAGCTCTCTGCTCCTGCTCTGTTTTGTTTTAAATAGGAGAAAAACTAGTTGGCTTTTTGGTTAATGTTCTTTGTGTCAGAAGTTTGACAGTGGGTAACTGAGAGCATGAGATGTGGGTGTAAGGGTGACCATGGGCAGATGAGCATGGCAGGATGGGCTGGAAATGGGAGCTCTGAGTGGGGAAGCAGTGCTTGAAGGTCATTTGCAGCTGTGTTGGCACTAGTGGGAGGACAGGGGGAAATTCCAAGGGTGTATGGTCCTTCTGCCCCCAGGGATAGGGAGCTGAAGTCCTGCCAATGGCGACACTGTTGGTGGAATGGCCAAGGCAGAGGTGGGTACTGCATGAGAGCTACTGAAGTCCTGAGGTGTGCCCAGGTTTCCACTCCTGGAGGACACCAGAGTCCTACTGGTCCTTGCATCTTTATCTCAGACTATCAAACCTGCTTGATCTTTTCCCAAAACTACCCTGGATGTCAGGGAAAAGGGATAGGAAACTTTTCTGGGGAGGCCACAGGAGGGGTTAAAGCAGAGGACATAGGTGGGGCTCTGATTCAGATGTGGCCTGGAGCAGTTGGAGCTCCAGCAGACACTACTTCAGACACTGGCGTGTAGGTACATTAATATGGGAAACCCCTGTGATATGGGAAACATCCTGGCAAGGAAGCCACAGCTCCTGCTTGAGCCAGGAGACAGCAGTATGCCCATAGTTTGGCTATCATTTTGAGCAAACCCAGCAGTTTTTGGAAGCTGCTGGAGGCTAGTGGTTCTTTGCAAACTATCCACATGGCTCTGCCTTCAATATAACCTTGAACTTTAAACTGTCCTAGAAACACAGACCAACACATGCTGCACTTTATGTATTAATAAACCCAAGCCTGTTCAAACCTGCTTACTTGACAGCAAGCTACTAGATGAAAGCAGGGTTGGTTCACTTATCATCCAGAAATAGAGAGCTCCAGAAGATTTTTCCTACACAGCATAGAAGTTTCCAACTTTTTCCTTTTTTCTTTTTTTTTTTTTCAGTGGTAATCATTCTACCATGGGAACGAAAAACAGCAGGATAAACCTCAAACTTGCCATTCTTAGCTGGTCAAAACAGAAGTTCTGTCTCCGTAACTCCAACTTTCCCTTCAAATACATGTGTTGAAGCTTTGCCATGGCTATTTTTCTGCCTTCTAAGAAAAAACATTAGATGATCCATCTAGAGGATCTCTGACATCAATTGGTAATGGATACTGCACACTAAAAACATTCATTCTGAACAGCTCCTGCCCTGCACAAACCCTAAGCCTGTTTGGCCTGACCTTCTGTGGCTTTTCTTGCCTGCAGAATAACTTATGAAATTTTTAGCATTCTTGCAACCATAACATCTGGGCCTCATTGTTCTATACCTCTGAAAAAGGGGGGGCAATGACAAACATACTTTGCATTCACATCCTCTTTCACCTGTTTCTGTACATGTTTTGAATCAAGATGCTCAAGCATAAACTTTTGCTGGTCATTTCTGGATGCCCTCCTGAGGGGCAGCTCTCAGAGGAAGAGGGAGATAGTCCAGCAGACTGATTTTATGCATACAGCACAGAGGTGATGCTTTGTGTTGGGCAGGTAAACAGAAGAGTCACTTATTCAACATATGCTGTGTTTTGGGTTTATGTGGCAAGGTCTGGGGGGGAAAGGAGGAGGGGTGCTACAGGGGTGGCTTCTGTGAGAAGCTGCTAATAGCTTCCCCTGTGTCCAAAGGAGCCAATGCCAGTGGCTCTGAGATGGACCCACCACTGGACAAAACCATCAGCAATGGTGATAGTGCCTCTGGGATAACACAGTTTAGAAGGGGAAAAAGTTACTGTGCAGGAAACTGCAATTGAAGCTGGAGACAGGAGTGAGAATATGTGAGAGGAACAGCTCTGCAGACACCAAGGTCAGTGAGGAAAAGGGAGGAGGTGCTCCAGGCACTTGAGCAGAGGTTGATCTGCAGGCCATGGTAAACACCATGGTGAGGCAGACTGTCCCCATGCAGCCCATGGGGGTTAGTGGTGAAGCAGATATCCACTGGCAGCCTGTAGGGGACACCATTCCAGAGTAGGTGGATGGTTGAAGGAGGCTGTGACCCTGTGAGATGCCCATGCTTTAGCAAGGCTCCTGGAAGGACCTGTGCAGAGAGGAACCCACGCTGGAGCAGGTTTGCTGCAGGACTTGTGACTCCATGGGGGTCGCGCGCTGGAGCAGTCTGTTCCTGAAGGACTGCACCCTGTGGAAAGGACCAGGCTGAGAGCAGTTAATGGAGAACTGAAGCCCATGGGAACTTCATGTTGAAGAAGTTCATGGAGAACTGTCTTCCATGGGAGGGACCTCGCACTGGAGCAGGGGCATAGTGTGAGGGGGCCTTCCCTGAGGAGGAAGGAGTGGCAGAGACAACATGTGATGAACTGACGACAAACCCCATACCCCATCCTGCTGTACCACTGCTGGGGATCAGGAAGAGAAATTGAGACTAAAGCCCAGGAAGAAGAAGGGGTTGGGGGAGAGTTTTTTATGATTTGGTTTTATTTCTCATCCTATTCTGATTTGATTGGTAATAAATTAAACTGTCTTCTCCAAGTCAGGTCTGTTTGCCTGTGACGGTAATTGGTGAGTGATCTCTCCCTGTCTTAATCTTGACTCACAAGCCTCTCCTTATATTTCTCTCCCCTGGCCAGCTGAGGGAGTGGAGTGATAGTGTAGCTTTGGTGGGCATGTGGTGTCCAGCCAGGGTCAACCCACCACATGCTGGAAGATTTTTGGAACTCTGTTAAAAATACCAAAATAGTGCTGGTATCTTTTTTTCTAGGCTCTTTCACAGACCTACAAGAGTTTCTCTTTTATACATCACTGAACTGTAAGCTATGCACATTAAGAGGCCTTGAATGATTTGAACAATATCTTCTTCCTGTGCTTTTTGCAAAAAAAAGTTCTATAGTTAAAAAGAACCATTAAGATCCTTCTCCAATCATTGCTTTTGCCTCAGCCGTTGGCTTTTAAAATTTCCGAAGTCAGGGGTCACAATATCAATTGTGATGGACAAAAGGATTAGAGGAGCCATGCATATGTCTTGGGGCTGGAAGGGGTAGGATCGAAAGGTGCCATCACAAGCTCATTAATTTAAGGAGTACGGTGCGGCTTTGTTGTTACAATTTGTTAGAGTGCTTGAAAACAAGCAAAAGATCAATTTGTGTTTGGGAAGGAATAATTCAGCCTCGTGTGAATGCCTTTTATTTTTAGAGAAATGTGTCTCCCTTAGACCCTTTTAAAAATAAATCATGTGTAGCAGAGGGACAGTGCCTGAATGCAGAATCAACTATTTGCCAACTGTTTTCTTTGTTTAAAATATGCACTTGCTAGACTGAAGCCCAAACTGCAAAGTTCAAACCAACACTCAAATTCTAAACAGCTCAGACTTTAAAGTCACTAAAGTCCAACTGGGAATCGCGGCACTACAGGCAGTCCTGGAGTTGAATTTCCGCACCAGCCTTTGCTTACAAAATATCAGAAGAGGTGCAAGTGCTACCACCTGTTTCCTTCCTCACCACTCCCAGTTTTTGCAACAGCTCAGTGGTTGTGTGCTCCGCCAGGATGGGGATGACCCAAGTTTGGTTTCCAGAAAGGATGGGAAAGCATTTGAGCCCACAGATTCTAAGGGTATCCTCAGGAGGGACTCCTTCAGTCAGTCCTGTGAAAGGCATTTGCACTGGTCGGATGCTAGATAATAATAATAAAATCTAATAATAAAAATAATAATAAAATAATATAATCAAATAAAATAATAAAAGAATTTTAACATGATTCCCCTCCCCCCCCGGCAAGATTACAAGATTACCTGAAATTAGGAGGCATATGTACCAAGCTTTGCTCTAGGAAAAACTTCTTTATGGCAAAATACTTAAGCAGGGGTTGGAGCTAAGGGCTGGAATCTGTGGGGTTTTTGCCTATGTGAACACCTACATCTTTGCTAAATTAGTGTCAAGCACATACTTTGTGTCACTGTCTGGCCCCCTTATAGTGCAGGATTTTACTGCAGGCAGGGCAGTAATTGATAGGCTGGAGTTGGGAGGGGCTGATGGTGCAGGGGGACAGGGAAGTGATGTCTCCATCAGTGTATAAGAGGCCACATTCTGGGCAAGGCACATTAAGCCACCAGGTAGAACAAAAGGGAATGCCCTGATATTCTTTACTTACCCCAGTTTGGTAGGCACATTTGTGGCCACTTACCCATTGATCAGGGGCCATAATCAGTGACAGCCTCTGGGGGAATTTTGAGTTGCCAGTTGCACATAATTAGTTCACTTGGTCTAATAACCTATGAAGATCTTTACAGAGAAGGAATTGTTTGGTAAAGATGAGGGTTTCTTTTAATCTAATTTTTATTGTGAATGAAGCATAACCCAGGACAACAACCAATGATAATAGCTTCAGTATATGAAAACAGGATATTTATCATGTAACTAACAATGTTTGAATCTGCAGACTGGGCTAAAGAGCTGCTACTTAGCAATTTCAAGATGATAGGAGTGGGTGTTGGGCACGTGGATACTTCTAGATCCTTGGCCAAAGTGTCCAGGCTATCCCGTGAACAAGATTCAGAGGTTTCAGTGGGGAAATATCTTGTGAAAGTCGTGCTTCCTCTGTCATCCCTGGTAATCTTTCCCCAAGACAAAAATCTGCATTGCAGTGGCTTAATTTAAATATGCAAGCAGAATTTGACTTCTTCCCTTACTTTATAATTAACGTATAAAGTACCCATCTCTTGGCAATATATCTGGTGTAGTGTGTAACACAGCAGGACTCCTGTGCTCCAGAGCTTGGGTTCACTCCTGACACCGAAGTGGACAGTACCAGAGGATAAAGAAGCAAACTGAAAGAAGGCTGCAGTGCTCATGACAAACTGACCTGAAGAGAAAGGTATGATGTGCCAGCTGGGATGACAGCCATTGAGAGACCCTAGTGGACATCCTCGGGGAAGAAGATCCATAGATGGAATCCCTGCCGAGAAGGTTCAAACAGCAAACCCGAGTGCAGCAAAACTGTACAGTTAAAAAAAAAAAGGAAGAAAAAAAGATAGTTTTCATGTTCCATAAGGCTATGATTATGTGATATACATATTTTTATTCGAGATCAAAGCGTTGTTTTTAATAGTTAAATATTCACAGATGCAAATGATCTTCGATTTGCATAAAGTGATAATTATGTTATTCATTAGGACCTGGTAAATGTTGTGTTCAAATTCCATGATCATTTTGCTTTAGGGTTACTGAGAAACAAGTTTGTGAGTTTGAGGGAAAACCTATTGTGAAAGTAAATGGCAGGGTTTATTTCAACTGAGCTGGGATGATTTACCAACCTCCTACGTTCTCAGTATGGCATGTCCAGTCTAGCCCATTATATCAACTAATGTCTGTGGGGAGGCCCAGGGCTGCTGTCCCTGCAAGGTCATCTGTCAATGCCAGACGGGGAGGGGAAGCTGTCAGTCTCCCCATGTAATTGTGTCTTCCCAGCTGCACTGCCTGCCTGCCGCTGCCCACACTGCCCGAGCCCCAGCTCGCGGTGCTGTGGGAGACCCATCTTCCCGCCCTGTCTCACATACACACACCTTCCCCTGGGTCAAGAGGAACAATGGTGCAGGGAGGACAGGGCTAGCCTGTGCTGAGCTGCAGACACTTGATAAATGGGTGGGCAGGCGGCAAGTGACAATATGCAGACAAGTGATATCATTTGCAAATGGATTCGACAAGGAAGCAAGAATATAGAAAGGGGGGAAGACAAAGTCAGGGGCACAGAAAAGGTTTCTTGTTAACCCTTGCGGGAGGGTGGGAAATATGATAGCTTGACTCTCTGGGAAAAAAATGTTGAGAATACTGCTTTTCAATCCCTTACCTACAACCGCTGGGAGAGCTAAACACCCTACCAGGAAGTCTCATGACACTAACTGCCTTCTGAAAACCCACATTTTTAATATCGGTACTGTGGGCTTTCTCTCCTGATGTATAGATATGGGTGTCTTGGGATTTACCTGGGATTTACCTTGCTTAACTCCTTTTGAGATATTCCCATTCCCTTGTCAGAAGCTGAGATTGGTGCCTCAGTATAAGACCTCGGGTTGCACTGACCTCCCTCTAGACATCCCAGCGCTGGCATCACCCCACATGATGATATAGCCCCATCGTCTTAGTGAGTAAGCATCTGGGATGGCATCCACTTCCCACTGGCAGGCCAGCAGAGTTGGAGGGGAGATCAGGACCACTGCAGGTGCATAGGACTCTTCAGGAGGGGCTTACTGAGCCAGACAAACTGGCCAACAGGAGGTGTCCTATGCACAGTTTAAATATTTGTGTATGTAAATACGTTGTAGAGGTCAATCATGAGATTAAAATTATTTCGTTTCCCCAAACTCTTTTTAAACAATGGCATGAGAAACACTCATCATCCAGTAGGTTGGATCCCAAAAGGACAGGACAGCCTACTTAAGCTGTAGGACCATTTTTTTTCTAATTACAGAACTATTTAATGTCTCTCCTAGTAGCTGATGGCCTCCGTCTTTCTTCTATGTGTGCATTTTTTCTTGGCTCTGTCACACAAGAAGTCTGGCCACATTTCATAGCCATGCTGTTTGCTTCCAATGAATATGGGCTGTATTCACACACCACAAGGTTTGCCTTCCCATCTCACAAGCCCAGTTGTTCCAGTGGACTTGGGCCTACCCCACTGAGCTCAGGCTATCTTGGTGCATGCCAAGGAGGTTGGGCCGTCTCTTGGAGAACATGCTTGGTGATGGCTGGTGGGACAGAACACTTTGGGACCATGGAGTTACTTGCAATCTGCTACTCAGGCAGTGACAGCATCACACCTACAAGTAAGCCCTACACAGAGTTTCTAAGAACATCAAGCACTAGGAGTGTTGTTAGGTTCTGTGTTTACAAAGATTGTAGACTGCATCACTTGCAGTCACAGAACATGTATAGAGGCAATGCTATGATCAGACTTTGGTTTTATATTTTGTTCTTTGTATTGAGGAGGGTTTTGAGAGCTTGTGAGAGCTGGTAAGAGTTGGGCAGATCTGTAGGATGCTCCTCAGCTGCTTAAATTATTCTTCTCTTAGGAGACAACCACTGTGATGTAGGTTTGAAGGTGTTCGGGCATAAGTCCCCGACTCATCTAAACCACAGCAACCAGCAAACCCCTGTTCCGTGGTAGACAGCATTGGCTTGCAGTGAACCCTGGTGAAAGAACTAGATCAGGACAGTTCTTCCCTGGTGACATTTGCGACCAGGGTTGTGCTGCAATAGAGGTTCCTGAAGTTTAGTATTTCATGTGATACATCCTCTCCTCTGTGTTTCCTGCCACTCTTGAGCATAATGTGAACTTTGAAGTAATGCTTCCAGCCCTTTTCCCTGCAAAGAAATGTCATCTTCCTCTTTCTCTCACTCTACTTGCTGGATATCTGCTGTAGCTGCCATATTATAGTTATGCTATTTAAATGCACTAAAAATACAGATCAAATAGCTGGATCATCCATTAAGTGTCTCATTATCCTGTTGAATGAAGACTCTTTCTGACTTTTACTGTGGACATGGACAGGATAGATTAGAACTTGTCTGTCATTAATAACTTTGAGCACACACACACATATAAATGGCCAATTAATATCCACATATGCCTTAATGCTATTTATTAACTTATATTACCTATAAGAGCCACTAATGCTTGTGGAAGTTATTTCACTTATTTTCTGCTTTTTTTTTTCTGTTCTTTGGCTTGACATTAATATTGTATGACTTTCAGAACCTCTCTCATTGTAAGGAGGATGGACAAGATGACCTGATAGCCATCTCTAATTTCTATATACACATTTCCCTCATTATGACACTCCTGCACAATAAAAGGCAGAGGCTCAAGCTTAACTTCTCAAAAAAAATTCTCTTCTTTTTCTGTAACCATCTTGCTGTGCTGTTGGCCCTGATTTAGCTGTAGCAGATATGCATCAGTTGGTCTTCAGGGTGCTAAGAGACCAAAGATGGAAGGAGGTCATTAAGGGTCATATAGACTCCATCATTAGAAACAAAATTGCACATCTCCTTTCTTACCTGTTGCTTTCATTTTCTTTTTTTTTTTTTAGGAGACTTTTACATTGGTCAGAGAAACCAAAGATATGGGGTTTACTCTTCTTAAGTCAAGCACTGGCTTTCTGGCAATCAGTAGTGGGTCTTTCACTTCAGTCTTTCTGTGCCAGATCACTCAATTTCCCATGGAAATCCTAACTTCTTATGCACATGTCTTCAATGCTGAGGACATGCATTTAAAGTTGCTTCTTCTACATGTTGATGACTGGCAATAGTAAAAAATAAAAGTAGGGGATTGGTCTCATGGTCAAGGTTTTGGAATGCATTTCAGGCATTTGGATTTCCTTTGCTATTTTGTGTGGTCACAGGAAAAAAATATAGATTTCTCTATGCTTCTATTTCTTTATCTGACAATCTAGGCTGCAGATTTTGTGTAACTGAGTTCCTTCTTCTTTGCAAGATACATGGAAATGACACCTGGCTGCTCCCTTTTTCATATTATCTACACTAGGGGATGAATTTGGGCTTATTCTGAACTGTCCCTGAAATCCTTGTTATGACAGTTTTGCTTGATCTTGAATGTGACTGGCCTTTTATTTCACCTGAGGTGACTGAAAAGGAGTGGGGGAGCAGCTGAACAAATGAAAAAAGTGTGTGGTAATAAATCTGTAGTCAGAGCAAGACTGAAAATGTGATATTTGGGAAAACAATAACTATTAGTAAATTCTTATCCTGAATGTTGATTTCTGCACTGATCCTTTGGAGAAGCTCCTGGGCCAAGAGGAACAACAGACACTTTCTTTGGGTTTCCTTCAGGACCTGAACTACAGGTCACCAAGCAGTCTTGTGCAGCTCTACCTATGAGAGTGTTGGTCCAGGACTCTGATGTTGGGGCTTCTCAAGTCCTTACAATGGGATGACTTCCATTTATTTTGCAGTCACTCTTAGCAGAAGGCAAATGTTCAGGAAAATGCAAAGAAGACTGTTTTTATTGCAATCCAAATTTAACAGCATAGTTACTCAATTTCAAGACAGGTGGATAGAAATAGAAAAACATAATTATAACTATCTATATGTTAGATCACCCAAGAGGTGTCTCTCTCTGTTTCATCCAGCTAGCAAGCTGTCAGATGCTTATGCAATTTCTTGGCACAGCTCTTCCTTACATAGAAGTGTAGTCTCGGGCTGAGCTTTCAGATTTAGGAACAGGTTTATCTTTGCAACCCCCAGCCTTCCCTGAGGATCCATTCTGAATCTGATATCTACGCAGGATAAATGTTCCCTTCTGCCTTGCAGAGCAGAGAATCAGCCCTCAGCATATGACTTCTTTATACACGGAGACCAACATTTCATGTAACCGCCTATACTTTATTCAACCTTACTTCTACAAAGAGAGAAATGAGAATAGTGTTCATAGTGCTTTCCAATTTCTCATCAAGATCAGACATGATGATAAGTAACCACTTCGGAGTGATAGTAGGTGTTAGATGGGGTGAATGAACCTTGGGCTGAGCTCTGAGGCATTCTGGGGCAGGGAATTTCACTGCTCGGATATTACTGACTAATGATAAAGAGGCTTACATTCCTGAACTCATACTTTTATTTTGTATCTATTTAATTTTAATCTTAATTTATTATAAACAGGGGGAAAAGCATATTCAAATCTCTACAAAGGCAGAAGGTTCTGGGTTTAATATTAAAATATGTCATTTGCAATAACCTTTATGGCTTTGTCATATACTCTCAATAAATGACTTGTAAGATTGATTAAAGACCTTAGCTTTGCTTCACATGTTAATCAATCTTACCAGCCAATTAGAGCTTCTGTGCTAGAGAGCAACAGAGATCATCTCTTAGCTATATATGGTAACATTTCTTGTGCAAGCCAAACCTTTATGACCTGGTAGAGGAACTCATGAGAGTTTATGGGAAAAGAACATCAAAGAATTGCAAGATTATTCATACTGATACTTAATGAGTAGATATTTAGAAGTTGTATTTCAGAAGGGGTAAAAGCTAAATGCAGAATTGGTTTCCCTGGGCTGAAAGCAGAACTGGTGCTTAAGAATAGCAGACTCCTACTTCTAAGCCACTCCATGCTCTTCCTTCTTTTCATGACTTGGAGTATGTCAATTAAATTTGCTTCAATTTCACTACCTGTAAAATGGGAATAAAACTGGTTTTCCATCTGGATAATCTGAGGATGAATTAGCTCATGCTGGAAGTAAATGAAAAGCAAGACGCCCGTTCCAGCGATACTATGTTTTCCCACACAAGCAATTTAATTGGAAATGAATTTGGAGCAACAAGGGCAGAACTACATCAAGCTTGCAGGTCACTGGTTCCCAGTCCTGACTGCAGTGAGTGTGGTAGACTATGGAAAATGAGCAGAGGGGGCTATAATCCATTTTCTGCATGTCTCCACAGCTGACCTGCTTAGTAGCTTTTATAGCAGAGAGGCCACAAGCTAGACATGGGAAATCAACACTTGTTGTGTCAGTTCAGCTCAGTGCTGAGGCACACTGATGTGCCTGAGTTATACATGAATAAACAGATGATTCCAGCCACCAGGGCTACAAGGCCCTGCATTTTTCAGAAGATTTTTAACTCACTCTAAACATAAAGAGAAATCCTGCACTGTGTAGGATGTAGTGATTAAATGCCCAAGCAAGAACCGCCTTTTGACATATGTGTGCCCTTATACTCTCACAATGAGTTTCTATGCCCTGACTGGACTTTCTGAGTATTAATTTAACTTGAGTAAATAGGAGTACTTAGAAATCAACAGGTAAAGTAAAAACAAAAATTGAAAATGACTGTAAACGACACAAGAGGTCTTTTGCTTTTTTCTGTGGAGAGTATTTATTCCAAAACACTTTGATATTGTGAGGTATTGCAATATACTTTATTTCATAGAACATACATTTGAAAGTGTTGAAAGATCAAATTCCTAGAATTCATGTATTCTTGAGGTGGATGCGAACAACATGTTAGTACTGGACTGAGGACATTATCTGAGTTCCATGTATAGCGTGAATTCCAGGCGAGACTGAAGCCAATTTTATTTATGTTTCGTCTTGGTATAATATCTTTCCGTCATTCAATTGTCTCAGTCTAAACATTGCAGGAAAGTTACTTTGAAATGAATGTCTGGGTGTCAGGGGCTAGCGAGCTAATAGTATAATTGCTTTTGTAGTCTTTATTAGTTGAAATGTTTATTAGAAAGCTTACTTTTTATCCAATGAAAGATGACAATCTGGGTTTGATTGAGCACTGTTTGTTGTTTTAATATTGTTAGCTGTGTGAATGGGTTAACACACTTCTCATCTTCCAGAAGCTGAAGGCTATGAGAAATCCCAGGGGTAGCCACTCCTCAGCCCACATTTGCTGCCTTTGCCAAGGAAAGATCCCATAAGATTTCCCCCCCTCCATCACTAAAGGGTTGTGATGATTTTTAATGTCACTGCCTAGATGGCCTGGAGATTTTTATCTATTGCACTTACAGGTCACCTTAATATTATCTCACTCAGAGGGGGGAAAAAGTTTCTAGTGGGATAATATTAAGTTATACAGCATGACACAAGGTCAGACTGTGAGAGACAAGAATATATGAATAAAGCCAGTGGCCATGAGAGTCACCAGTGTGAAAAAAAAAAAAGAAAAGAAGAAAGGAAAAAGAAGAGAAAGAAGAACAAAGAGTAAGAGGGGAAGAGTGCCAGTGGAGGAGAAAAGAAGCAAGGAGAGAAGAAGGAAAGATTAAAAGGGGAAAAGAAAGGATCAGGGTCAGAGTGGGTAATGTAAAGTCATCCTTCTTATCCCAATAAGCTGCACACTCTGTGCGCTCAGTGGCCATGTTCATACTGAATTAGCTCCAGACTGTTTCTTTTCTCTGGGACTCCATCTTTTTGAAAATACATCATCAGTACAACTCCATCCTGAAGGCATATTAGCTAATGCATCATTATTGTGATGGCTGACTGATGATGTACTAGTGTCATACATCACCAGAGCTGTGCCTTGCTCTGATGAAATGTTGGTGTGGCACATCTTCAGGGAGAAGCACATTGGTCCCACTACTAATGACTCCAGAGATGTAAACTACCCAGAATTAAAGCTAAAGCTTTGGAGGAGGGTAGCCAGGAAAGGCAAGCATCCCGGAAAATCCAGAAGCATCCTGAACCTCCTGAGAAAACCTGCGGTAACTTTGAGTTACATTAGTGGAAGTGCCTGGAAGACTGCCAAAATCTGGCTGCTCAGCTTGGACAAGAGTCACAAAAACCTTAGCAATATGGCAGTAATGTGAGGTAGTTACCATGAGCCAGAAGGCAAACAGCAACATCCCACTCCAGCCCTGCTTGTGAAGGCAAAATCACAGCTTGACTGACAATCAGGTCCACAGTAAGGGAAAGGGAGGGATAGGGAAGGCGGGATGGAGGTGACACCTGTCCTCAGGTGGCTGGCCTTGGCTCCCTTCCACATGAGCATCTCTCCCCTCCCCCCTAAAATACACTCACACTGCCTCTATAGGCTCCTGTGGAAATTACTAGCTGCCTCAAGGGATGGGCTTGCAGAATCTGACCCCAGCAAATGGGCAGCTGCATCATCCTGTTGTTAATCCTACTGTTTTGGGAGTGGGGTGGTGGAAGAAGAATGGAAACTCGGCTAAATGGCAGCCTGAAACTTGGCACAAAACAGTAATTTCTTGATCCACACATACGTGCGCTCTTCCTGTCCTGCAAAGAGTTTGCTCAACCATATGCAAAAGCCCTACCAGTTGTTTCATACACACCTACCTTTACCTCAATGCTTCCTTCCAAGACAGCCAATGCACTTGGCTCACCTTCCAAATCAGAGGCTGGTCTTCTCTCTGCTGGTGGCTTCCCAGTGCCCTGGAGCAATTTCTGTCCCTGTACCCCTTCTACCTGCCCAACAGGCAGAGTGGGATAGGTGACAGAAACCCCCGTTAGATTCAGAGTTGTATGGCTCTGAGCAAGGCCTCTTTTAGTTTGTTTCTTACAAAATAAGTCTGAAATAAGGCTCTTTCATCTCCAAGGGTAGGTAACTCATCTCACCGGTTGCAATTCCCCAGGGATAAACACAGGCAACAGTCACATCACTGGTAATCATTTCATGAACTGGATTCCTCTTTTTCCACTGTCCCACCCATGTAACACAGGGTCTAGAATATTTCTGAAGTAGCTCTGTTGTTCAAAATGGAATTACTCCAGTTTACACCCACATTGCTGAGAGTTGAATTTGCTCCAGTGATGCTAACCAAAGAGGATATTTACCAGATAGCTTGGAAATGTAAACTGTCAAAAATTAGAAAAGACCTCAACTCAGCATATCAAGGTATCATTTTTTCCCTCAGTCTTGCAGAATTGCTGTGCACCTGCCATACTTCACGTATCTTTTAATGGACTTAATATCCTGCTTTTTCACAAGGGAAATAATCCCATCACAAGGATGCAACTATATTAAGGAGCATTGGTTTTCAGTGTTCATCATATAAATAACAAATTGAGCTGTGTGCATTCTGACGTTTAAGAATGAATGTGCTGCAGCAAGAAAATCTGAGGCTTTGCAGGAATGAATGAATTTTGGCACCATTAAACAATAGTTTTGCTTTTAAAGCGTGATTCCTTGCACCTCACAGCTGGCTGTAAATTCTTCTAACATACTCCTTTGAAAATACTCTTCTAACACAGAAGGCCCCAGAGCAGGTCTCTGAAAGATTAGCTTCAGATTTTTGAGATATTCAGTGACAACTGAGGCTCATCATCTGTAAGGATGGTGGGCAGAGAAAGCTTTCACTGCAAAATCACAAATGTGTGTGCAAACACATATTCGGAGAGGTGGCTCTTTGCAAAATAATCATTGTCTCTGTGTCTCCAGCACCTAATTTGTAATTTCTGTATGGCCATAACCAGGAGCCAAAGTCATTGTCAGTGAGCAGGTCAATGGTAACAGGCTAACAAGTGCCACAGGACACCCTGCGGGAAACCAGCCCCTGACAGGTTCATCCCTTCTGTTGAAGGTGGTGGAAGATAGACTTGGCCAGCAGATATGTTCTTGCCTTCCTCGCCTAGACCTGAAAAAGTTCTCTTCAAAGCTAATGATAAGTCTGAAATAAAATACAAAAAGATGACAGTTGAGTTCAGGTAAGCACTCTGAAACACAGATGGCTATGTGGGCTATCCAAGCAGCTTTGACCTGCAACAATGGCAAGTGCAAAATTAATCTGAAAAAATATCTACTTTTTCTGCTTTCTGTCCTCTCAGGAGCCTTGTAAGAACAGTATTTTCTCAGGTGATTTTCCAGCACTGGGACTCTCACTCAGTGTACACCCCTACCTCCCCAGTACTGGTCAAAATTAGGAGAGAGAGTCAGAAAACAGTAATTAAAAGACAGGTACAGAATGCCAGTCAAGGGGTGGTGATGCCCTCAGGGACAGAAAAGCAGGTGGCAGAAGATGGGGCAGTCAGGAAAGTGCTAAAAGTTTCAGTACTGCACTGGTACATTTGCTTGGATTTAAGGTTTGCTTTAGCCAGCGGTTTGTGTTGCTATTTGCCAGAACACTTAGAGCTCCACATCTTTTTGATATCCACTTCATAGCTTGCGTCTGTGTCCAGCAATATAAGAAGGTGACAGAGGGAAGGTGCCTGAAGTTAGCCTCTGAAGAGGTCAGAAGGTTTATACCACCTTTGTATCAACCAGAAGCATCTCTGGGGAAATCAATAATGCAACTTCTTTCCTTTAGATTTAATTAAAGAAACATTTCAGGCTGCAATTTGAAGGCAGGCACAAACAACAAAAAACAACATTGGCTTTCTGCTACTGTCTCCCCAGTGCACTGGAAAGTGAGGGGGAGGAATCATTTTTGCATAACATGTACAGAACAGTTTTTTTAATGTCTTAATTATTTCCCATGCTCATAAAGCATTTCAGTCCTATTGTTTCTTTTCACAATCTGTTTGGGGTCATTGGTAAGCAGATCACTTTGCCCACCCAGAGGACTGTGAAACTCCAGGCAAAGCAAGAGAACTGCACGTATGCTTGCTGATCCAAGGTTACCACTACCACCCCTGATGTTTAGAGCCTCCCCCACATCCTTTGACAAATCAATTTGTAATATGCAGGTTGAATCTCATTAGTAGCCCAGTCAAGACAATGCAATTGGTATGAAATTTTACAGCAGTGCACAGATTATCAAAAACCCCCCAAGTCCTCCACTTCTACTGGGTAAACATCAAGGGAAATGTCAGGCCTCAGCTCTTTTCTCAAATTACTGCTTCCCCAAAAATCCAGGCTATTGTTTTCAATCTCCTCAGTAAAGACTGTCTGGCAACTCTGAGCCTCGGAGTCCCTGGCTTTTACTGTTGTAAGACTGAAACTGGATGGAGGAGGGGCTGAGCTATTGCTCATTCATGGAAGACAGAACCAAGACCATCACAAGCAGGTTGGTTCTCTGCTGCCAGGGCACTGTGAACTTCTTTGCTGTCCTCTTACCAGCATTACAAAGAAAGAGATCCTTGAGTTAAAAAGCAATACAGGCAGATGCAATTTATTCTAGGACAAACTGCTCATGAGAGATGTTAGTCAGAACCTAAATGCACTTCTGCTTATTTCCATGGAAAGTGAGAGTGGGTAAAGCCTGAATTTCTCTGGATTTCAAAGGCAAGAATTAAATTTATCTCAACACACTTCTGACACCAACGCTGCACCATGCAGGTTCAAGCCAATTCTAGTCAAGTGCTTTGTTCTTGGGAGTGTGGAATTCCTTTCCATCATCCACCAGTTTTAACATACTCATTGAGTTGTAGTCATCAAACCCAAATTATTACAATTAACATGCAATCAGTCTCTGCTGGACAACTTTCTGTATAACTTATATTTGAAGATATTCCAAATATACATTCATGCCAAGTGGAGGTAAATAAGTGAGTGACACTATGGTGTAGGTGGGAATCTGTGAAAAGAGACATCAACTGTGGAATATCTTCTGGAAAAAACCCCACATATTAATCTGTGAGGTGTTTATTTATAGTATACACATGGATATATATATATATATGTATATCACCCAAGGTTATTCAATCACGTGTAACTTAATCTCCCTTTCAGTAAAAGACTTTCTCAAGGAACAGAATAAGCAATTGAACACTTAAAAAAATTAAATAAATCATGCTGCACTGTGCAGTGTCTTCTGATTTTCCAGTTTTACTACTTCAACAATTCTGAATTAGCATTTATTCATAGCAATTCCTAAAGTGTTACAAAATGAATTCTGCAGTGGAAGTCTATGCAAATGAAACTCGGTCCATGTTACCCCTTCCATTTGCAAACACACTAAGGCAAAGAGCTTTCTCCTGATGAAACTTCTGACAGTCTGGAGCTGGGGCAGAGAGTCTGTGCAATGGAGCATCTTTGTCATAGTTCTCACTCCTGCTCCTCAACAACAGTACCCTGAATACCCACAGCACCCTGAGCACTGAAATCCAGGATGAACAATTTGCAGATAGATGTGGCAGTAACTCTACTGTGCTTGGAAAGATCCACATTCTCTGAGGTGGATTCAAGACCAACCATTTTCCATTCTTACCAGAGATAACAGAATTCTTAATTTTCGACCCCTGGGTGAACAGCAACAGGAGTTTGTTAGGAAGGCACAAAGGATGAACTTGAGAGCTATTTAGATTTTTTTTTTCTTCACTGGGAAAATGAGTTTGTCCTGGTATCAGAATTACTCTAGAAGATGGAAACAAGTTGGAACTTACAATTGTTAGAGAGATCACTGTACTCTCTTAGGCAGCATCTGCTTCGGAACTGGTCCAGATGAGGCCTGTGGACACCCTTGTCTCCTATGTCTCTGCACCACATAAGGCTCCGTATGACTACATCCATCAGATGTTATGCCAAACTTAGTCATTGGTGGAGGCTGTCATCATGGGAGGTCTAACATAGGGTCATAGCTGTTCCCTAATCTTACAGGCCAGAGTCTGAATGTTTACAAATAAGGGCTGTAAATCACCAGAGAATCTTGCCAGATTCCTTGAGGAAGGCTCAGTATATAAATGCAATGGGCATGATTCAAATATTTTGCAGGAAACGCTCATGAGGATGGGGAAAAAAAAAACAACTTTGAATTAATTTTTCTTCTAAAATCTTGGTTTCTTTTCTTTCACAATCAATAAATGCAGGAGGTACCGTGAAAAGTAAATCTCTTGGGCAAGTGGAGACAAATTTCCAAGGGGATCCTAGGGAATCTAGGCTTTCCTCGTCAGGCAAGAAGGCAGTTTCTGGAGCCACGGAGATGACTGCAGCTGTGCGTGTTCCTGGGGAGAATGACAAAATGTTGGAACTTCAGTTTAATGGCACAAGACAGGCGGGGGGCAACAACATATGGAGAAAACTGTCACTTTCATCCCTTAGCAATATCATCTAATAACACAAGATTCTCCACAATGATTCTTGGGGTTAGGATATATAACACTGTAGAAACATGTTTCCTAACCAAAGATGATGTGGAAACCTGCTAAGGTGTTTGGAAGGTTTTCCCCACAAGTGAAGTTGCACGGAAAAGCTGTGGGCATCCCTAGGATGGGAGGGTACAGGTGTTTCAAGCAGAACTGACAGTAGTTTAAGATAGGAAGGAGATATTATATTCTTTTGAAACATATAGAAACAATGCAAATTTATTTACCCACCCTGGAATTTAGCCAGGGCTAAGGAGAAAGCCACGTGCAGTTAGTATTTCAGCCTTATAACTTCTAAAGGCCCAGGTCAACAGTCTCTGAACAGGCATGGACTGGGGAGCTCTTCTGTCCCTCATTATGTGCTTCCGAGATGAAATGTCTCCACATCATTTAACCACATACGGAACACATACATCTAACATCCCCAACAGCTCCTAGCACACCTGTGCAGCCCGAGGTGACTACATAAAAGAAGCTAATAAAGCAGCACTTACATTTCATTCATTTTATTCACCGGCTTGAGATTTCAGGGGTGGAATGGAGCACAGCTGGCCTTTGGATGTTAAATATGTTTCATAAGCCAACACCAGTTCAGCACACAGGCAGAAGCCCTTCTTGTCTCATGGCTCTCCACAGGCGATAGAAAGGAAGTATGTTGGCACTCTCACAGCTGGCAGTGGGGTTGGCACAGAAAAGCTGTAAATACTGTGTAGGCATGATGGTGCAAGCTGCCAGGGTGAGAGCGGGTCACCATGCCTCGAGGGGCTCCTAGCCACCCGAAGGAAGGCACAATGCAAAGTGCTTTGCTCTTTTTAACTGAAGTGAAGGGCAAAGGGTAGGGTGGGTAACTGAGATGTTGGATCAGGTCTGGCCTGACATGGATGAATGCTCCTGAGAGTGGAAGTTCATCACAGGAGGCTCTGGGGCTTTGATACTTTGCTAGAGCAAGGAGCTTGTGATTCTTAAAAGCTCCACACTCAGAGGCACTGTCTGGCTCTGGGTTTCTCCCTTCCCTCACAGAAGTGCTCCTGAGTACTTGTCCTGTACTTACTCTGGTGCCTGGCCTACCAACCTATTCACATGGCAAAGGGAATCTTCCATTTCTGCCCCATCTCACTTGAGAATATGAGGGTCCTGCTGAAAGCCATGTCATCTCTGTATGATTTGAGTAGCTGCTAGAAAGGTAAGGAGCACATGGGAAAGAGCTATGCTATGTCAGAGAATCATAGAATCATATGTTGACTCTTACTGGTTTGCAGATCAGAATGTACTTTATCAACTTGTTCCTCCTCAGAGCCAAAGAGGGTAGAGGTACATCTCCTAGGGAAGCAAGGAAGGCTCTAACCAGGTAATGTTTGTATCTGTGATTCTTGACATGTAATTTGCTCCTTGTGACTATGTGCATAGTGCCAGTGAATTTCTGGGTTTATGAAATTATCCAAAGCAATTCCATTTTGGATGCATGTTGTGCTCCAGGGGAACTTCTTTTAAATGGCTGTTTCCCAGAGCAGGATGACTGCTTGCAAAATGTGCTTGCCCTGGCTGGGTGCCTTCACCAGCAGGGTGTGATAGCAGGGGCTGCCTGGCATTGGGGCTTAGCCCTATCAGGAACCAAAATAAGCATCCAGATACCCAGGCCTATGTGCTGAGTGCAAAGACCTCTCCAAAGTCAGCTGTAAACATGGGGAACAGCTGGTGCTGAGCACAACTGAGGGGTGGCAGCCAAATTGTCCTACCACTGGACCTCAACTTTTTCCTCAAACACCCTTTTTTCCTTAGGCATATCCTCTAATCTCCTCCTGAAGCACGTGAATAGCTAGGCTTTAGACTCGGCACAGAGCCTTTCTTCAGGCAATCCTACCTGTGTAGAGTCCATATGGAAGGCTATCCATAGCCAGTTAATATGCCAGGCAGCAGCCACAGTTCACTTAAAGTAGCCCATAATGTCTTTATTTCTCACCAATAACTATTGAATTTAACAGGGCCATGAATTCCCCTGATGGTAGATGAGAGGCTGATAAATGAATAGGTTTATATATCCAGCCTGTATAAGCAAACACTGCATCAAAAAAAGAATAAAAAAACCCACCCAGAACAACAACAGAAAGAAAAAAAAAAAAAAAAGGCATTGATACTCAAAAGGGCTCAAACTTCTCATTTCAAATGCCCCCAAGGCTGTGGATGCTCAGAGCTGAGATTCCAGCTTGGCCTCTTATAAAGCTGAAGAGTTACATGAAAAATCTGAAACTGAATTGCTTAAATTTAAGGCTTTTCACTCACATTGTGAGATCATACTGTCTAGAGCTCATTAAGTCTCGTTTTCATCCCATTTACACATGGGCATTACCCAGTGGTTTAGTAGAGTTGTCCATATGGTTGTAGAGAAGGAAATTAGGGTCTAACTGTGTGATAAGAAACCTTTTTCAGGCAATGATCAAAGTGTTTTCATGAGCTTCTCTTCATGGTAACCCATCAATATTTTCATACCTCAAATTTAGCCTTTCTTTATAAAATTGTAAAAGACACCCAAAGAACTTCATGATCTTTAAAAATTATTTTGAAAGCCCTTGGTGCCTCCAAGTTCTAACACTACAAGTATTTTCCCCAGGGCACTTGATTACAGTAGAAAATTGTCTTTTTAATTTGCAGAGCTCAGAAAAGTCAGAAGATGGCAGCAGTTCATTCATGCATTAAACAATCCCTAAATCTCATGAAGAGAACGTCTCTTCCTTAAAGTTATTTGTGTTATGCAACCACCTAAGAATAAAGATTTATTATATATAAAGCAAAATTATTTTGCTTACGCAGGTTCTCCAGTCATCAAAGCTATTATTTCTCATATTCTTTTGCCTTTTTTTTTGTTGTTGATGCAGTGGAGAAATTTTCAGGGGGCAGGGAAAGTACCTTGTCATATGAAAGGTTTTTAGATGGATACTTTTAATTGCAGACATATGTTTTCAAGATCTCTAAATGTCCTTCCTTATTTTTTGTTCTATTTTTCAGATATCACATAAGGAAAAAAAGAAATAAGATGGGTTTGATATTACCAAATAACACAAGAAGCGAAAAATAATTGTTGTGTTTTTTCCTGCTTTTACAGTCAAATGTTATATTCTATGTTTGTCTTATGCTATGCTAATCTACATACCTCATAATTTTCACACCATCAGCTGTGGGATCTCTGCTCTCCAAAGATTTGACGGTGTTAATGTTGCATTAATGACTTATATTACTAAATTTTCTCTACCTTGAGAATATATATCATAGTACATTTAAAGTATGGCATGAAGGGTTAGCATAAATAATTAAACTAAATTACAGCCATCAAAAAACAAGGCAGGCCAGATCCAAGCTGCCTGAGAAGAAATCTAGTGTAACTCCATTGCTGTCAGTAGAATTATTCCCAACTAACACTGGCTTAGGAGATGCAGAATCTGGCATCCTAGCTTTTGTAACACAACCTCCTTGTCATTGTGTGTTCACTTATTCACTTAATTCATAAAATTCAATCAATCGCAATGGGCCACCCAGCCACTAGAGTGAAGAAAGGAAAATCTATTGTATATGATATTTCTTTGATCAACTACGTCTGAAAGTGCATTCTCCCTCTCCTACCCCCACAGCCAAAGAATGCATCAGAGACCAGGGCTGACATTGTGGTGCTGGAAGCTGATATTTCCCTCCAGCCTCATTTGTATTGCTTTATTGACATGTTAATGACAAAGTACTTCCCCAGGTCCTGTGAAGTACAGAACAAGTAAGAGAAATTAGAATAATACCTAGTCCTAATTAGAAGCCAGGTATCTGCCTGACATGCTCTCTTGTTGTATTTAGCAGCTTCAGATATGTGTACATAGATTGATTGCCCACTTGCTTGATTGATTGATAGAGAGGCTCCACCGAGCTCATAGACACACACATGAAGGGAAGCTTTTGATGTCAGTATGAACAAAGATAATGATAGACTTACAAACAATGCCAAATGCTGAGTGTATGAATTACACATAACGCAAACAGAAAATGTGCCCGGTACTGTTCTAAGAGCAATGAGACTAGAAGGAAGATGTGTTGTGTATGACTGAACCACATAACTACAGGCAAAATTATACTGTCAGGAAGATTTGCAGGTGATGTTTCGTATTGCCTGAAGATCTCTGCACATAAGCAGGGCAACAGAAATTAATCCAAATCCTTCCTTTGTAGCATCACAAACACTGTTTTGGAAATGGGCTTCTAGAGCTGGCCTGCTCTGGGAAAAAAAGGATTTATCCAGAAAGGAATCAGAGAGATTGATTTTCTGTATGTCAAGATCACAAATGTACTTCTATGTGAGTGCAAGGACATTAATTGATGAGAAGGGTCAGTGTGAAAGGACAGAAATGGTCAGCAAAACATAGAAGGCCTTCAGATTCCTCTCTGCATCTCCCCCTCATCTGCCCCCAAATAAAAATATTAAACAACAAATAGAAAAACATAAAAACTTTAAGGGGCACCTTGATCCTCGGATGCTGCTGAGCCCATATTTCTCTGCTGCCTTTGATCTGTACTCCCCTCCTCTGTTCTGCACAGTGACAAATGCACTGCACACAGGGCACAGAGTGCAGCACAGCAGGACAGATCCTTTTAGCTAGAGCTGTGCAAAATGTTCATAGCAGAGCCCCAAATCACAAGAAACTTGCCCGGCTTCAGGTTTCATTGCAAACTTGGAACTCAGACCACGTCTGTCAAAAGGTTACTGAGATTTGCGAGGCCTTTGAGAAATTTCTCTCTTTCTTTCTCTTGTGCACTCCTTTTCTCTGTCTCTCTCTAATCTGTCTGAATTTCTAAGCCTGTTTCCACACTGTTTAGGAGTTAGGAGGACTCACAAGTTTGGATTAAAAACCTGCCAAAAGTACTGTCTCATGGTGTCAATTCAAAACCAGGTGAAAGTAGGTGATTAATTCCAAGAAAAACAAGCAAGCAAAACACATAAAATAAAAACAGGAGAACAATGGTCAACTAACATGTTCCCAGTTCCTGCAAATCCATGAGCCGCAGACTCAGTTCATCAAGGAATTGAACACCTTCTTTGAGAATGTCTCAGTAAACCTACTGATTGTTATGGTGCTAGTGCCAAAGCTGGGTATTTTGAAACCCAAAAGCCACAATGAAGCATGGGTGTGTATTTCCTTTGCAGACCAAAGTGAAATGAGTCCCTGTGATATGAAATAGTAGTTCCACGCAGCTCTTCTTTTTTCAGTACTGTGTTTAGAGACACCATGTATGGATTAACAGAAGTTTGTATCACCTTGCTTTTACGCCATCCCTCGCTCAAAGATCTCACATCTCTGCAAAAATTATGTAAGTAATTAGCTGACATGCGGTCAAACAAAAAGTCAGTACTAAGGTTTGAACCAAGGTCTCCTTAGAGCTTTAAACTCAAGCTCCTCTGCCTTGCTGGCAGAAGAGCTGTCTAGTTCTGTTTGTGCCAATGACATTTCATCATTCAGTTTGCATATTTAAAGAATAGGTGAGTGATCTCTCTCTGGACATACCTTATGTGCTCTGGTGCACATAATATCAAGTGGCATATGAATTCAGCACAGTGATATGCACTTTTTCAGGGCTTTTGCATGGTATCTGAAGTACCTACCCTTTCAGTTCCTAACAGAGAGGCTGGAACTTATACCCAGATTTAATGAACATCTTCAGTTCAAGCCAGATTTTTAAGCAATGCGTGAAGTTATCACACAGTGGTAGGGGATGTTTTTGTCTTTGATTGACCAGGCCCATGCATTTCAGAGAACCTAATGCTTTCACAGATACTTTATGAATAAGATTAGTATTAAGCTAACACC
This sequence comes from Melopsittacus undulatus, assembly GCF_012275295.1. Classification (NCBI taxonomy): domain Eukaryota; kingdom Metazoa; phylum Chordata; class Aves; order Psittaciformes; family Psittaculidae; genus Melopsittacus; species Melopsittacus undulatus. The sequence goes on from NC_047530.1 coordinate 25,262,425, forward strand.
TCTTGTGTCTTGATACAGATATTAGGCTTGCTTTGCAAGCTTGGAAGGACATTTAAAACAAGAGAAAATAGTGCCTTAGGCTAGTGCAGATTCAGTTGAGTCATTATGTTTTAATGCCCAACCCTTGTTTGTTTTCTATTTCTCTTTGGAGATCTTTTGCCATGGAAGGTTAAAGATTACTGAGATAACTAACAATAAATGTGTTTGGCGTTGTGACTTTTGACCAATAATTGTAGCTTGGGCTGGCTGAAATGAATATGTATCCGATTTTACTTCACAACCTACTGCAACCAAATTTGACAAGCATGTTAATTAAAACCTTAGCCCTGTTGATTAATATCAAAATGGAGATGGCCATTTCTCTCAGCACTGATAACAACCTGAGCCCTTCTCTGTTATCAGCAGTGTGGACTGCAGTGCTGCAGTAATTGCTTAACTGCTCCTTTGCCCGTTAGGACTGAAATGATTTGGCTTTGGAGTGGACTTGAGAAATGACTCAGAGTTTCAACAGACACACCCAGTTACCGGCTTTGTTGTACATTAAATGTTTTCCAATATAACATATTTTTAAAAGAAAGGCTGTGTATTGCTCTCTGTAGACCTGAGGGCATATATTGAGTCACAACATAGGTGCAGGTTGAATGATAACTCCGCAAACTGCTGTCTCACACCCTGCCAGCCTGCTTCAGTCCTATTCTGAAAGGGTACCTGGTGTAGGGAGAAGATCCCCTCTTGTGTAAGCCCCAGCCTGACTTGCTGCTACTAAAGATAGCAACAGGGATGCTTATGCAGCAGGTAGTGCCCTCATGTCCTGTGTACATTAGAGGCTGCAGCTGCAGGTGGCCATCAGAACACTTCTGATGCAGAGACCAAGATTAGTTGAGATTTGCATAGGTGGTCAGTCATTAACAATAGTCATGGCTTTGCTAGTCTACACTGAAAAAAGCACCTTACAACCATTCTGGTCTGTGGAGCTTTAACTAAGCCAGTCCTAGTATGGTCATCTCTGAGGCAGCAATCAGTTTATTGAGAGCTACCATCAGATGTGGGCAGTTACAAATCAGGGCTGTGCTGGAACCAGTAACTGAAGCAAAAATCATCAGTAATTCTCACCACCAAAACATCCTGTCACCTAAACCACATAATATTTTCACTCTCAAGCCCAGCATCCAACACTCTGGTCCACTCTGGTTGCAGAAATACTGTAGGCATACTGCAAAAATAAACATAAATTCTTGAATATGTGCTTTCTACCATTCAAAAATCTTCAAACAGAAGAGTCTGACAAAAATAAATTAACTCAATTTCCAGAAGTTCTTAGATTTCCCCTGTTGTGCCTTTTTTTCTTTTTTTTTTTTTTTAGTACAGATTAGGTGATTCTTCAACTAGAAAAGCTTTAGAAGCACTGTCTCCCACAATCAAACATGTTTATTAAACAGATTATTATCTTTCCTGCTTTGAGTAGTTTCTAACATTTTGGTGCCACAGAGGAAGAACAGCAGCAGGTTTAGTTATTAATAATATGTTGTCATGACAATTTTTTTTGAAATGTTGGAAAAATGCTCTCAGTAGCATTCTCGTACACCGAGCTTTCAAGGTAGTTGCAATGGCTGTTTTCTTTGGGGAAGGGTGATAAGGGACAGGACTTGCCCTCTGTCGATGTTCCACAAATTTTCTAGGAGACAAACTGCGGTCTTTTTGCTTGCATCTGTAATTGTCCACTCAGGTAAGTGTTCCTGTGAGACTTCTAAGATTACTGGGTATGAATGAATGAAGAGGAACATAGCATTCATGGTATGGTTGAGATTTCTTTTTACTTCCAAGTTCACAATGCAAGGCAATATCAGAAAGGTCTTTGAGAACCTTTTTTCACCAGTCTTGGACTCAAGAGTTCAATGACAGAAATCCTCAGACAAAAACCCTGCAATTCCCCAGAAAGAGGTCTGTGTCAGAATGAAAAATGTACTAGAAATTTATCTGTTTTGAAGAGAGGTGTTGTCTAAGCCAAGAGAGATAAGGAGGTGATTGTGGCTCTGGGTTTTCATCATCCCTAAATTCCATGCTGTTTTAAAGGAAAAATATTGGATATTAGCCAAATGTGACTTCGGTCTCATCACAGAAGTAAACTTTACATTAGAGGAAGTCTTTTTAGAGGACCAGAGTTACATATTAAACTATTTAAATGCCTGACAAATCAGAGCCTAAGAAGTCTGCTAAGACATCCCATTCTACCCCATGGCAACCACACCATCTAGAGTGGGAGCTAGAGACCACCTTTAAACTCTTTGCCTACTTGCTGCACATCTCTGAGCATCATGTGCTGCCCCCAGGCAATCAGATACTCTGGTCTTCCAGTTAGTCTACTTTGTATGAAAAATAAATATCCATTGAACTGGAGGAGGAGAGCACTTGCACATGTGTGAGGGGAGAGAGACTTACTCTGCTGCCAGAGATTAACGCACTAATGTGAAATAGGGAAGAGAGGTCCAAATCTCTGGGCAAATAAATATTTTATTATCTACAACAAGTGGAAGGGCTTCCACAAGAGAAGTCTTGCTGCTGAGAACAGTGTACGGTTGATTGGGCCTCTTCTCAGGGGAAACCTGGCCTTGAGCTCAGGCAGGATGGTAAGAGGAAAGCAAGCCTTCCCTTCTGTGTTGTATCCCTGTCCAGAGGATATGGGAGGAGACATTTTTCTTCTCTCCACAAAGTGTTTATGAGAAAAGGCTGACCTGCTTTGGCAGCCCCCAGTTTAAAACAGGGATGGATGATTATCTGTTTTTGTGGTGCAGGAGTTAGAACCATTTTATCTTCCTAGTAGAAATACCTCAATTTCCAGCAAAAAATAATCCACCACATCACAAATCAATTCTGGCAGCAAACAGCTGGACAAGAATGTAACAACAAGAACTGAGTGAACCCTCACTAAGCAAAACTGATCCCAACAGACATCTCATGTCCCCATTACCTAGAGCTGGAGCTGCAAGAACAGGAGCAGGATTAGGAAGCACTTTTGTGCTTGCTCAATCACACTCTTGTGCCAAAATCTCTCAAATGCTCGTCCCAGCCACCAGCCTGTCCAGCCCTGCTAAAGGTCTGGCAGCACCAAAGTGCTACAACAGGGCATCCTGGACACACTGGGTTGTTTGGGGCTTTTTTATTGTCCAAGTTGGCGTTGCATTTATTTTTAAGTCAAGCTGGCTTTTTTTATCTGATCTAAGTGAACAGTTACTATTAAGTGTATTTAGTACATAGTGGTGTGCCACCTCCTTACTTCTGAGGATCTGGGGAGGTTGCTTTAGTTTCTTAACTTCCCTGTTCACGTGGGTAAGTAGCCCCAGGAAGGGCAGCACTGGGCTGCAGCCTCAGCTTGAACGTGGGGAAGCACAGAATCACTATATAGAGGAGACATATGGGGGCAAACAGCAGCAAAGGAGCGCTGACAACCTGCCCAGGGAGGTTTGGTGCTGAGTTTGAATTCCACTGCATGGGATTGACATGGCTTTTGCAGGAAAGGCCCCTTAGACCTTTAGTAATCCCATAGATGAAGGAGGGAAAGTTCTTAGCATGGAACTTTGGGAAGAGAGGGTGATGGGCTTTTCCCACCATCCTAAGTTTTGAAAAAATCGTACATCATAGATGTGATCCTGGCCCATGTCAGAAAGAAGAGATGATGGAAACATATTTGGCAAACGCAGACTGCAACGGCTTTAGAAAGGATGAGTCTCATTACCTGGGAAAACCTGGACAAAGACATACATCCCACATCTTTGCCTCTCAAACTTTGGAAAGACTGGCAGTGAGAAGCATGCTTTCACATGTGGGTAATGGATGGGTGAGATCATGCATGGTGGATGGGTGCTGTACCTCCAATGAAATTAGGTGTATCATGTGAGGCACATGCTATCTCAGGTGTGCAGCAGAGTACCAATCTGTAGCACAGAGAGCTGTGGGACAGGTGTTACAACAAGGGGCACTCCAGCTGGGATGTGGTTGCCCATTCCAGTAGCATTTGTACACATGAAATGCCCATAGTGAGTGCAGCCCGGGGAGTCTCTGATGTGATTGCTCAGCCACAATCATTTGGGCATGGCAGAGGTCCTGTCCGCAGTACTGACAGGCGTTTCTGTGGGGAGGATCAGGTTGCAGCACTGTGGCAGCTGACACACAGGGAAGATGGCTGAGATCAGCCTGTGTTCCCATAACATATGGCTGGGCTAGGAAGGATTGCAAACACAATCTCTACAACTGTAGACATTAAAACTACTGTTGAGCTGTTATTGCAGTGTGGCTTTGTTGTTTTCCCAAGGCATACTAGCACCATGTATGTTTGGGGATTAAAGCATACCTTGGGTACCCAGACAGTACCTGTTGTCTCATGGCTATGGTGTGGAGTAACGTTCAGGACATATGGTTAGCTTTATTCATGACTAGCACTTAAGGCTCTAACACCTACCTGTGCTGTGGCTAAGCATGCATCAGGTGACATGAGGTTTGTAAGGGTAAGTCTTATGTTTATTAGAAAGGTGATGTACTTGGAAAGAAACAGACAATCTCCCAGGCACACAACTTCCTCCAGACAGAAGTAAGAGCAACAAACAATAAGCATATTCCTCAAATCACATAATTTCCTCCAATTAAAGATTTTAGCTCTCCCTGCGCAGCTTTCCTTTCTTATATGTTTATGAGGGATGCAAACTTACAAAATCTAGTTTGGCACTGTTGCGATGTAATGGTACAACCTTGCAAGCTGTAGTCCCAGACAGGAGGTGTTATGTTCCCAAGTGTACTGTTCCTGGTGTCCTCACAGGCAGAGCTATCTCAGAAATGCTGGCCATTGCTGAAAGAGTTAAGAACATCTTGTCAAGGATATGCAGTTATCTGGAACTTTTGTTTATACAGAGAGGCAATAAAACATTCAGCGCCTTAGACCAGTGTAAGAAGGGTCAGTACAAGCTCCAGCAGTTGTATATAAATTAACCTTTTAAGTATGGCCTAATCCATAATGATTCATTGACAGGAATTATTCCAGGAGCTGCAACAAATTGTAGCAGTTGTAGCTAACTACAGCACCTCACAGCTGCTGAAAGCTTGGCTGCCTCTTCAGATGAGGTATCTAAGGGAACATTTTAAAAGGCTTTGACAATGTATTTTCACAATACTTGTTAGAACTAGGACGTCTTCAGAGATCTTATGTTCCTAAAGTAGAATAAAAGTATGAGGAATCTGAATATACACATGAAGGATGTTTTGAGAGGTTTTTGCTTTTGCTGTAGCTCTGACAGAATATGAAAAGGATGCTTCACTCCTACACACTGGAGTGGTCACCCAAGAGAGCTCATTTCTTCTCCTCAATAGGATTTAGCCAAGATAGTGCAACAAGCGTTCGAGCTGAGAAGCCTGCAGCGTATTTGCAATTGTCAGAATTAAAAGTGAAGGAAGACAAAACAACCTCTCCACTCCCACCCTCTGTCAAACATGCCTAATGAATAGCTCTACATGCACTATATCAGAAACCCCAAACGTTGACGGCGGTGTGAGGCACTAATTTGTTAGTTATCATAGCTGACAAATTGTCATCATGGTTCCACTCCTTCAGAGGGTGTTGTGCATGTGACCCGGGGAAGGGCTCTCAGGCTTGAGCTAATGGGTGTATGACTTGGAACAGAAGATGATGTGCCAAGTTGGGAACCACAGAGTGGGCTGCCAAAAAAGAACAGTATAATTATCTGTGCATAATTCACGGCCGGAGAATAAGCTTTCCTCCAAAGTTGTCTGCTGTGGAGCTGTACCAGATTCATGGCTTTTGCAGTGAGCATTCACAAAGTAGTGACAATCTGTGCAGAAATGTTCACTTCTCCAAACTTTTTTTTTTTTCCCTATTGGACTAAAATAGACATCTCTATAGCACTCTGCTCTCAGGACTGGTCTGTTAAGACAAGTGATGACTCACAGATATATATTCTTACTTTCTTGGATAGTAATCTCTCCCCTCACTCCACCTAATCCCTTCACTGATGGGATCTGAGGGAAAAAAAAATAAACCAACACAAAACCTCTGCAAGGAAAAGCACTAAAAATACAAACTATTGCAAGAATATTGGCTCATTGAATCTTCAGAGCTGCTGCTATACTGGGACAACAGTGGTCCTAGTTCTCAGATTCTCAGGAGAAACATTCAGACATCATGAGCCAAAGGAAAATTTCTTTTAATTCTTAGCACTTTCAGGCAACACAACTTGCCAGTTCAGGTTCTGCTCAGCAGATGGCAAGGTATGAATGTACCTGTGAGACCACATGTATATAGCTCACTGGTCTTTTGCTTTTTACTGGACTGTATGAGGGTTACTTGGTTCTTTTAACCTAATCAGAGATACCACCTCTTCATCCCTGTTATGGAAAATAGCTACTTTGCCTCAGCTATAAGTAAAAATTCCTTTTCCAAACCACGTTCATTTTCTTGAAGGAGATTCAGCTTTCAAAAGAGAAAGCTTGGGAAATTCCTTAGCTAGTGAATCCTTCTGGAGGAGATCATGGTGAAGGACTGAATGTCCCATCAAGTCTATTCCAAATGGGAGGGAGAAGGCTCTTACAGAAAGGCAAAGGAGATGGAAAATGTTCCCATAATTGCTGGCAAGGAAGATGTAGATTTTGCTTGGGCACATTTCTCTTTGAAAGCTGATCCTGTTTTGTAAGGATAGACAAGGAAGAGTTGCCAAATTCGTAGGACAACGAAGCTTGGGAAGTGCTGGCAAAATATGCAGAATTGGATTAAATTTGACGAAATGTCATATTGCTTTAAGGCTCCTCAGGGTGTCCTGAACCACTTTTGCTCCACACAGTGCAGCTTTCCTGTAAAGCTTTGGCACCACCTCCATCCCGAGCTGCTCAAAAATGCTGCTGCAGCCATGCTAAAGCTGTAGGGATCCCATCTCATGGGAGTTTTCCCAAAGAATTGGTGCTTGTCTTCTTCTGATCTATGTGTAGGAGCGCCCCAGGGAAAGTTCTGGTGCTGCAGGGAGCTTGTGGGTATGTGCATAGGGTCTGTGCCATCCAGGAGTGTTAGGCAAAGCTCACTGTGTCCAGCTGGGGGCCGGAGGGTGCAGTGCTAAGTGGGCATGTGAGTCTGGATCTGGAACTACAAATGTGCTTTCCAGGTTCCACCTAGCTGTTTCTGGGGTTGGTTACGTGGGATAACACTTGTGCACTTGTGGTATAAGTCTACCCTATGTCTCTGCTTCGTCTTCCATTACTTCGATAATGAAAACTCAGGACTGAAGAAAGATGTCCTGGTTTTGGCAGAGTGCTTCAGCAGTGGGATATAATTTCAAGCACATGCTTAATTGCTTTGCTGGATCAGGGTGCAAATTTCTTGGTAAATACTACAAGACTTTCACTTTCTGGGAATGCTCTTAGAAGAAGGAAACAAAAACTTTCCTCTATAAATGTTTGTAGAAAATGAATAAAAATGTGTGATGAATTTCCACTGCTTTATCGTGTTCACCAAACAGCTCAACATAGCAATAAGAACTTAAGCTTACACAAACAGTGAAGAATGAGCTCTGCAGCCTTTAACCTGAGTGAGGAAGTCTTTGGGTATGGACATGTCCAGCAATCCTGCGCTCATACAAGTGTCTTTGTCAGACTGACCAATTGGCCAGAGGGCATCAGATTGGAGCTACCTGAGGGGTGTCTTCTGGAAACAGCCCAGGGACCAGTTGGTTCTACACCTAAAGCTGCTTTGATGATAACCAGATGACTTTAGTTTCCAGACATCCCACCCTGAGAGCTCTCATCAGCATTGCATTCTCTGTGAGGAAATTACAGACAAAAAAAAAATCATAAAAGTACTGAAAAATCAGTACTTTTAATACACGTGTTTTTTTCATACATGTAACTAGCCCCAGCATTGATCTGACATAAATGGTAGCATTTATGAGGCCGATAATCCAGCTTCTCATTGATCTTGGCAGTACTAGTAGGGGGCAATATTTACATTTGGTTGAATTGCTCTTGGACAAATTTTCTCCACAGTATTAAATACAAAGAAGCCTTCCATTAACACCAGGAGACCAGGGATTTTCATTCATCTATTTTTTTTTATCTATTATTAACAAAAAATAAATACATGGCCTGCTTCTCTATTCTGTTATTGGTCTTACACTGGGATAGCTGCACTCAGTAAAGGAAAGTAGCAGCAAAAGAGAGCTGGACCCTGAATATTTGCAGAAAATAACAGACTGTTCTCCTTTTCTAAGTATAAAAGAATTCTTATCCTCCTTCTCCTAGCAAAGCAGAGCAAAATCAATAATTTTTCCTTGGTTATTTCCCTAAGCTTTCTTCTTTCCTCAACTCTCTTGCCTCATGTTACCTCCATTCTGGAGATACTCTGCTCTTCTGATAAAGAAAAGAGGGAAATAAGCTTTTTTTTTTTTTTTTTAGTAGATGTTTGTACGCACTTTAGGCTAAGATAAATTGCACCATAGAGTGTCTGTTTCTTTCTGGGTATGATAGAGTTCAAGCCCTGAAAATGTATGTGTGTGACTGTATAAGTTCTGCCCATTGCATCTGGGCAGTCCCATCATGTCTGGCCAGTTTTATCCTGCTAACGGGCAAAGATTCTGACCCCTTATGAAAACACAAAGGAGTTGCTGTTCCTGCATGTCTCACCCCACCATTCTGGCAGCAGCTCAGGGTACTGTGATGGATGATGCCTTTATGGACACCTCCAGCCTCCTCCTGGGAACACAACAGAGAGACAAGAATTGCAGGACAGAAGCATTTATTGGCACCAGGAAGCCAGTGTCTGTGGCATATCAGCACAAACAAAGAAATTGTCTTAATGGAGAGCCACACCTAGAAGTATTACAGTCCTCTCATGGGATCACATAGCATGTGATACGTGAACCCATAGCAAGCAAGGAAGAGCAAGTTTACAGAGCAGCAGCTAGAAAAAGAGCAAGCAAGTAATGTGAAGGGAAACACTTCCCCTTCCCCCCACCCCCCAATATAGTAGCTGGGAAGCCAGAACTAAGTCTGTATGCAGAGTTGACCATGAGAGATAAAGGTGAGAAAATGAAGGTAAAGATTTTTACTGTCTCACTGGGAATTAAAGGACAAGAAGCAAGTGAGATGCTGTTGCCAGGAATAATGCCTGAAACACTGGAATAGCTGATAAAGGTGTTTGATTAGGGTCATGACCCTGCAGACAGAATGAGACTCTGGAGAAATATTGTATCTTTTATCCCACCTCAAGAAGCAGGAGCTGAGATAGACACCTGCCTTCCAGAGCTGCAAAATCTATAGCTCTGGAGATGTTAAATACTCCCTAAATGGAGCCAAGATCATCCACAGGACACGATTCCCTCTTACAGAAAGGTATAAAAAGAGGAGATCTAGCCTTAGAGAAACACCTCAGGATAGCAAGAGAACAGCTAGCTATCCCAGGAAAAGGTCAAACCAATACAGCAAAGGAAGGCAGTGGGTGCAAGGGAACAGCCTACCAATAACACACACAGAAGAGGCCAGTGTGGGAGCTCTGTAGTGAAACAACAAGAAAGGCTGAAAGAAAAATGCCTGGCAAGGGCAAAGATGTAAGAGAGGTGGAGAAACAAAACATTTTCATCAATCCTGCAGCTTCCTAAAGAATTAGAAAGCAGACTGTCTTTCAGATACTTGCAGCGGAGCTTCAGCAGAAGGAGGGACGGTCCACACACCCGGCAGAGTGTGGTCACCTGCCTTCAGGACCCACATCTGCCCTTACATCAACAGTCAGGTCAGAGCCAACTGAGTCATGAAGCTATGATGACAGAAGTGATAAGCAGCAATTCTAACCTGGAGAAATGTGACCACATCATGGTGATGAACAATAAAACCACCTTGAGGTCAATGGGCAATGCAGGCCGTTGATAATAAATCCATGAAACATGGGATGTTATTGCTCAGAGTTTATAGCAGTTGAAATTCAAGATCAGCACCTGGGCAGAGCACTGGGGCAGTGCACAGACTTCGTCTGGTCATGGTACAAACCCTCAGCACCTTCCACTTGTATGAGGAGACAATCTCTGTTGGCCATGACCAGGATTTGAACAGGACTAAAGTACGTAGCTTTCTTTCCTGTGCCACATCAGAAAAGATAACATGGCCAGAGAATTTGGCCCAGACACTGACAGCATTGTGATCAGAGACCTCCTGACAGCAAGCCCCTGTGCATGGTGTACAAAGGGTAAAACGACAATAAAATATTCTGCCCTGCTTTGGGCACCCATTTTTGGACATGTTTGAATACCTACACAAGCTACCAGAAATGGATCAGGTCCAGGGCTTATATGTTCCTGTTTCAGCAAGTGCATTATATTCTTTACAATAGATCTTATGCTGCTAATTTATATAATCATCAGAAATTATGACTTCATCTTGTATTTTTAAGAGATGGCTAAATTTGTGGTTTGCCTACCTTGCCAAGAGACTGGCACGTGGCCACGTGCTCTCACACATCTCCTTGCAGACTATGGGGTCGAATTCTAAAACCAGTGGTGCTACCCTGCAGATGAAGAAATTTGATCTACATGAGCTCAAGTGCAATCACAGTGGGACCAACTGCCTCTCTGTTTGGCATCAAGATGTACAAATATCTGATACATCCTATGCAGGTATCCATATTTTTCAAAGTAACTGACATGCTAGAATTATCAATAAAAAAGATAACTTCCTGACAGCTGAAATTTCAAAGGAATCCACTCTGCCCTTCTTTTAATGAAAATAAGTAATAAAACCTGAAGTTTGTCTCTCACTAGCAAATCAACTTGGCTGACCTGTATTAAAGACAGAGTAAGAATTTTTGAGAAACAACAGGGAAGGAATAGGCAGAGATTTTAAGCTGGACATTCTCTCCAATAAATATGCGACAGCATGGATGACCTAGCTTTAAAACATGGCCTTGTGGAACACCTGTTCTGTTACGCCAACACATACTAGGTAAAGCATGAAACATACATTTAAACATGTATTTCTTTTGTAAATACATTTTTTGAAGCACAACTTGAGATAAGACATCTGTGCAACAACTGTAGATATAAACACAGCATTTAATTCTCTTGGAAAAGTTATGCTTCACAATAGCCTTCATGGGGAATTACGGATTTTTTGTGTGGCAAGGTACAAGCAAAACCCAAGAAGACAATCCCTTGCAGAAAGTGCTTACACAGCACTTACTTACAAATCAGTTTATTGGGTACTGAGGACAATCACTCCATTCTGCTCCAAGTAATATTTAAACTAGAATTGAAGTGGGGTGGGAGATGGGGGAGGGGGGTGGGGAAGAAGAGAAGTATTTTAAACTGGATGATGCTGACAATGGTTGTTACTAAGTGCACCTGCCTCTCATAAGTCCCAACCTCATGCTCTGGCCAGTAGGATTTTGAAGGTGTATGTGTCCCTTGAAAATGTAATTAATACCTCGGTGGAGTCTTCAAAGGGCAGAAGTTCCTGGTTGCTGTCTGTTTCAGCAGAAACAGAAAAATACTGAGCATCCTCTGATTTGAAGCAAAGTGGAGATAATAACCAAAGGAGAGGGAAGACAAGGGTAAATACAGTGAAACTATCAGGATGTTAGACAGCAGTGGTAAGGATATGAGGGCTCTGCAGTGATGTGGCAATTCCTTTAGCCTGTGGCAGGAATATTTCTCACTGATTAGAGCTAATTAGGGAGGACGAGTGTTGAGTCTTTTTTATTCTCCTCAGTAAATTTGCCTTTGATGCAGACCAGTTATAGCACAGCTCCAGTTCTAAAATGAGTTTTGTGCATCCTTTCTTCACCAGTCCATTTAAATAAATACTAACAGCTCTTTAGGTCAGTTATGCACAATAAATCTATTTTGGTTCCAGATGACTGATTTCTTTGGCTCTGCAAACAAGGTGGGAACACCAGTTTTGTTTCTTTTTAGCACTGTAAAGGAAGTCTTGTTTAATTTTGTGAGTGCTGGAAAAAGTTCAGAGAAAAGGTAAGGAGGTAGTAAAGATTCTGGTTCTGCACATCTTATTGAGGTACCACAACTGACTTACTGGTGAGAAAGTTCAGAAATTTCATGACCAGAAATTGAGGATGACTGGTATTAGGGAAAGGATTCAGTTGTCTGTCCTAGCACAGTTAGGACAGAGAACTGAATCAGAATCAAATCAGTCAGATCAGCTAGTTGGAGGCTGAAGCTGAACCAATTCAGGCAATAAGGGAGGCAATGTATTAGTGGAACAACTCACTTAGGGTTGTTGCAGACTTGTCTGCCACCACTTTTGAGTGGCTTTCTACAATTCAAATGTGAGCTGTGGGTTTGGTTGCTCAAAAGCCTGGGTGAGGTTCTGCTGCCTGCATTATGCAAGTAGCCTCTATCCTTCAAACCAACTAATCCAAGTATCACAAGCAATGGGCAGATCTCTGAAAGTTGAAAGGTTTGAATTGCTCATGCCCCAGAGACATGCAACTTGAATACAAAATGTCCCAAATGGCCAAAAAAGGAGACTCCTTAGGAAATCCAAACCTTTCACCATATTCAACAGAAAAATTAAGACCTCAAGCATACAGGAATATGCCTGCAGTGACATACAGTTAAATCCAGGCAGCACCCAGCAGCTTACAAGCGCACATATGCTGTGTCAGGGAGCAGTGGGCACTTCTGCATGGCACCATGGAATTTAAGTGGATTGAGAAGCCAAAGCCAGGTCAATGCCTGGCAACACCAGGCAGCCTTGATCTTTCCATCTGCTTTCTGCACCAAAACTCACCCTCTGAACTCTGACAGGTGAGCAGAGCACAGCTGCTGACCTCTCACACAACCCATCAGGCTTTCACTGCAGCTTCATTACTGTGCTTTTAATTGCTGTGCCCCAAAAGATGGTTGCTGGTCAGCCAAAGCCCTGAGGCTCTGCAGGTTTCTGCCTTGGCCAGTGGGAGAATGGTGTGTGCCCAAACTGGTACAGAATAGCAAGATGGTAACCATAGGCACTCGGGATTCAAGAGGTAAGCCTGAGTGCTGTCTGTGTGATGGAAGAAGCATTTGCTGTTTTAGTTCCTTTTATTGTGTTTAGTAAAGTGTCCTTTTTTTCTCTGAAATGCTGAGCCTTTTGGTTGGCACAGTTTGGGCTTTTGGCACATTTCAGGGTTGGTTTTTTTTTTTTTCCCTCTGCAGTTAGGAAAAGCTCTTTTTTTAACTGTGAACTTTTTCACAAAAAAAAAGCCCAAATCTTAATAAAATCTGAAGATGGCAGCAATGAAACAGTAGCAAGACTATGGCTACAGCTTCCTGGGCAGATTTGCTTCATGCAGTGAAGAGATCCCCAGCCCACTGCTAAGATGAGTTTGTAAGGTCTCATATCTTGGCAGCTTGGGTCCATGGCTAAGTCGGCTAGCCCTGCATCACCAGCAGGACTGCCCAGCCCTGTGTTGGGAAGGGCAGTGCTTGCTCACCACGGATGCTCACAGGCAGAAGCTGCCTGCACAGAGCCCACTGGCTAGCCCAGCCCTCCTCAGCATGTTTGAATGCCCTTCTGCAAACATGACACAGGTGTGTATACAGGGTAAGAGTATTTGCTGGTTTTGTCTGTACTGAGTTGATGTACACTGAGGCTTTTAGGGATGATGGTTTTACTGTGTTCATATTTTATATCCTTTCTAATATCAGCAGACTGTATCACACTGAAACTGTAAATTGATTTCATGGGTTGGTCACCTCAGAACAATGTCCAGCCTGCAGCAGACAGATATGCTGTACTTAGGTTCAGAGATAAGGCTTGCTTTGTCAGTGGTAAAAGTATTATCACCAGTGTTGCTGTCGGTAGCTGCGGTCCGAGCACCCCACTTCCTCTCCTGTTGGTCCCAAGGCTCCTCCTCCGACTCTCCCTGCAGGTAAGTGTGGAATTCAGCAAAGTTCACCCACCACCACCAGGAACAGCCTGAGCAACGTGGCTGTGATAGAGAGTGATAAAGCAACAGCTATCACCACAAGTTACCAGCATGGGATTTACGGCAGTGAAATTCACCCTGACGAGTGAAGCTTCATCCTGACAAAGGGCACAGAACAGTTCAAAATGCCAGTGAGCTGCTGCAGAGGACAGGAGACAGTAGGTTTAAGTGCCTCATGGAGGCTGTTTTGAGACTCCTTTACAGATTGCCAAATAAATCACAGGCATGGCAGCAACAACAGCCTTGGTGGGGTCTTTGGAGGGGGAGAAGATCCATCAGCTCCCTAACACTTGTGTCCTCAACTGTAGTGAGTCCAGAAGGCGCCCGAGGCTCCTGGCTGTGGTGCTAATGCCTGATTTCCCCCAATTAGTTGCGTGATGGTCGGTGGGACAGGAGGCTGAGAGGGCGAGCAGGTCTTCCTGGACAGCACGGTGGGGGATGATTAGGCAGGGACTGGCAGCGTGCTCCTGCTGCTGCTACTGCTACCGTACGGTGCTTCATGGAGGGGATGCAGAGGCGTAGCAGGCAAGCAGCAGGAGAGTAGGATGCCACATGGCGAGGAGGAGGAAAAGAAAGAGGTGGAGGAGTAGGCAGAAGGGAGATTCAGTTTAACATGGCATGCCAGGCCTCCACTGCTGCTTCCCTCCCTCAGGCCTGCTCATCATGAATTTAATTTGCGCATGGGGTGAGGGGGATTTTGTTGGCATGGTTTTATTCTTATTCGATGTGCTCCTTTGCATGGCAAATGCTGGTAGTGTGCTCATCGCTGTGCTTATAGGCAAACGTGGCCTTGAGTGTACTTTAGTATAAGGCCCTGATTCTGCAAACACATGAATAATCTAAAAAGCAAGAGGACTTAGTAATATGCTTTAATGACACCTGCTTGTGTCTCTATCTCTCTTTTCTTCCACCTCCCAGTATTCTTTTGCTTCTGGATAGCTAGTTTGAGCTCAGTATCTCAATTAAGATTTGAATACAGAAAATATAGTGGTTTTTGGTTGGTATTTTTTTTGGTTGGTTTTTATATTTATAGGTTCACCTCACCTACATATATTCAGCAAAACAAACAAAATCCACTTGTACCTTTTTTTAGCAGGAAAGACTCAGGAAGGGTCAGGCTTCGAATGATGGCAGTTGGTATGCAAGGGCATTGCTATTTGGAAAGATTTGTCTAAACCTGACTCAGAAGAAGTTAGGTATGCTCTTCGGTAGATGATTGTTTGCTTTACTCATAGGCATTAACTTGCTTTCTTAAAAAATTATATTTGTGAAAGCATCTATTGAATTTTTGAGCAGTTTAGCAGAAGGCAGTGCAATTACCTATCATTCTGAAGGAGGATCAGAAAATTCACAAAAGGTAGAATGAGCATATCTATATATACACAGGCACATATATATATATATGATTAAAAATTCAATTTCTGAAAACATTCCTGGGTTTTGGTATGGAGCCTCCGAGCAGCAGCAGACAGCTCCCTCTTCTCGGAGGCTGAAACATCGTTACACAAAGATAGAGAGACACAGGAGCCACTATTCAAATGTAGCCCCTCAACTTTGCCACCACAAGTGGGTTCTATTTTGGTCCTTGCTTTTGAGGCTGCTTTTGATGAAGGGATCAGAGTTTTTCAGCTCCCTGCCATTACATGTTGCTGTTGACCTCTACCTGCTTCTAGCTTTCAGAACTTTGTTTCCATTTCCATTTCTTTAGTGTGAAGGTTAGGGATGGGAATCTGTATTTTTACAATCTTGGTGCCAACTGCTGTGTGCTGTTGTACTGTGGCTCACTTTTACCTCTCTTACATTTCGTCTTGTGTTTCTAGACCTGAATTGTCCAAAATATCTGCTGGAATACAGCCTTCGGACCCACATATCCTGGTGACCAGGGACATAAACTGTTGTATGGCAAATCCCAACTTGATCAAATTGGCAACAAAGCCTCAGGAGTTATTTAGGCAACAAATGACCACTGATTTTGGTAACAGGTAAGCCCCAAATTAAGAATCTGAATATTATTTTCTCTGTGGCTTGATGTGTCCCCTTCAAAATCAGAGTCTTTTCTAAATTACCTTTTTTTTTTTCCTCCTCTCAGCAGTTGTTTTGTTATCCCTGTGCTGCTGTTACATGATCTCTGGCCAACATTTCCAGTGGGCTATCATAAATCTTCAATTACTTGTGTTTCACATTATCTTCAGGCAGCCCAGTTACATCTAGGCCATGGGGAAGCTAGCAAGAGAGTGACCCTGCAGTCACTGGGTATCTGCAAATTCAAGGGTGTGCAGGGGCAGGCACAAACCTTGAGTACCATCCACGTAAGACACTGAGTAACTTATTCCAATTGACCCTCTCCTTGTACAGCTCAGTAGTCGCATACTGAGTAATAACATGACATTTAATATTGCTGTTGTTGAAGAAGAGAGCTAGAGGTGGTATTGGGAAATGGATTTTTAGCAGTTAAGAGAACCGGCTTTTAGTCTTTATAATCTTGCATTTTTGCTTCTGTCCCACAGCTTGGCTGGGTAACCTTTCAAGGTTATAGGAACACCTTTTATGCCTCCTTTTCCTCATTACTAGGAAAACCATCTCAACCTTTATGAATCACTGGGAGATGCAAGTGAGACATAAATGCAGAAATAATATTATTGGTATCGTATTATTATTTTTTTCCCAAGGAAATCACTGTTTTCCACAAAGCAGAGCACATGATTTGTTGTTTATTGTGTAATAATAGCCTTGTGTTTTGATGGTAAGTAGGACACAGATACAGCTTTTCAGTGATGTACAGTACTCTTTCTTATCTTTAATTAAATGCTATTCCCTTGTATTGGAACATATTCTATGATTACACGTGTTTACAGTATCTAAGTAACTTACCATCAAATATACTAATGAAAATCAGCGCCCCAAAGCGACTTGTGCCTTTTGTCCTGTACTATCCCACACCTCTCACATTTTTTATTTTTTTATTATTACTTCGAGTTTCCATTTTAAAAATTAAAGGGTTGATTAAACACTTCTGTATGAATTTCCTCCAACCATCTCTGCTTTTGATCTAGGGACATGTACCTATCTAGCTCTCTGCCCTTCCCCAGAACAGTAACCCCTGGGGATACCATAGAGCATAGAGATGATACAATTTAATAAAGTCACAATAAAACATCCAAGGCCTTTCATACTTTTTCACTTTCTTTAACTCAATTTATTTTTCATTTCATGGACAGAGATTTAGTCCTGGTATTAGTTTATGATTTTGCTGAAAGAATTACCGAACACATACAAAAAGGAAATATTATTTTTATTATTTATTTTGTGCCATGTATACCATAGGAAAAAAAAAAAGAGTTGAAATCACTTCAGTACTGCTGTGTTTTTCATTACAAAGTTATTACATATAGAAATTACTCCAAATTATCTGAAATGAATGGAAATTATGAGGTTTAAATTCCCCAGGTTACTGCAAGCACAGCACTGGAAATTTATTTTGTCATCTTGCTGAACATAATTGCTACAACAAAATTTCTTCCATTTTACAACTGCAGCATAACTTATTTATACCAGTGTTGTTGTAATTTTACATCAATAAGTTGCATGGGAAGGAGTACACAGGTGGTAATTGAAAACAATAATTTGTAGTGGGGTCCAGGTGGAACAGTTGGCTCAGAAAAGACTTCATCTGCTGTTCTGTACATGCTTTGCATCAATGTGGCCTTTGACTAGGGTGCTATCAAACCTCTGGTCTACCCAGCACTGAGGTGGCCTGATTATCCTAAATTACATTTCAAAGTGTCAGCGGAAGAGAGCAACCTATCTATCACCATGGCACTGACCTGCAGCTCACAGGCATAAGTGAAAGTGAGGTGCCTGGGGAGAAGGCAAAATCAAAACTGGGAAAGTGGCAAGCATGATCCTGGCGTCAGGAGCAGCAGCCTTCAAGGAACTGACCTGGAAGGAAACACAATCCAGGACTGGAGTGTGCACGTGGGAGTGTACAAGCATGTGTTCTTGGCATGTTACAGCCAATACCAGCTGTTGACCATAGCTTTTCAGCTTGACCCCATCCTCAGTGAGGGTGGCAATACATTGTCATTTGTTTGTCAAAGGGAACAGTGTTATTTGATCATTTTCAATTAAGATGTGAGTAGTTGCCTGAGACAGAGCAATGACGTTCACATTCATACTTTGCTTCACTCTTTATGAACAGGAATGTGTAATTTGGGTGCAATACACAAGCACTCCCAGGCCAGGCATCTGCACTTCTGCGATCCGTAATTGTCAACAGGAATAATGAAACTGCTGAGGCTGGTACTGCATCTAGAAACTGATGAATTTCCCTGATTGAGTTCTGTTGCCCAAGTTAAAATAATAAAAATAATAACAATAACAGTGCTAACACGTTACTATGGATATACCCTATTTAAATTAAGTAGGAAGAACATAGAGGAATAAAGGACAAGAATGAATGAGGTGCTATTCTCTTCTGATGTTCAGATTTGGATTTTCATGATTCACAAGAGAGAGGCTGGAACGTTTCTGTCATGAGTTCAAGCAGATTTCATTGCTACGTTCAGAGCTTATAGCCCTTTGTTATTTTAAACAATCCAAAGATTTCAAATCCTCTTAAAATCATCTAACAAGGGAAAGAGAAGAAATTGGTTGAAACTTGCACCTGAAAGCAGTATGGATCCCAAATTTCAGGTTGTATAAGTTCTGAGGAGAACCTGTTGAGGGAGGAGGGGTTCTTTGTCCCCTTCACATGAAAACCAAATCGCATATGAATATCTGTCTCTCTCTTGACAATGTTAGGAATTTCCACAATGGAGCAAAATTTAAAAGTACCTTTTCAGACAAGAATACCCCTAACTTTCTAGGAGCTTTTCCAGGATTCTTTTTTTTTTTTTTTTTTTTTTTTTACAGCACAACTTATGCTGGTTCACAAAACTCAGCTTATTGCACCAAGCAATGATGGCATTTGTTTTCCAAAGACACAAACAATCCTTGGATTGAAGTTGTTAGGGAAGACGTGCCAGCTTTTTTAAAAAAGCCTCCCCAGCAACAGTGGATTTTGCCCATCTTCCTTTCTTTCTTCAATTTTTCTTTTTTATTATTATTATTTTTTGTAAATAACAGTCCTCACCAGGGTGTTACGTGCATGCCCAAATGGCGTTCGTTGTAGGACAGAGCTTATCTAGTAGATGGGATGATTGACTCTTATTTACTTTCCCCTCTACCTTTGCCTGTCAACATGCTTACGTAGATGCAGGTGGCCCTTTGCGGATGAGAGAAGGTGCTGGAAAGAATTGTTATCTGTTAGAGAGGGCCTCAAGTCACAAATGTAGGGGCAGGTCTTGTTCTCACTGCAGTCCCTGAGAGTCCTGCAAGTGATTTTGGTGGGGACACAACTGAATCTCTACTATCTGAAATCATAAATCTTAAACAGACCGAATTTTTCCCTTAGGAATGCACCAGTTGCATTGAGGAAAAGAAACAGATCCAAATCCTTCATTTTATCTGACTAATAAATAAATAAATATATAAATCAGTGTTTTTCTTGTGCTCTGGCTTGCTGGTTCCATGATTATTACATTTTTTTTTTTTTTTGTAGGGGGGAGAGTATGGGGAAAGGTATTGTTTTGATCTTGTTAATTTTAATTGAAAAAAGGTGTGGGAGAAAAACTGAGCCCCAGCATTTGCACTGTTATCTGGTATGTTTAACATTTGGAAAGAGTTGGAAAAATGAAGGACTCTGCAGGAAAAAGCAGAAAACCAAATACAAAACAAAATAAAACTAACCCCCCCCCTCAACACAAAACACACACACACACAAAAACACAACCGAAAAACCTCAAACCCACCAAACCCCACAGCCCATTGACTGAGCAGGGGACTCCAGGGAAGGTTTAGAATGCAAATGCTGAGAAAATTTCATTTTCTGCCTTCACTCCTGGAAACATCAGGAAGTGACAACCACCAAAAATAAGGAGACACCAAATGTCTTGAAAACACAGTAAAATCTGTATTGCTTTTGCCTCTCTCAAAAAAGTCTTGGGAGTAGGGCAGGGGATAATACATTTTCCTCTTAAGCCTCCATTTCACTGCACCCTCAAATATACCAGTGTCATGGAAAAGAAAATCAAGTGAATAAATGTTGCAATTTATATATATTTGAATAGATTACAAGAACAATTTTACTGTTTGCTATAAATGAAAAACCCCACCAAATCATTCCTCTAATTGAGGTTCTGAAGCTCTGTTTATGGCTGCAAAGTGATTTGATACAAAAAAAATTACACATTTTGAGTTATTGTATCACCCAGAAATTTGATGCCACTTAACTATGTAATTTTCAGAAATGATATAAAACCACTGCAGAAAAATATTCAGGGAAGCCCAAAAGACCTCTTTTTATCTTTTTTTATGGGTCTAAAATGAGAACTCGCAGAGATCCTTGCACTGTATGTGAAGGCTGAACTGCCACCTCGGGAACTTTATTAATATGTATGTAAATATGATCTGGTTAGATCCTGTGTTTCTGTGTCATTTCACAAGGTGGAGCGGCTAACTAAGCCGATCAGATCAACACCCTGTGTTTATTATTATTTATTTCTTTTCCCAAGCAGCAACATTTAAAGGTTCAAAGAGAATGAGGACAGCAGCCTCATTTATGTCAAGACTGTCTCAAACCTCCTTCCTTCCTCCCTTCCTTCCCTCTCTTTCCCCCCCTCCAACACCCAGATCTGTATCAAAAACAATTTACTTCTAACTTAGCATGAGCTTTCTCAGTAAAGACTGGGAAGAAACTAAAATCACATCACACAGAATCTGCAGCTCCAATTTTTCTTCCCCTGAAAAGTTATTTGAGCAAATGGAGAGAAAGTGGAAATGCATTCAAAATGTGTCCAAGTGACACATCAAGCTTATCCTCTGTGAGGATATTGGGACTTCCTCTTTGCACTGAAGCCACTGTTATTTATGTATCTATATCCATTCCAAATTTTAGCTGAAGACATTGCACGATTAAGAATAAAAAATAGAAAAATAAAAAATAAAAAAAGAAAGAAAGAAAAACCCAGAAGCTGAACATGTGTGTGCAGAGAGTTCTTGACTCAGCATGCCTTGTTGTATATAGGATAAAATGGAATATTTAACATCATATTATCTTGATTTCCCTTATGATAAGGACAGTGTTTCTGGATGAGAACTCTTCAAATCCCTGGTATATTATGAAGACAGAAAAGATGATTACCTTAATACAAGTTATTTTCTGCAAGAGAGTGCATTTTCCCCCCTAATTTTAAACAAGGGACTTTAGCACCTTCGAAGCTAGCTAAAAGCCTGCTCTCTTCTTGCGGGTTTTGCTCCCGTATTGCCTGGTTATTTTTATTTATTTTGGATTTTTTTTTTTTGTTGAAGTCGTTGTTGGGTTTTGGGTCCTTTTGTTGCGGTTACGTGGAGCTGCGGCCCCAGGTTCGCAGGCCGGTGGCGTGAGCCCTGGTTGCACCGTTTCCCCACGTCGGGCGAGCAGGGGCCGAGGCACGGGCCCCCTTTCCCGGCCGCGGGTACTGAGCACGGCCGTGCTGTCCGGGACAAAGTGCCGCCGCCCAGGGCAGCCCTCAGGGACCCCGGCCCCTCGCAGTGGGGGCTGCTGCCACCGGCTGAGGCGGGGCGGGGGGAGAGCACAAGCGCGGGGCCAAGCTGCAGATGGAGGCGGGTCGAGGGATAGGTCAAGGTTAGAGAGAGCTTGCTATTGATCTGGCTTTGAACGCGAGACAGGGAGAGCAGAGAGACTAAAGGGGGAGCTGTGAGACAAGACATTAACAGCTTTCAGTGCTAATGATCACAAGTGCCAGACAGGGGAGGAAAGAGGAGACTGAGAAATCACTTTGGAATTTTTTTTTTCCTTATTGGGATGTATTTTCTGAGGAGGAGGAAGGTTGGGGGCTCGCCTCCCTCAGCTCTGCCCGCACCCGAGGGGAGGGGGCTCCGCAGCCGGTCGCCCGCCTGGTCAATCATTGCCGTCCCTTATCTCTTGCTCTCAGTGCCCACTGGAAGACACTGGTTAATCAACAGATGATGCCCAGTAACTTCCTGATAAGCTGCGCTCCGAAGGCGTGCAGCTTTCTGCAGCTTGCTGAGAAACGGCCGCAGCCGCCGCGGGCTGGACTTTGCACCCCACGGCCCCGCCGTGACCGGGCCGCAGCCCCGCCGAGCCGGGCCGCGCTTTGCACGGCAGGCGCGGCCAGACGAAGCCTCCCGGCCTCGCCAGCTGGGAGGGGAGGAGTGATCAAAGCGGGGAGAGGAGTGAGGGCAATCCCCATCCCCCCTGACCTGCCCGGGCCCCCTTTCCCACGGATGCGGCGGCCAACGGAAGGGAGCCCCTTCCCTCCATCCCCCGCAGGTTGCCGCATCTCGACCCCGGAGGGCCATACGACACTGCCCGGTAGGGTCTGCACGGGACCACCTGTTGGGGCCCGGGGCCGCTGGGCCCTTCCCTCCCTTGTCCGGCGGCGGGGAGCTTCCGCCGCTACCACGCTCGCCTTTCTTTGCAGGACCCTGCTAAACAACCCAAAACACACACTGCGAAGAACCTGAACAGCTTCAGCGCCGTTAAATGGCTTTTACGTGTTTGCCGTGCTCTAACACAGGCGAGGGTTGAACCGCGGGGGCTGAAGAGAGGGTCACTATGAGGCTGGCCCGGCGCCCCCTGCCTGGAAGGGGAGCTGCGTGGGGGCCAGGTGCCCTCGGCGTGCGGCCGGACCGGGTGCCGGGAGGCCGGGGTCTGGCAGAGAGCTGTGAGCGGGCGGGCGGGTGTGGGGAAGGAAAGGCAGATTTGTTGGAGGAGGCGAGAGCGATGCTGTTTAGCCAAATTCTACTCAAAGCTGATTAAGGGCACCGAGATGAATTCTGGTTCCCCCCCAAAGGCTCTCACACAATTTAATACCAAAAAATAACGTGGAAAGTAAATGACAAGGCTAAAGAGCGGCTCTCTTAGCTTGCTCCGGGTGGAAGCTGGGTTACTTGGGTTTCTGCTCCATCTGCCTCCAAGTCCCACCCCCCCCTTTCCCCCCCCCCCTCCCCCCTTCCAACTCCCCTCGCCCTGTCCAGACCTGGTGCTGAAAAGCTGTTCGCACCGAACAATTTCCTTGTCTAGGGGCTGGGGGGAGGTAGGGGAAGATGGAGACAAGAGAGAGAAAAAAACCGCAGGAGATGTGCTGGGAGAACGGAAGTAGAGGAGAAAAAGTTGGTTTCCAAGAATCTCCCAAGTTAGAAGCGCAGGCAGTTGTGGGCATTTACCTGCGTGTGAAATAGGAGGACAAGTGCACTGAGATTCGGTCCCTGGGAACTCAGCTTCTCTCTATTAGTGGCTGAGACTTAGTTTCTCCACGGGAAAATCCTCTCTGCCAGGATTTTAAGGGGGGGGGGGGGGGGGGGGGGGGGGGGAAGAGAGAGAGAAGAGGATCGGAGCGTGTGTGCGTGTGTGGATCGGGTGTGCGCGCGTGTCCCGCTACCATCACACTTCGGGTAGGGAGAGAGGAGGGAGAAAAGAAAGAGAAAAACCCGTCTCCCTCAACCCACACAGATATTTGTGTTCTTGGAAAACTGTTCGAAAGAAATGCAACGGGGACGTGCTAGCCGCCGAGGAGCTGCGGCGGCGCCTTGATGAAAGAGCGGCCCGAGATCCCCCTGGGAGCTGCCGCTCCCGGGCACGGACGGCGGGGATCGTGACCCAGCGCCGAGCCCGGACGGCGCAGAGCGGCCGCCGCAATGAGCACCAGCGCAACGGCGGCACCGGAGGGCAGCGCCCCGCAGCCTCCAGCCCGCACCTGCCTCCCCCGGCCCCGGCCGCCTCCCCCCGCCCTGCCGAGCCCCCGCCGCGCCCGGGGAAGTTTGGCCGTGCGTGAGGATGCGGATCTGCTCCTTGCCCCCCGCTCTCCTCCGCTGCCGGCACTCCGTGCACCGCGAAAGCGAAGCTGCACAAAGCCCGGAGCGGCTCCGAGCCCTGCATGGGCTCGACTTGGTGTGTGTGCGGTGTGTGGTGTGTGTGCGGGTGTGTGTGTGTGTGCGCGGGTGTGCGCGGTGTGTGCGAGTGGCGTTTCGTGTTCTCTCGCAGGGTACAGTGTTAAAAAGCCACCGCTAGTCGCCCCCAGTGCTCCTACTCTCTGGGTCTTTTTGTCTCTAGTGCAGATTAAACGTCACGTCCGCACTTGAACTTGAATTTTATCCCATTGTACAGAGGCAGCCCCAGCCATAGAGAGACAGAGCGCTCCCAGAGAACCAGGACTCCGCCATCTTCACATTGCAATATATAATAGTAATAGCCAGCACCAGCCCAGCTGCACTGGGGGCTTCCTTCCTTCCAGTCCCAGTGCCAGGCGAGGGGGGAAGAGTGCAAAGTGGTGCAGGAGCACTGGCAAGCCAAAAGCACCCGGGCAGAGCAGTGCCACTTGAACTGGGAAAGAGGAGACACAGTTTTGGCTACCCCTTTTCAAAAAAATTCTCTCTATATATCTACCCAGCAAGGGTCAATTTCTGAAAAACATTTTTTTTGGCAATTTTTTTTTTTTGTGTGTGGGCAATCCCAATTCTAGTACTTTTTTTTTCTTCCTGCTTTTCAGATTTTTGCTTTTTTTTTTTTTTTAATAATTTCTTCCCTTTTTACCCTCCTGGTGGAAAAGCGCACTTGCCAATTTGCCAAGCACTCTGGAAAGAGGGAAAAAGAAAAGTGTCACTGGCGGTGCATATCCTTCTAAGTTCAAGAAGAGATCTGGAAGTCCAAGTGGCAGAAGCAGTGGAGAAAAGACAGTGTGTGAAAGAGAGAGAGAAAAAAAAAGAGCGAAAAAGAGCTTTTCTTGATGATGATGATAATTTTTAATTGAGAGGGGATCCCATCCAGTGCACCACAGCAGCGACAAAAAGGAGGCGTTTTTTTTTCTTTTTCTTTTATTTTTTTTAAGAAGAACTCGATAAAGAAGAAGAAGAATAAAGAGGAAAAAAAACAGAGGAGGATCGCCCCCCCACTACATCCCCCCAAACCAGTGCAGCTCTCCAGGCGATGCCAGTGTAAATGCCAGGGCAATGTCCCGTCGCAAGCAGGGAAACCCGCAGCACTTGTCACAAAGAGAGATTATCACACGTAAGTTTGAACTTGGAACCAGACCGAGCCGAAATCGAGGAGCAAAATTAGGGAAGGGGAGGAAGCTGGGGGGGGGGGGGGATATGAGGAAAGACTCCAGGAGAAACCAAAGCTGGTAAATGACTTCAGAGAGAGGGAGAGGAGAAGGGAATTAAAGAGGGGAGGGGGGTGTGCGGCTAGGGGGGATGGGCTGGGGGTGGAGGGGGGGAGAAGCCCGAAGTTTGCTGTGCGTTTTTGCAGCGGTGCGGAGGTGAGGCGGGCAGGCAGGCGGCGTGGAGCGTGGAAGGCGCTGCTGGCGGGGCGAGCGTGGCGCGGGGCTCCCCCGAGGAGCGGGCATGGGGGGCGGCGGGGAGACGCGCGCTGTTCCGGGCTGGGCCGGGCCACCCCGCAGGGCTCTGCTGCTCGCCCCCGGCCCTGCTCCTCTTTCCCTGCTCCTAGGGTAGCGCGGAGCAGTGGGAAAAGTTGCTTCTGCGTGACAAGCGGGCCGGGGAGAGGGAGGCGGATCAAGGTGGGCAGCGAGGGTTGGAAGCAGCGGAACGGCCGGGGGGGTGCTTAACGGAAAGCACATGGAGAAGGTGGCCGGCCGGGGCAGCGCGGGCCGGCAACGGCGGGCGCCGAGCTCCCTTCGCGGGGCCGCGGGGCAGGTAGCTGGGCAGGCTGCGCCCCGCCCGCCCCAGGTGCATCGCCGGAGGGGGAGATAGCTCTCCTCCAAAGAGGGGAAGAAGCAGGATCAGCTCGGCTGGGGTTAGAGGCAGGACAAGGGCTGCAGAGCGGCCGGGGGCGGGAGGCAGTGTCTGTTGGTGGCGGGGGCCTCAGGGAGAGCCGAGGCGGGGGACGGGGCTGGGGGGCCCGAAATGCGGGCCGGGCAGCGGCACCGGCTCCTATGCCGGACCAGGAGCGGAGGCTGCACTTTCCCGAAGCTCCCATTGTGAAATGAAAACGCACACATACCCGCCCCCCCACTCCCACCCCCCTCCACCCCCCGAAAAAAATATAGGGAAGGGAAAGATAGAGCGGGGGGAGGGAAGGAGGCTCCCCCCTCCCCCCTTTCCAACTCCAGCATCCCCCCTCCTCCCCGTTCCCACCCCTAAAGCTCCAGGAGAGGGACGAGCGCCTGCAGGCACAGTCGGGGGCAGGTCCCTGCTCCGGGCACCCCGCTCCGCTGGTCCGCCGCTCCTGCAGAGCTTGTGCCGCGGGGGAAGAGGAGAGGGTCTCCTCCCGGGGCGCGGGGCCCCCAGGGCTCCCCGATGCTCCGTCGCCACCGACGGACGGGGAGGGGGTGGGAGGTCAGGAGGTCCCCATTTCCCTCCTGTAGCATCGGACCTGTTTCGGGGGAGGGCGGGTAAAAAATGCCCGGGGCTCCGTTTCAAGGACTGGGGGGGCGGAGGCCGGGATGGGGCCCCGCACCCCGCCGGGAAGGCCGGCCGGATGCACACCCCCCACCCCACCAACCGAGTCCGCAAGTTGCTGCGGGGGGCGGCGGCGCGCACGGAGCCAGCCCGGGGCTGAGCCTGAGCAGCAGCGGATCCGAATATTTATGTTGAGATTTTAAAGAATTTAAATAAATAAATAAAATATTCCCCCGGCTTCTCTCCCCTCCCCTGAAAGCCAAGAATAGGAGCCATCTGCCAGGAGCATTTGGTGCTTGCGAGCTCCTCTCTTTCTTTGTTACCGGTGATAAATTTCTGTTTGTAAGATTTCCTTGGGAATCGAGATATATATGTGTATATAATTTTTCCACCTCCTGTGAGATTTTTTCCTTTCCGGAACGGAGGGTTGTGGGGGGACGGTTTGGGTCCCGAAATCGCAATTTCTTTCGCTCTGTCTTTCCTTTTTCTTTTCTTTTATTTTTTCTTTTTTTTTTTTTTTTTTTTTGTGTGTGCCTTTTATTTTTTAACCCATTTTTCCTCCTCCCCCCCCCAGCCCATCAGCTGGTGGAACACAAATGAAGATGCATCTGGTATTCAGCTCTTTCTGGGTGTGTGTGTGTGTGTGTTTTTAATTCATTGTTATTTTGGAGCCAGATTTGCATCACCATAAAAGATGGCTTTCCCCCCTCCTCAATTCCCTCCCCTTCATTAACTGCATTTTTGTTTTTAACCATCCGGTTTGGAAAAAGTGTTTCCCTTTTTGTTGGTGGCTTCTTAATTTCCCCCACTTTTAAATTTTTTAAAATTATTTTTTAAGAAAAAGCATCCACAACCCTCTAAATCCCCCTGTGCAATTTCTGCTACTTTTTTTCTGTCTCACTTGTGAGGAGATGTGGGGTATTGAAAGGGGGTGCCTGGAAAATCTGGTTTGTTGCACACGTCTGAATTTGTTTAAAGGGTGAAACACTTATTTTCTCCCTGCTTTTGCTGCTGGTGAGGGTGGGGGTGGAGAAGAGAGCCAGGTAGGTTTGTTCTTCCAATTTGATCTCCTTTTCTGATCGCTTTACTTGAAAGTAAATAATGAGGCAGGAGAGCATTAAAAGGTACCAAGGAGCTGCGTGTACAATGGGTTTAGCGGGGAGGCTGGGGAGGAATGGAGAGCAGAGCGGTACGCAGCTTTCCTCCCTCCCCTCTTGCATTTATCTCTCCATCCTGAGGAAGCTGGCGGAGCAATCAGGCTGCATACTGAACAGTGGCAGAAAAAAATGAAGGTATCCAGGGGCGGTGGGGGCCGGGACGGGGGCACCGGGACGAGCAGCCTTGCAGCGCACAGGCACTGAGCCTGGGCTGCGAGGGTTGCAATCTCCGCACTCCTCGGGAAGGTGTCTGTCATTCCTGGGGAAAAGCAGCCAGGGACGCTGTCCTCCCTAAAGGGGAGTTCGGAAAGAGGAGGGCAACGGAATGGGAAACATTGCAACAAAATAAAGCTAACTCAAGCCAAGCCCCCAAAGCTGGGATGAATTGGTACTGTTTTAAAAAATCTTGCGTTTATGTCATGCTTATCTTGGGCTTCCCCCCCCCGCCCCCCTTCTCCGTTTTTGGCATCTGTGAGGAGAGTTACATTTCAGGATGGATTGGAGGTCTGTGCCAGGCAAGGGAAGAGATTGGGAGAGAGATGGGAAGAGAGGGAGAAGGGTTTTCTGACATTGCTCAGCTGGAGTTTATTGGGTTTCATGCTCTTGGTGTTTAGAGAAATGTTTAGATCCTGAGCGTAAGAGAAACAAACAAACACAGAAAGCAGGGAGGCTGCAGTGTAGCTGTGCTCCAGAGTTGAAGCGTCTCATTAGCACAGTGGTCTTTAAGACTACCAAGTGAAGTGGCCTGTTCGTCCTCACCAGGCTTACTCAGGTAGCCTTGCAGTGGGTGCATGTGTAGGACCAAACGTGGGGAAACACATGGAGATGAAAGAGAGCTCTGGACCTTTCTTCAGTGGTGTTGGGCAGAACAAACTTTGTAGCAGAGCTCACTTAGATGGCTGGACAAAGCAAAAGGGGTGATGATGTAGAGAAGAGGAGGCTGAGCTGTTGAGCTGCTCCGTGCAAAGAAACGTTATTTTGGTTTGATTCAAATTGCTGATTTTCCAGCTTAAGTTCTTTTTTTAACTTGAGAAATCTGTTTTCGAACTAGCCCTGCATTTTGCATTTGAAGGAAATTTGAAAGGCGAGAGCATGTGAAAAGCTCACTGGTAGCAGTTTTGCAGAGGGTGGCAAAGCAAGAACATTTTTGTAGAGCAGCAGCAAAGATAGGGAGGGAAAGGCACAGTAAAATCATACAATTCCAGGTAAAGCACCAGGTTTCCCAAGGAGGCTCTTCAGTACCTGGTCAACAGGTTCCTTAGGAAGAGTAATAGTTTCCTTTATTGCTTTGTATTTGTATGTAGTCATTAAAAACAATAATAAAAACCTTATGATTTTTTGCATGTCAAAGTTTTGCAAATTGCTTCGAGGAACTTCTCTTAAAATGCACTTAGATTTAGTGCAACTAATGCGCTTTTCCTGCAGGAAACCCCCACACCGATGTAATCAACTGTAATGCAAAGAAAATATAAGTGATGACTGGAGAATTGGTGAGGAAGTTATTATTATTTTGGAGATGGCTGACTTTTTCATAATATCCGCATAGTTGTGCACAGAGCAGCTTAGTAGCTTTTAGAAGACATTACATGTGTTGGCTTTAAATAGGACAGGAAGGAAAAAAAGGGTTCTGTGCTGTTGACTTCTATGTTACCTTTCATTTGACTATATTTGTATCGGGTTTACAGGATAGAAAAATAAAAACTGGCACATTTTCATAGTTCCTGGTCTTTTAAATTATTTTGTAAAAACCGGTGCAGGGTAACTGGACTGTGGATCTGGGTTGTTCTGTCCTTTTTGGTTGATGTGCTCAGTGGCTTAAATAGATGTACATCGGGTGAGAAATAATTTGCATTTTTTTGCTGGTCGGCAGATGCAGAGCATATTTTGTCAGCCTTATTTAAATACCGAGAAATAAAAGTCTTTAGGATTTTGCAACCTGGCTGCCTTTAGTAGGAATGGTTGGAGCCCTTGTCTTGCACAAAATTAATTTCTCTGCAGAACAAAGAGTTGTGTAGTGGCGTATTTGGTAATAATTACGACTTAGAGGAGCGTGTGCTCATACAAATTATTGATACCGGTTACCGAATTCAATTGACACCTCTTCGGTGGCTCTTCTAGGGCTGAGCTTGCTGCTACCAGATCCTTTCGCTTAAAGAACGCCTCGCACGAGATGTTCGCTTCTCTCCCACATTTCCTACCTGGATAGCTTTGCTCTCGGTGTTGTTTGTTGATGGAAAAATACTTTCCAAAATAAACTTTGCTGGCTTTTTCAGTTGCCTCGCAGAGTCTGCCTGGTGCACCGACTGCCAGTGGCGGGTGCTGGCGACTAGGGGGAGCTCCCGGCCCGCCGACGGTCGCCGGCGCCGGGATGCTCTGCCCGGGAACCGGCCGCCGCGGCTCGGGCCGCCGGCGCTGCTGCAGAACGCTTCCCTCTAAAGTTGTAGTATTGATTTTCATGCGAAGATCTATAGAACGCTCGCTGAGAGGGGCTGCCAGCCAGACAAATCTATTTTTAGCTAAAACGCAGCTGATTAATTGACTCGGGCGGACAGGAGTTTTTTAATTAAAATTAGTTTTTAACAGCGTCTTTTATTGTCAACACACGGGCTCTAAATTCTCCATTTGTTGTCAGATAGTGATCGGGGTAATGATACCTATACATGAGCGAGTCTGTGCGTGTGTGTGTGTGTGTGAAAACCCATGGAGATCCGTTTGTTTGCTCCAGTGGGTGTAGAAACACAGAGCGAGGAACCTGGAGTTCTAGGAGATGTGTACAGGAATAAAGCAGACATACATGGACATAATTTGGCATTGTCAGAAAGCCACATGTACCCCCACAGAGGGGATGTAACATTAGATGGTTTACCGTACTTTGAGCCTCAGGTCTTTATAGCAAAAAATCTGTAGCTCCTGCAAATGAAAATAAGCATTATTTATTTATTTCTTTTTCCTAGAGAATTAAACACAAAATTGCATCTGTCATATAGAAGTTGCTGCTGAGCAGCTCCCGGGCTGCTCCTTGGTGTTTGTGCTGTTCTCTGCTGCAGTTGGCTTGTGCAACGTGGACGGACTTTAGCGGGACTTTTTCTTGCCTAACCATACAATTCCGTGGCATACATATGGGGAGCTTTGATCAGTGGAAGTTTATTTTACCCAACCTGACAAATTCAAGTTATAGCATTATTAACATAGCACAAGCATCTTCTTATTTTTAGGGTGCAATATGTGGATGGAGGTTATCTTTTGACAGGAAAGCAAATTTTATTGTAACTTGAAAGAGAAGCAAATTAGGTCAGACAAAAGATCAGGGCTGTCATCAGCTCTACAAAAACCCCTTCACTCTTAGGTAGAGAGGGCCAGCAATTTATCTGATGATTTCTCTACT
Source organism: Melopsittacus undulatus (assembly GCF_012275295.1). Classification (NCBI taxonomy): domain Eukaryota; kingdom Metazoa; phylum Chordata; class Aves; order Psittaciformes; family Psittaculidae; genus Melopsittacus; species Melopsittacus undulatus. The sequence continues at coordinate 25,293,401 of NC_047530.1, forward strand.
TCGTTTAATGTTTCAATTGAGCTAGTTGGAAGCATATAGACTGCAACCAGCTTGTTTGGCAGACGGGTAAGCTGAAAAGCACAATTCTCCGGGCTGCTGCTGATGCTAGTGTTCCCCAGCCACGGGGAAAACCTTCCCTTCTCCCCTCCCGAAACCTCAGACGTTGCCGACTGTGGCTTTCCTTCCATTCCATGACTGTTAACTTTTACCAAGAGAAGCAACGATCCCCCTGTCCTCCCCGTTGCTTCTGCCTGTCCAGCTCACACTCTGCCTCCCACTCATCCCATTCCCCCAGGTCGAGGCCCAGTGGAAAAGCCTCCTTGCAGAGACCTGCTACCCCAAAATGGCTTGCCACCTCCTTGCTGGAGTATTTCCTTCTTTCTGTTGCAGCTTGGTTTCCCTAGGGTTGTGTTGCAGTTGTCAGTTGAATCTGATCTCCCCTCGGCAGCCTCCAGAGAAAGCACACAGAGAAATAAATGGGGGCTGGGGGTTCCTGCCTGCTTTAAAGTTAGCTATGCTGTAAAAGCACTTGATGAAGCATCAGCATTGGCTGTAGACAGATTTATATATATGTATCTTTTTAATGGGGGAGGGAAAAGGCATCAATAATTGTGTGCATTGATAAGTGCATGATTCATTCAGCTTCGCTTACTACGGCACCTTCCTCTTTCGTGTTTATTTACTTTCTTAAAATGTATCTGGGCAGTCTGCACACCGTTCCTCGGCACCCACCGTTACAGCCTCAGAGGCAGTTGTGTGTTCAGCTCCTGAACATCAGTTAAATTTGCTCACTCTCTGCCCGTCCTCCCTCCCGAAAAGCTGGTGCGTGCACCGTACTGGAGACCCTTGCTGGAGCTTTAAGTAGCAGCTTCTTTTTTTTTTCCTTCTTTTTTTTTTTTTGAAAGGATATATAAAAAATTCCTAAAGCAGGCTATTTGAAAACAAATTAAGGCAGAGGGATGCACTTCATGTGTTGCAGGCACGTGCCAGTAGAAGGGGGTTAGAAGAATATCATCATTTTACTGGCAAAAGTGACACCAGATCGGGGATTTGATTAATGGTGTAGCATTCACAGGGACTTAGTTCTGTGTTTTTGACATATGCAAGTCTTTTGTGTTGTTGCCTCAGTGCAAGAAATTGTGTTTTTTTTTTTTTTTTCCTGGAGCAGCTGATAATTTGTGTGTGTGCTGAATATGCCCAAGGTACTTTCCAAAGACTAGGCACTAGACAGCATAGTATTAAAAAGGAATCCAAAGTTAAGGGAGAGGAAAAAAACACACTGGTTTACTTAACTTTTTTATGACCCCTTTTACTAAGCCACTGGAAGGAGCCATAAATTCACTGAATGTTATAATGAATATGCTTCAATGAAAGTAAAAAAAAGGCTTAAGAAAATTGTATATAAGCAACAGTGTGCCGTACACAATTGAGAAATACAGCCTCTTTAGAGCAGGATATTTGAGAAAGGAGCAGAGCTGTTGTGTATTTAGTACATGTTCTAAACTAATTACTTAATTTTGATCATGCCTTTTAAATGCCTTTTGATCATGCCTCGGGTAGAGAATCTGTGCTTCCAATATCATTTTCTACGCCAGTAAAAAGCCTGTACCCAAATATTGCTCCTTCTCCTTTTGTGGCACCAAGCGCTCCTTTCTCTCCTTGGTTGTCGTTTAGTTTTAAATAAAACAAATGTATTCACTGGGGAACAAAGAATGCTTTTATATCACATCATCACATCCCATTTTTATCTGCAGAGATTTACAGCTTCTGCAGTCTATAGAGGAGCCTATGCATTTTACACTCTCAAAAGCAGTAAATATTTTTTATGAACGTACAGTTTACTTAAGGGGAGACACGCCACTCCCTTCTTTAACACTGTACATAGTTTCAGATGAAATAGCATCTGATAAGTGCTGGAGAGTCACACTGATCCATGGATATTCTTAGCTTTTGTTCTGTTTGGGTCCAGCATGGTCATTGTGTCATTTTCCTTCTTCTCCATAAACCCTGATGTGTTGGCTGGCTCTTTGTGGAGGTGCTTGGGCTTGCTCCGTCTCAGGTGTGTACGGAAGGTTAAACTGCTTTCTGAGAGATTTAGGCTACTTCTGCAAAAGGTGTCTGATTAAAGGCATTGCAGCAGAGCCCTCTAACTCAAAGCTGTGCAGGGTGCAAACACATTGGAGTGAAACAGGCTATTTCACCCACCCTCCCTGCACTGCTGGGTCCCCATCCCCTCCATCCTGGTCCCCTTGCTGTTGGTACCTAGCAGGGGCTGTGCTGTGTGCTGGGCTCCATCTCTCCTGCTGTGGGCCACCACCACCCGCTATGCTGAGCCACTGTCCGGTGTGCGGGGCTGGTGTGTGTGCTGCGGTGGCGGATGTGACCGGACGGCTTTGGCTCGGCAGCTGCAGAGAGGCCACGCGCGGTGCGGCGGAGTTTTACTGCTGCTCTTGCTGCCTTTGTGCACTTCACACATGCCTGAGACTCACTCGGAAAGTGAGGCAGAGCTGCAGCTCATAACCCCGGTTTCTGGGGCTTCCCCATCACATTGCTTCTTTTGGCCAACTCAGCCTCAGACTTCTGTTTAGAAAAAAACATACCACAAACGATTGTTTTTCAGTCCTCTGAAAAATTAAAAATTGATGGCAGGTAAGCAGTGCTTAGAACTGCTGAGGGTGGTGCTGAGGCAATATGTAGGCATAAGCTCAACTCTGCACCTTGCAGCTGCAGGGTCCTGCAGGAGGCTCTGGAAACAGGTTATTGATAAACTTTGATGGCGAGGAGCTGCATTGCCCGCTTTGAGCAATGCTAGTCTTTATGCAGTGAGGATCCTGACACTGATTGCAGCGATAACCCAGCTGAAGAGTGTGTGATGCGAGCTTTTTCCGTTAAGCATGTTGATGTTAAAGTAAATGTGACATGTGGATGTTGATTGAAGGGACATCATTTTCAGGCCTGCTTTGCCCCAACAACACCCTGAAGAGCAAGTCACTTCTTTGTGCTGACTCCCCAACTAAGCTGAGCTCTTTCTGGATGTGCCTTCAAGACAGCAGTGACTGCATGTGGAGAAGGGTGCACTTGGCACACAGCGGCACACTTGCAGGCAGCTTCCCATGCCTGGACAGCCATGTCCCCATAGTGGACTCTGGGCTGCCCCAGCTTGTCTCAGAGATGGGTGGCTCCTGGGGTAGCCCACACTTCACCCCTCAGGTGGGCACCAGGGCAGGCAGTGGCTGTGGTGGGGTGCTGGGGCAGATAGGGTACGCAGCAGCACCTCTACAGTGAAGGCACTGGCAGTGCTTGCTTTAACCACCCTGTTATCAATTTGTGCAGAAATCGGCCGCAGAGAGGAGGTTTCACACGCAGCGCTTTGCCCTAGCACCAAGCCATTCCATCTACCCCCTTTTCCTGACTCCTTTTGATAGTGTGGGATGGGATAAATAAGGAAGAGAATAGATTGGCAACTTTTTGATCCCTTCTTACTTTGGTTCTGCAGTGCAATAAAAAATCAAGGAAATAAATTAGTGCTGCTTGGATCCAGCCTCACCCAAACCCTGTGAGCAGGCATCCATGGTCCTATCCTCTGAGGACTTGTAAATGATTTTTAGTAACACAGTCTTTTTCACTATTAGTGGGTAGGAATTTGAGACATCTGACAGACAGAAAGTAGTTAACATGTGCATTTGCTTTAATACTGGGCATGAGATTATTGTTTGCATGGGGCACATATGTTCTAATGATGTCACCATGCTGAAGTAGGAGCACTGGTGGTTTTGTGACAGTGCCTTTATGGAATTAAGGAGTTTGTCCACTATATTCTGGCATGGTAGGCAGCCAGAGAGCCTGGAGATGCTGCTTAGAGTCCAGGCAATACGTGTAATGTTTTTACTTTTAGAAGCAAATGATTCAGATCATCCAGTTGCATCAATTTGATGAAACCATCAGGTAACAACAGTGTCACTCATGTCCCCATAGATCGCCCATCCCTGACTCGCTGTTCTGCCTGGGCAGGCAATTCCAAGGCAGTCCTGCTTGAAGGAATCTCTGGGTGCAGGGAAAATGCCGGGCACACCTTAACACACCTGGAGGAACCAGAGCACGAGTCCTGGCTGGAAATAGCTCATTTGCATTTTTTTCCTTTTCCCACGTAAGGGAGATGAGATGTTTTCCATCCTTCTTTTTTGTGTGGTTTGATTTCTCCTTCTTAAAAATAATACAAATTAATTTTAAATAAATACTCATGAGGAAACATCCTCCTCCCCCCAAACCCAGCTACCAACAAACAGCAATAAAACCACAGAGTTAAATTCAAATAATGTGAAGCGACTCATTTGAAACCCACAGACACAAGTGAAGTCAGAACTTTAGATTGAGACTGGCCTAAATTGCCCCATTGGTATTAAAGGACTCCTCAAACAGCCTAAGATCTTGGCTATTGTATTAACCAGGCATGACCCGATGTGTTATGGGCTGGACTTGCAGGCTTTTTTCTCTTTTCCTTTGTGCGTTTTAAATCTCTCCTGTAATGTTACTTGAATGTAGGTTTTTAATGACTTGTCAATAGGAAGGATTTAGGTTTTATTTTTTATTCTGAGTAAAAAAAATGCAAATTGACATGGATAAAATGCATTTGAAGATCTATTCAGTATTTTGTTTTTCATTCTTTTATGCCTGTTTTCCATGTCCTGAATAAGGGGCTATAATACAGCTTCTGCATTCTTAGGTGTATGGCTGGTCTCATGCTTGATGATTTATTAAGCTCAAATCAGAAATAGAGTTGATAGCAAAAAGTCTTTTGATATTTTGAAACCCAATTACTACTGATCACGCAGGCCCAGCATACCAAGAAAACAAAAATCTGATTTTTGGTAATGTGACGACTGACAAAATATGAAGGAATACCAGATGTTATTTAAAAAAAGTGCCATTTCAGAGTCCTTGGAAAGAGAGTGAGCAAGTGTAAGCAAATAGGCATATGTGGATTTAACTAATATTTAGATGAAGTGTAGAACTGAAAAGAAAGAATTTGTAACACTTTACCTGGTCAAACCTCCTTCATGTTTCCACAGGTGCCTGATCAGGACCCTTACCAAGTGCAGCACTTTTGCTACATTCTTGGAAGAGCACAATTTAAATTGCAGGCAGAAAAATGTAATAAACCTCACATAAACAGATAATAAAGTTGAAATCTGTGCTTTTCCTTTTTTTTTTTTTTTTTTGGTACATAGAGATATATATGTATATATATATACATATATATATGCTCCAAAATTCAGCCTTTGTAATTTAAGAGATGCACTTCAATCTAAAGGCTCTACGGGAATGTTAGGTGAAACTGGTAATAAGCATTTTCCCCCTCTGGCACCCTATTTCCTTACAATCCTTGGTTTAGTTCCTGTTTTCATGTTGTCTTTTCCAGTTCTTTGTCCCATCTCCTGCATGTGTATCTGCATGCCTGTGCGTGCCTCTCTTTATGTTTTTTTTTTAATATTTTGACACACTGCTCCCCCTTAATAGGAATTCTTCCCACAAATAGCACGCACATTTCTAAAGGACCCTTTTCATAGTCCTTTTCTTTTGGCTCTAAAATGATGTATATGTAATTGGTAATTAAAGGTGCAAGCTCTCTTCAATATAAACAATATTGCTCAATGTTAGATCATTAAAGGGAACCACAGCACTAAATAATTACCTTTTGCATCGTGACACACTGTTCGCAGGCATCCACTCCCTTCCCTGCAGTCCCTGTTCAGCGCAGGGTTCTGGTTACATTTTCACTAAGGCAGAGGCATCTTTTCATGACATAAATTGGTGAATTAATTGCGTAGAATTGTCTTCAAACTCCTTTTAAACTTAGATTAAGGAAAAAGGTAATTAATGGTTTTCAGAATGAGTATTGTGCTGTGTATTTGGTAAGCTTGGTGTGAGTTAGGAAAACAAAGCCTTCCCGTGTCCATCATCTGCTCTAGCAGGATGGCCTGTGCTTGGGCGCTTCTCTGGGGTCCCCGTTCTTTTCTGCTGTCACTGGTGCTGCTGCGCTCTGCTTTGCTGTTGGTGAGCTGATACAACTTGCAATACAGCTGGTAGATATACTGGTCAATTATTTATTCTGGAAGGCGAAAATGGGGCAATTCTTTTTCTAAACAGCCTTTTTCAAGGCTCAGCCTTTTTTGTTGCCAGGTAATACATTTCACCTTCTACCTCTTGTCCCTTTCCTATGTTTTTTGTTGTTGTTTTGTTTTTGGGAGTTTGTTTTGTTTGTTTTTTTTTTCCAATATGCTCAAGAGTAGGACAAAACTCCTTTTGTTTTCAGCCACAAGCAGAATCCAGACCCGGATTATAACATCTCTTTATCTCGGTCTTACTTCTTTGAGATATTTATGTGACTTATTTTCCCGAGGAAATCCATAAGCAAACCGCTCAGGCTAATAGAGAACATTTTTCCTTCTATTCCTTTAATCCTGATTCGATTAGAGGTCTCAGTCACTGATTTACATACTGTTAGTTCCTGTTTTGTTCAGCCCAAATCCTATAGTCCTTGCAGAGGCAAAACAGCCTTAGGCAAAAGTCAGTGGAAATTTTGCCTGAGCAAAGACCAAGGTTTGTATGATTTGGCAGTTACACAGCAGAACAAGAAAAAACAAACCAAAAAACACATTTTGCCCCAGAAACAAATTCTGATCCATAATTATTTTATTATGTAACAATTATCTTCTAAATACCCATTAAAAACACACTGTGCTTTATTAATTGTGAAATGAGAAGTTGCTTATTTCTTAGAAACTGATGTAGGTCACTCAGAAATGCTTTTCCAGTCTTTGGGGGTAAATGGTATGAAATCCATCAGGTCCATGGGCCAGACTTAAACAAAAAACTTTTATTAATCTATATAGCAACTGTGGGGTTATTGGACATCAGGAAAATTGAGTGGAAGATTTCAGGCTCAGCCAATGTTCCAGTATCTTAAAAAAGTGCCTCATTCTCTTTCCCACTATAGACACTTCTGAAACCCCTTAAATTCTCATGAGACCGTATTCTGTTTACCTTATTCTTGCAAATAGTTTGCTGTAATTCTTGCTAATTGGTGGTCATTTAACCATGCAGGTGTCTCTGTAATGGGACATAGTGATACTAATTTTGCATGCCACAGGGAGCCTGATCCTGCTCATGAGCTTTCCTCCTCTCTGAAATAAGAGGAAAGGTTTGGATGTATAAGCTTTGCTGAATGGGGCATTGGCCAGATGGCTGGGAGACATGGTGGGAAAGAGAAGGTGGGATAAAAAGAGAGGAACTATTTCAGAAAGTGACTCGGGGCTCGAACATTTGCAAAATGGCTCTTTGCTGATATCCTTGCAGTGCTGGCAGCAGTGGGAAGGAGCTGTCAGGAAAGCTATGCCAGGTCAGCTTTTCCATTTTGTTTCAGGCAGGCTTGGTTACAAAATATATTGAAATCATTCTGGGAAAGCAGAAAAGCTGAAAAATAAGAGAAAGATCTAATCAAGCTTGGCTTTTTCGGGCAGGGGGAAGGAGGCTGAGCCTCTTGTGATGCATCCTTCAGTCTGTGAACATTCAAAGCAATCTCTTTCTCTTCTCCCCTCACCCCTCTCCTCTCTTTCTCCTTGTCCACGTAAAGCAGAGGCTGACCATGTGGAACCGGCACTCGCCGACGAGGATGAGAGCCTGGCAATAGCAGAGCCGGGTGGCATCAGCATCGCTGCAGGCGGGACAGACCCCGACTTGTTAACCTGTGGACAGTGTCAGATGAACTTCCCGCTGGGAGACATCTTGGTTTTTATAGAGCACAAGAGAAAACAGTGCAATGGCACTGGTGGTGCCTGCTATGAAAAGAGCATGGATAAGAGCAGCCCTCCCCCCTCCTCACGTGCCGAGCTCAGGAAAGTATCAGAGCCAGTGGAAATCGGGATCCAAGTCACACCCGATGAAGAAGACCGTCTTCTCACGCCTACAAAAGGAATTTGCCCCAAGCAGGAGAACATTGCAGGTACAGCATGTTTTACACTCAATCAACTGCCTAGGTAATCTCTTAACGAGAGCCCTCTAGAAAGTGCTGTGAAACAGAGGCTTCAGTAACAGGTCTTTGTAAGAGCCATTTTTCTGTAGGATCCCCATGGCTGCACAGGACTCAGGAGGGCTGTTCACCATATTTAATTACAGCTATTTGCCAGCTCCCAGAGAGAGGGTCCTCTCAATCCCCTGGGAGAACCAAGGGGCAGTCTGTACATGTAGGAAAAAGCAGAAAGCTGGGGTCAGAAAACGTTTCAGGAGCGTCCTTAAGCAAGTAACAGTGGTGGAGGGATAGGGGGCTTTGGTGAGATGCTCACTTCAGTCCAGATCGGATTCTCTTTGTTACATGCAGTCCCACTGGGAAGGATCAAATCCTGGCCCTACTGAAGTCAGTGGAAAAATCCTCTTCCTACTGACCGCAGTGGGAAGAAGATTTGGTTGCAAAGGCTAAAGCAGGGGTTCATTAAGTCCTTGCTTGCTCCTTTCACTGAGGTAGGCATCAGCTTCCTGGTCTGCATTACTTCCTGTGTCTGCTGTCCTGGGTCTCTTCAGACAGCTGAAGTTGGACCTCCCTGGGTCAGAGGTGGGCAGGGGTGTGATGGACCCGCCTGGGTGAGCTGACGCATGATGGTTCAGCAGAGCACCCAGTGTGGGGCTTCCTCTTATGCAGGGAGTTTCTCCCCTTTGCAGTGCTATGTTCCTCTACAGGGGTGAAAGGAAGGCTCTGCTCCCTGCTACTGAGTGGGAGTTCTGTATTACACAGGAGGATCTCACCTCAGACAGGCCTTTTTTGTTCAAATTGACTGTATCCCATACAGAAGACCTGTGGCAATTTGTCTTTGCTACCACTGTCCCAAATTTTCTAGGAATTGTCCTATGGGATCAGATTTGACAGTCCAGGAACCTGCCTGTAGTAGAGATGCTCCCATGAGGGGATTCCCAGAAGACTTGTGGGATGCTCCTATCTTTACAATTGGAGCTTTAGAGATTCCTGCTTTTAGCATTGGAGGTCTCTGAGTCAGTCCCACCATCTCTCATGGGCTTGGCCGTCATATAAGTAAGGAACTGCTGAACTCCACATGATCTGCCTCTTAATGAGAGGCACATGCCACCCATTTACTACCTTGTTGTCTTCTGGGAAACATTTTTGGGTGCAGCCACCATCTTGGCTTGGGGCAGCTCTTAGCTTTGGGGGCATTAGCTCTGCCACCTTGTGCTGTAGTGTTGTAAGCAGCCTTACTGTTGCTTACACCCTTGACCCCATCTTTTCCTCATCCTTTTTCAGCTTTCCCTGTCCTTTTTCAACTTTCCCCATCCGTTTTCAGCTTTCCTCATCCTTTTGCAGTTGTGTATGGATTTCTTGGCAGAGATTACTACCTCATGGTGTAGCAGCTTTGAAGGCTACATTTCATTCCCATTTGGTGAGAACAGAAGACAAGCACTCAGGACCTTCTACTCCAGTCTGTTGAAGTGCTCCTGAATGGTGCTGAGCACTCTCAACAGCTGTTATGCGAGCTGATGGTGCTCAGCCCATTCCAGAGGGTGCCCGGTGCTTAGTAAGGTTGGTCCAGGAGACCTATGCTGTCATTCAGCCCAGATCTCATCTTTTCCTAACCTGTGCACAAATTTAGTCTGTAGTGAAATACGTCAATGTTATACCCAACGCAGAGTGTGCTGTCCCGTCTCAGCTACTGGGGGTCAGCATGAATATCACTAACTCTTTTGCCACGCAGAAAATCTGCTGGGGGAGGGGTGAAAATGTGGAAAAGGCATAAAAAATATTTAAAAGCCAATCTGGAGCACCTAATCTCTTTCAGACTAAACTGAGTATCGAATGAAAATATGTAGGAGAGATTTTGAATTGAGAAAAATAAAAGGGTTTATCATTTGATTGGCATTTTCTCAGCAGTGCATGGAGATAGGGACATCCACTAAACAGTGCAGTAATAATGCTTTCTCAATTAGGAGCCCAGCTCCAAGATAAAAAGGTGCAGTGTCCTTCCATATTTTTTTTTAATAGCAGCGGATAGTTTTCAATAGTAGGATAAAAGCCTCACATTACAGCCGTGGAGGGTAGCCATGAAAAACCCACAGAAGTCATTCACTGGAAAGGCTTTAGTGGGATATACCAAACCCCTTATTTATATTTCAATAGAAAGGCTTTCTGCATTAGCCAAGAAAATCAGAATCTGCATTTAACATTAAAGGTATTTCCCAGTGAGCGGCTGTAGAGCATTGTTGTTAGATTTGTTAAAAAAAGAGACTAAATACGATTTCATAAAAGGGAAACTTAATCTCTAAGGCAGCTTTCTCCCACCCCACCACCCCCTCCCTTTATTTTTTTTTTGTAATAATGTAACAGCCTACAGTATTTTTACTTTATATGTGACGAAAGATATTCTTAGCCTTTCTGTACTGCAACAGGAAGAATGAATTTCTTTATTCCACCAAGAAATATGTAAAATAATCCCTTAGAAGTATGGGGAGATATGTTTGTTCAAAGCATTTAAAATGTTATTTTAATCAAAGGCACAAAACACTCTACATGCTGTGTCAGCTAAAGGAGACCATTACATTTTAACAGCAAATCGTGCTCTTTTTCTCCCCTCCTAGTCACCCCCCCCACTTTGAAACTAACTTTTTTTATTAAATAAAAAGGAGAAAAAGATTAAAGAATAAAAAAACTAAACTTCAGTGGCTCAAATATATAAAGTAATTTAATATGGTGGAAGCATTAATTATTTTAGCTTAATTGAATTCTGAGGACTGCAGTAGTTGCATTTTTGTAGACAAGCTCTGTTTATTATTTCTTTGTGTAGATTAACAGTAAAGGAAACATAGATAACTTTCAGTTATTTATTGTAAAATAAATGTGTCAATTCATGTGTAAAGCAAGCTGTTCAAAGATAATTGAGTCTTTATATTTGAAGAGGGAAGCCAGAAATCACCCACTCGCCACTCCAGCTCCCTGAAATATGCTGCCACCACTGCTGCCCTCGAATAGGTTTCAGCTCCTCTCCTTGATCTTCTGTTATTTTTGTAGACCTTTTTATTTGTTCAGAATGATTTGTGTGGCCTTCTGCAGTGTGACTAAGCCACCAAACCTTACAGCTTCCCATGGCTGAGTGCAGTGGGGGTATGTCAAGTGCTAAGCTTGGCTCTGCCATTGCACCCCTCTTCCCTCTGGGAGTGAAGATGTTGGGATGCAGCACCATGCTGAGCATTCACCCTGGTGCATGGTGCTCTGGAGTCATGAGGTCTTTCTTTTTGCCTTTCTTTCTTTCTTGGTAACTCCATTCACTCTGATCACTGAATGCCTCTTGACAAAGCAGACCTTGGGCCACTCTGAGGAAGGCAAGTACAGCTCAGGAGTTTATGAGAATTTGCATACATGCAACACAAATCTCCAACTGACTTTTCCAGGTATCAGTAGAGACAAAGGCAACTATATCTCTGCAATCAGCTTTTAAAGACTTTCTGACATCGTTTCCTGACTCGTAACTTGCAAATCCAAACTTTTCAAGGCACTTTCATTTAGTTACCGCTGTTGGTAAGGTGTGTATTAGCTGTGCGTCTTAGCTGGCACTGGGAGGACGTGACTTGCTTAGGAGCAGTCTGTCCTGAAAAGTTTTTATCTTTTTTTCAAATTGGCTGACCTGTTTGAAAATAATTTCTGCCTCTTGTACAGAGGGTGTGATAGTATCAAACAGATGTACCAGATTGTCGCACAGCAAAACACAGCCGGGCCAATGAGTTGGCTGCGAGTTATCAGTGCTTCTTTCACTTCACCGCTGGCAGGTATTTTGGAAAAAAATTACACCACTCTTGTGCTTTATACCTCTTTTTATATTTCATATTTATTAGATCTTGGGCCTAACCAGGTGACCTGTCCTGGTTGAAGAAGGCTGCTGCTGTCCTTTGACCAATGGTATTTCCTGGCTCATGGGCCACCAGGCTGTTTGTTAACAGGGCTCTCTGAAACAATCCAGGTTAAAGAAGTATCAGTCAGCTTGTGTTTAATGCTGTATGATTTTAGAGAACACTAGTGCCTCTGTAGGGCAGGCACCATTTGGACCAGACCTTCATCAGATTCACTGACTGGTCTTCAAGGTCAGGGCAGTGTACCTTCGTGGTCAGATAGCCACACAGGCAGCAATGGTTCTTGAAGACAGCACAGCTAATTTCTGCAAAAATGGTGCTAGAGAAGGGGAGAGGGTTGATTGGAATTCTTCGTTCATCCTATCCCGGCCGCCAGTGCTGGGCTCCATACATTATGTACTTGAACTAGATGTGCATCATGAAAAAAGGCTCCCTGTCAGAGGCAGGATTTAACTGCAACCCCTGCTCCATGAATGTTCATTTCAGGCTTTTGAATGGTAAAACTGCCAGTGAGAGAAACTAAATAACTCGCATGTGCTGGAAGCCAGAGATAAACACCGCTGCAGGTTGCCATGAAATAGGCTATTTGATATATTTAGAATTGTTATTTTTCTCCAAATTAAGATTAGTTAAATCCATGTGTGTTGTGTGAGTGATTGTTAACTCAATGGCATGGATTATCCTTTTTTCAAATCATGACAGCTAATTATTATTGCTGTCTACCCTGAGACATTCACTTACAATGTACCATTATGGACCCGTGCACCCATATTAACTGTAGGACTGAGCCAGCCATCGTGATGTGATGTCTTCACACGTGAGGAGGGGGAAATGTGAGCTGAATCAACCCGAGGCCTGTGGCAGCAATGTCAGGCAGGTTGGCAAGAGGTGTCCTGAGCAGTGCCGAGCTGGCAGAGGTCTCAGGGGCCATCCCCTTCCTGAGACTGCATGGCATCCAGTCCTCTTGCCAGCACATCCCCAGGGTGGTAGGTCTTGCAGGAGTGATTTATCAAAGCCAGGCCAGGAAGAACACTATGTGAAGAAGAAGAGGCTTCCAGAAGTGTGTGGTAAGAGTGCCTGAGAAACTCGGGCTGTAGCTGCAATGCTTTTTGTGAAGCTTTTCCAGGCTTGTTTCTTCCCTCGCATTAGCCAGGCTTTCCCTGAGCTCAGAAGAATTACGTGGCCTCCTCCTCCTCTGCTGCTTCACCAGGTATTTAGCAATGTGTTTTGCTAATTGGTGATGCTGAGCAGTGTGGGGGGGATGGTACACTGGAGATGCCAGCCTCTGCTCCTGTGAGAGTGGGGTTAACAAGCAAGCTTCCTGCCACAGGAGACCTCATCTGAGGTCCTGACTTGGCTCATGGGGAGAAAAACAACCTGGGTGATCTCAACCAGAGCCCTGCTTGTGCCTTGAGCATGGCGGGGGGGCACGTCAGGGGAGCCTGCAGTGGAGGCAGCCCTCCCATGGCTCTCTCTGTCTCCAGGCATGGTGAGGGGCTGCTGAAATAGGATCTTCAAGCTTTTAGGCTGACAGTGACCCAGATGGAGAACAGCATGGGGCTCTCCAGGAGGTGTAATCCCCACTTTGGGGGCTCCTAAGGGGGGTGGTGTGGAGGATGCCAAGGGGTAGTTTGGAAGCCCCTGTCATCAGAATGTCCCCCAAGACATGGCAGGGTTGCAGCTACAGTGTCTCCTGCCAAGGCAGCAGTAAGCACCCTGATAAGCCTGGGAAGAGTTAAAGGTGAGAAACCTGCTTACAAAACCCTTTCTTCCCCTTGCTTGAACTCCACCACACCCGTGTGGTACTGCCCCAGCCCCCACTGCTCAGCCCCAGCCCTGGGGCCACTGACCGCCTTCTCCCTGCCACTGTCTCCATCTCAGCTTGCCCTGGTCATTTGCTGCTGGGGCCCAGCTCCATCAGGCTCCAAGGCTTTCCTAGCATCCACCAGAGTCAAGTGTGAGATTGATCACGCGGAGTTTTAAAAGCAGCCTAAAAAGCTACTGAGGAATATTATGAACTCAATCCTCCCTGCCGGTTTTAGCTTTTTGTTTTATTCCTCTCACCATCCTGTTTTTCAGAGTTATTTTCCGTGCCCTGTGAGCTGTTACCTGAATTCCCACGGGCTGGGACAGCAGGTGCTGGTGCTGGAGGAGTGGTGGTGGGGGGGTCTGGTTTGTCCAGCTCTGCCCTGGTTTCACATGGGGTAACTCCCCTGAAACCGGTGGTGCCATGCCAGATTGATCGGGTGGCGCAAGCGGGGCTCTGCCCATGAATGCATGGGGAGCCAAACTACGAAACAGGAGCTCGCTGCTGGTTTTTCTCTGTTATCTCCCTTAGCTATAGTCATCTTAATTTTTATGTGTGACAACGCTAGGTAAAACCTTTTCGACAGAAGTGCCATTTTGTAGACTGATGAGAGGGGATTTAAGAAGGTCATTCAGTACACGTGGCCAGAGCTTTCTTGCTCTGGGGTGGATGCGCAACACGAGTCACTCTTTAAGAGGAAAACTTGCTTGTTTGTACCAGAGTGGCACTGCTGTTACCCTCTTAATTCAGTGGAAGGACTCTCAGAGGTAGAGCCCAGTCAAAATGTCACCCAATAAAATGTTTTTTTTGCCTTTATTTGAGCCATCTTGTGAAATTACTTGGGCCCTGTGTGGAAGACCAAAACCAGTGTGTATATCTCTGACTATTACTAGCATGGAAAGATTGGTAGTTTTTTTAGACAACATTAGTAGTAAATGATGAAAAGGTACTGGTCAGCCAGTCATTACTCACTTTTCTTTATAACTTTGTGAGCAGCTGTTAGGAGTGAAGTAAAAGTAGTGTTCAACCATTCCATAAGCTGCTTTTGCACTTGTGGGAATGTGACTAATAGCAATAGGCTTGTGTTCAGTGGAGTATTGACTGCAAAAAAGGAGTTTGTGTGCATTCGCAGGGGAATTTTGCACTTGAATGTAGCTGAAGGAAAGCCTATTTTGTAGAAGCACTATAAAACAAAAAAGCTCCCATACAGATAAAAAACATTGCTGTTTGTTTCTGATGGTGAGTAAATACATAAAGGCACAGAAATTGTTCCTTTGCTTCAGCAGGACAGAAGTGCCACTATAGCATGAGGTTGTCTCCCCTTGTGTCTTTTCCATAAATTGTTTTTCTTTCTCAGCCTGTGTTTGAACTGCACTGCCTAAACACATAGTGACCAAATCGGCTGTGACATAAAGGTTGAACCTTTCCAGGGATTTTGGAGATTGGAACATTTTTATATCATAACTGCAGAAAAAACCTCTGTGAAGTAATCATACTTTCTGTACAAGAAAGGCTTGGATTTCTGTGTCATGTCACATAACTTCAAAGGGCATAGATTTCAGGCTGAGTTTCTTAGCACTGGCTTCGGTGGCTGAGTGGGAAGATGGGAGCCCAGAGGGTGAGAAGTAGAAGAGTGTTGCCAGGTATAGAAAGAAACCCATGTTTCTCAGTGGGCAACACTGGAAGCTCTCGGCTTGGGAGATGTGCATGTTCACTCCAACAAGAGCATCCTTTTCAGCATGTTTCCTTCTCCCTGTTCCCTCCCACCTTCCAAATGGTAATTGGTGGGCTGTGCGCTAGAAATGTTATGAAAAAAAAAGAAAAAAAAAAGAAAAAAAAAAGAAGAAAAAGTGGGTGGGTGGGGTATCTGGGGATTTGGTGTCTAAGCTCAGGAGTTAAGCCGGAAATCCCAGAGATGTAATGAAAACAAAACGGACTTTTCACTCGCGCTGTGGCATTCTGGCAGTGAGAATGCTTTCGTGAGCCAATGTTTTCATTGTAGGTTTTCTCTCGAGAAGTAGTGGAAACGAATCGTTAACCCCTTAACAGGAATGAATGTGGTTGCTGCAGCAGGGAGAGGAGAGCTCTCTTGGCTCCTAGTTGCCATGTAGCAGTGCTTTGGGGTGTGTGTATGTTTGTATGTAGTGGGGAAGGTGGGGTAGATGCCGCTTGTAAGGAGTTTAATAATGTTAATGGCAGATGTGAAGTGGTTACTTAGTGGTTGTTGTTTTTTCCTCTTTGCGTGTATGCCTTTGCAGAAAAATTGAAGCGCAATCAGCACAAACCACAGTTAAGTTCAACAGCTTTTAAACTCGCTCTTTCTTCTGGCATTTGGTAGCATATTTCTTGACCGAGAAAAGGGGGACACTGCTGGCCAGTCCCTTGGCAGAGTCATAAAAGCTGCAGATGGAAAAGACCTACCAAGTAGCAGATCCCAGTTTTCTTGAAAAGTGGAAGTACAGGATGCGTTCTGTCACAGGCATGTTATGTATATAGCTTTAAATGTCCAGGAGTCTTGGATGGCGTTCAGCCTTGCAGGAGTAAGCCCCTTCATTAAAAACAAGGGAGTTTGGGGAGGAAGGGAGGCAGGAGTGTTTAATCTAATTTACTTTAACAGCCACTTTTGGTGAAGAGATTGTGTATCCCTGTCCTCCATGCTCTGATTAGGATGCATTTTATGTTGATATTTTATTTCACCTTTTGATCACGGTTGGCACTTACCATATTTCTCTCTCCACTCTCTCATTAGGATATTTTATCTGTGTATATTCTTGGAAACGGTACAGAGCATCAGCCCCTGCTCTGGCTAAAGAGCATCTCATCTAGCCTTTAGCATCTTGGAAGGGCAATTAAAATCATTACACACCTTCTTCCAGCTGTCCTAGATCCTGTGGTCCAGTCTTTGCATGCAGGTTGTGGGACTGTCGATGCTGTGCAGACTTTGTATGTAATTGCATAGCTGCTGCAAGGGGCTGTGCCTCTGCAGCTGACCTTGCTCAGTGTGTCTGGCCTCTGAATAGATGTTTGCCTTCTTTCTTCCCACTTTGACAGTTCTCCCCCCCCCCCCCCCCCCCCCCCCCCCCACTCTAGCCCCTCATTCTGCCCCAGCCCGCTCCTTGTCTGCTCATGCTGGGAAAGCATTGCTGCAGCAAGGTATTTGTGGCTGAAACTGCCTTGGAAATGAGCAGAGGCTGAGGAGAGAGTCGGTTCTCTCACATGCCCCTGTTTGAAGACGGAAAAAATAGGAAAGAGATGCTGCTGAATAAATGATAGTTCTACATGTTTTTTATACCACGCTGCTTTCATAATGGTCATTTAAACAAGGTGGTGTGGTGGGGGAGGAGAGAACAAGACGAGACTGCAGACAGGGATTAAACAGCCCTCTTCTTCTTTTAAGACATTTATTATTTTCGGAGTCAAACCTGTAGCCAGCTAATGTAACAGTAAAAGTCTCCTTTGAATTATTGGCAAGGCGCTCTGAAGTCTGCTGTTATAGCTGATGTACTTGCATGCAGGCAAAATCCAGATTTGAATTTAGCACCTACTTGTTTTATTTTCTTTATTAAACCAACTCCTGGCTCATTTTTTCCTTTCAATGCCTGCTTTTCGTTTCCCATTTTCTAGAGTGCCCTATTACTAGCTCATAAAAAGAGTTAGAAACTGAAGGGAAGTTTCCCGAGCAAGGAGGAATTTTGTTTTTTGGCCTTTTTTTTTTTTCTTTCCCTATGGCTTGGCCAGGAGCCAACCTGTCTTTCAACAAGTAGAGAGCCATTCCAAGTTGAAATTTACAGAGGAGAGTCCAGGTTCAAGGGCTGAAGCCCGCCAACAGCTCCAGCCTCTTTGTTACTGATTAATTCTGCAAGCGGTTCAGCTGGTTTGCTCACTTCTGCCCGCTCTTCATAGCACCACAGTGCTTCCAAGCCGGCTGTCCCTGCTTTCCCCCTTGCTTTTCAGCAGGGCTTTCACCTCTCACTGTACAGCATCCCCCCAAATTAATTTTAACCCCATGCAGTCCAAGCTGCACCAATTTGACTTTATGGTAAAATTACAGAAAATTCTTTTCCTCCTGGTTTTTTTTTTTTTCCCCCCATTCTCCCCCTCTCTTCTCCCCCCCTTTTTTTTCTTCCTTTTCTCTAGAGCTAATTTTAAATGTCTGGAGCTTCCCACTTTACTCCAGCTCATATTAACAATTGCTTCTTGGCATCACTTGGAACCCAAGTTCCCAGGTTTTAATTAGTTTACTCAAATGCAAGCAGCGTGGCAAAATAGTTTCTTTCAGCTTTACCTGCAAAGGATGTTTCCTGTCTCAGCAAGGGGGTTTCCCTTGCAGAGGGATTTGAAAGGCAGAAGTTTTCAAGTGGTCTCAATACGGGGCCCCACAAAAGTGAGCGTGGGAGGTGAGGGGGAGAAAGAGCAGGAAGGAAAAAGGAGACAAGAATTAAAAAAAACAACAAAAAAGAGTTGAGGAAAGTACCTTAAAATGAGGATGGTCCCAATCCTGTAACAAACGGGGTGTCAAAGCATAACCCTATTGACATCAGTGGAGCTCTTGCCATTGGCTTTAGGAAATGCAGGATTTCACCCGTAGCCTGCACTGAGCTGTAGGTATGCCAATGGTCCTCTTTCAGTCACCGGGATTACTGATATGCAGAAAGTTAAGCATGTCTGTAAATGTTGGCAGGATTAAGATCTGTGCTGGTATTTTCAGACCAAGTGAAATGCATGTGGGAGGTTTTTAAAGAAGAAAGTGCATGGGAGTTGAAGAAAAAGGAGAATATAGCCGAGCCTGCCATTTTTAAGTGCCTTGGGGAAAAACCTGGGTTGCTATTAAAAATATTGGAGGACTAATGTGTTGCTAATTGTGACACAATTAACTTCTTAAAAGTATTTGATTATGAGTCCCAGGAAAATAAAAAGATGGGGATGAAGAGCTAGAAATTCAGGCCTGTGCTTCAGTTTAAACATTTCTTTTTTATTAACTAGAAATAAAAGCAAGCCTTGAGGTTCACTTGGCCTTGCATTCTGGTTACTCTGCTCCTAAAATTCTACTTTTGAGTAGTTATTTAAAGAATTAAAAAAGAACAGCAACAAAGAAATGAAGCTCAAACCCAGCAGCTGTCTGAGACTCCTAGATGTGGCTTTTCCACAAAGCTCTTTAAATCTTGTTTAAACATTTCTCCAGAGCTGTTACTCAGGAAATAAAAATGTGTGCTGTTTGTCTATAGCAGATTAAAAGTTTACCTTTAATGTGACAGCTTCTCCAATCTAGTGTCGGAAATATGCCTCAATTTTAGGGTATTATGAAACAGGTCTGGAGCAGAAACAATATATTTAACTAAGAGAGAACGAGATAGAATCTGTGGGCTTCTTTCTTTAATGGTTTATAACAAGAAACCTTTTCTGTGTCTGTCTCTGAAACTTCTGTGCATACAAGTGGCCAGCACATGTAAACTACACTTTGAAATTTAACAGCTAACCTTAAAAAATCTTAAGTTCAGCAAAATGGAACATTTTTTTTCTTGGTCTATGGACAGCTCTTTGTAATGATCTGGCAGAGGAATCTAAAGTGTGATGGGTTTTTTTTTTTTCACTCCAAAACATTCATAATTTCAGCAGTAGAAAACTGAAGTACACCCGAGCTCTGAGAAGGCTCTCTCACATCTGCCTCTGCCTGTGTGCCGATTCCCTGGGGTCCCATTTATAACAATCTAACAAGATAGAATCTAGCTTTGAGTATCAGTAAATATGGCTAAAGATCACAAAACTGTACTCATAATTGTTCAAGACTAAAAGGCAGAATATAGTGTTTGATTAATGTTTATGGTACAGGGCCTTTTTGCAGAAAGAATTTTAAACAGTAGCCCCTAAGCCCCCCTAAAAACAACCCTGAGCCCTCACTCCAGCTTCCTCAGCTTCCACTGAAGGATGATACCCTCATTGTGCAAAGCACATCATTTAAGATGATACATTTTATTTTTGATTTTGAAGCTGATCACGGATAACAGATTAGAGCTATTGTAAGGAATGCAGAAGGTAGTTTTCTCTCAGCGGTGCTAGTACACAGGAGCAAGAGACATCTTTACTGGCCATGAGAAACACCCATCCCTCAGGTCAGGGAGCTTTTGGCAGTGCATTGTCTTGGACTGGCCTCATTCTTACCATGTCTGCTCTATAAATGAGGAAAACCAGTCCTCAATGCTCCCTATCTGACAATTAATGTTCATTAGAAATATTAAAGCAGGGACATGCAGTGGTGTCTGTCAGAGGCACCTAGCAAAGGCATTTGCTTATTTTGGAAGGACTGATGAGCTGGATTGATGAGATCTCTATTAGTGCTGGAGCCTTGGGGCTGCTCAGGCTAAGGTTTGTGCCGCTTGACTGGTAGCTTGCAGCAGGCATTACCTAGGTAGGATGATGCCCTGGTCGTCCTCACTCCCTCCATAGGAAGCCTGAGAACTCCTGTTGTCTTTGCTGCTGGGAAACTTCCCTGCTGTCTGGAAAGGTTTATTTTTTTTTCAGCGGTAGTGAGTGGAGAATACAGTACAGATGGATCTGCTTTTGTTTCATTAGCTCTTCTAAGAAGCTTGTTTAAATGTATTCACTTTGCTTCTCAAATGGTGAATGCCGGTGTTTCAAATATCACTGCTAACAAGGGGAAAAAAAAATCTTTGAAAAAGCCCATGCCAGGACTGTGTTAAAATGCTGGTCTAGAAATGGCAAAGGTGAGTCTGGACGTGCACAAAGAGGTGAAGATGCCGGGACAAGTTGGTGCTAGTTTACATTTAGAGTAGGTCCCTTTCCTGCCAGGGCAGAGCCCAGAGTAGATCGTGTGGCCCCAGCCAGCAGTGGAGCTAGAGCTGTGGCTAGCAGGCGGGGATGGGTGCTAGTGAGGGTGTTCAAGGGATGTGCTGAGTGGTGGCTGTGACTTTTGCAGTGAAAACCCATGTTTTGGGGAACAGGATAAGGGTACAGAGAGAAAACCTAGAAAGCCAGATATGTGTATGCTCCAGTGGAATTTGTTTCTTATGGAGGAAACTGTGGTCTTTGGGGCAAGGCAGTAACTGAAGTGTGCAGAGTAGAAATACCACCCCAGTGTGTCACATGGCACAAATCATGCTTGAATACTTGTTTCTCATTCTCATTTCCCTACACTTCTCTTAGCCCTGCCTGTGTGATGTCAGTACTAAGCAGAGCCTAAACCCTGTTCCCCATAACCCTTTTCCACAGTAGATCTTCATGATTTGATGGGTAAAGCAAAGGAGACCACCAGCCCTTTCTCTAGCCCTGCAATTCCACCCTTGTTCCTGGGAGTAGGGTGAGTCCAGGAGTTTTTAGTGCTAGTTGCTGTCAATTTTAACCCTCCCATCTCTGCCCCTGCCAGCTTTAAACCGCCCACAGGAGATATGCACTCTCATTTCTCAGATGAGGCAGAAGAGATGTGAATGGCTTTATTTTCCAAAGTACCAGCTGCATCTGGTGGGGGCTCGGGGAAGCCTGTCATGCTCAGCACCCTTCTGGATGAGGCCACAAGCATTACCATCCAAAATGACAGCAGGGAGCAAGGGTGATGGTGGGGCTATGGCTGTGAGAGCCTGCCCTCTGGTTCAGTGCTCACAGCTCTGCCCTTTTGTGCATGCACTGATATTTTGAACAAGCCCAAATCCCCCTGGGTCTCTGTGCTGTTAGGATGTTCCCTCATCCCCAAACTCCTCAGCAAAAAGGCTGGATTAAACAAATGTGAAATTACAGGCATGGCACTGGGGAGGGTGGTGGGCTGTCCCCTATTGCAGCCCGCATGCTGCCTGTGAGGATGGATGGAGGATGGGAGGCCACTTCCCAAACCTCAGCAGCGTTGCCACTGCAGGCATGGGGCCAGAAGATGCCTTCT
The DNA here is from genome assembly GCF_012275295.1 of Melopsittacus undulatus. Taxonomy (NCBI): domain Eukaryota; kingdom Metazoa; phylum Chordata; class Aves; order Psittaciformes; family Psittaculidae; genus Melopsittacus; species Melopsittacus undulatus. The sequence goes on from NC_047530.1 coordinate 25,315,000, forward strand.
GACTCATAACTGAATAGGCATCTAAGGAAATTTCACTTGTGAGTGTGCGATAAGGCCCTTCCTATGCGTGGAGATGGGAGCCCTGCAGCCAGGTGCCTTGGGTGAGATGCTGAGTTTGGCTGCATCCAGCCAAAGCTGGGTGCCCTCAGCTCCAGTGTGGGTGTCGGTCCCTAGAGGAGCAGGGTGTCCTCTGCACTGCACCCCCACAACTGGGTGCTGAGGAAGAGGCAGGAGGGAAAGGGGGGGGGGGGGGGGGGGAAGGAAGAGAAAAGATCTGTGACAAAATCATGCGACACCCACGTAAATATTGTTTTTATGAATTGGGTTCTTCATCTTTTGTTAGCAGCAGCTTGTTAATTAACAGCAGATTAGTGCTGCTTTCTTCTGACACATGAATATATTTTGGGCTAGAAAATACTTGTACTCAATAAAACTGTGTGACTGAACAATTCAGAAAGTACCAGCAGAGTGCCATAATGGATTCCCTTTTCATCCCCTCCCCCTGCCTCCTCCTGCTCTAAATGCAAGCAGATTTCTGCAGTCTAGTGCAGAAGAGACATGTTAAACACAGCTAAATAAATCATGTTTACTCTTGGCGTTCTTGGTAGTGAAAAATCTGTTGGCTGTTTTTACTTCCTTATTTCTCAGCATTTGCTTCCTACCTGTTTTTGAGCCTGTGCCCAGAAATAGTAGTTTTGTCAAACGAGTGGATTATGCCAACCAGCAGTTCCCTCTGCCAAAGAAGCTGCTGGATCACAGACCCTGGTGACTTCTTTCTTACAGTGACACTGAGATTCTCCCCCTTCCTCCCTCCACCCCATATTAGAATATAAAAGTATTAAAGTCTGGAGAGGGCAAAAATGTAAGCAGATCCTGGCAGTTTAAGAGCCCAGATGAAGGAAAGTTGAACTTCTGTTCCAGAAGCCCTCCTTCAAGCTGTTTGTGGAGGTGAAAGCACTGGAGATGATAGCAATAATAGGAACCAGCAGTTTTCCTTTGCTTGTTATCATTCACCCCCCTTCCCTTCCTCCTCCCCCCAAATGGGTGTGGGTTTTGTTTCAGTGCTGGGGTTTTTTGGGTGGATTTCTTTTTTTTTTCTTTTCTTTTTCCCTCTACAGAGAGCTTTACAGCTGGGAGGGAGAGGTAACTAAACTTTTGTTTTAACCAAATCAGCTTGTGAGTTCGGCTGTTGCAGGCATTGGACAAGCTCTGATTTTGGGGCTGAATTCTGCTCCTGACCTTGCTTTCCTGGACCACCCTGTAAACCCCTTGCTTTGGTGAGGGCTAATCCAAAGGGTCGTAGCTCCTTTTGCAAGGTAGGGTGAATGAAGATGTGGCAAACCATGCACAGCTATATGTGCATGTATTTTTACATATATATATATATATATATATATATTGCATCTCTGCTGTCACCGGCAGAGCTGCATCTACTGGAGGGCAGCAGAGCATAAAATGTAACTAACACCATTTTAATGCAATCTTGGGTATTAAGTGTTCTTCTTTGACCTCATGTGGCAACGTCTAGTCTGGACCTATCCTCCTCACTTCTTTTATTCCAGATGTCAGTGATCCCAGATGTGACTGTAACATGGATTATGAGACTGGTGGACTCTGTTTGGTTTTAAAATTAGAAAAAAGATTCTTTTTCCCATCAGAGCTTTGCATGTATTTACTCTTTGATCACATTGGAAGGGCCTTACCCTGTCTCCAGAGGAGCTTTAGTTCTGCTTTCAGTGGTAACAGGGATCTGGCCCATGCTGAATATTAGCATTTTAATGGCTTACTTAAAACCCCATTGCTGGTGCACTCACAGGGCTCCCTGCAGGAGGAGAGTCCAGCTCTGGGGTTTTGTAAAGCGATGTTGCAGTCTGCAATGCCTGCTGAAAGAGGGGAGTGAGGATGGCCTATTTGTCATAGATTATTAGTATTGTCAATAATAACATGTCTACAGTAGCCAAATTAATTCCTCCTTCCGCTTTACTAAGTCCAAGAAATACCAGATCAGTTTCAGAACAGAGGAAAAAATAAACAGAATCAAAGTTTGTATGTTATGATTCCTCTGAATTTCTGGTGGGAATACTCTGTGATAGATATGATATTTCCACAGAGGCTTTGGCTGCCAGTTTGCTTAATTACATTAAATAGTGGTATAAACCTCGGCAGAACATAAACCTCTGTTACAGCCAGTCATTACAATATTGAATCATAAGGAATAATGATACCAGTGCTAACGTGTTACATCAGTCTTTATTATATTAGTGATTAAAGTGTTATTTAAAAAATAAGGTTTGTTGTAGTGGGTTAGGTGTGCATGCATATTTTCTCTGATCACCTATTAAGAGACTAAGGACTGGATTTGAATTTATTACAGGGAAATAAAAGGCTTGCTTAGAGGAAGAACTACTAGATCGCTGCTTATGATTTTACAATTTGATTCCACTTGTCCTTAAGGAAGATTCATACTACTTACTTCAGAAATGCCATCTACATGTAGAAAATTAGGGTTAAAAGGACTACTTTGTTGAAACTAATTACAGGCTAGTTAAGTTTTTTAGTTGGTGACATTTTAGAGATTTTGCTTGTAAGAGGTTATAGAAAGATTTGGTTAGACTGTGATATACAGTAATAAGCTGCTGTTTGAGTATATTGACATTTTCATCAGAAACAAAAGAAAAACCCACTAGCCTTTATTTTACTGGGACGACAGGTATGAACTGGATATCACTTTCTCACACTGGCTGTGGATGTTTGAAGGAATTCTTTCGCCTCACCTCAGTTTGTACAGTATCTTTATTTATTTATTTATTTATTTATTTGAATACACTTTCCTGGGTAATCAACTTCAGTTTCCATTTCAAGCAGACCTGATAGTAAAAGTCTTTTTGTGTCTTATACTTTTATCTTACAGAGAAAGATGCTATTCTGTACAAATAAATGGCTGAATTGAGAGCTATGGGGAAATGTGATCCAGAAAAACCATCCCTCAGAAAAAATGCACTGTATGCAGAACAACTCATGTTTTCTTGTAGTTGTCTTTGCTCCTAGTTGTTCTGTCATACCGGAAGGAGCAAGAGCTTCTTTTTGTGTCATACTTGTGTTTTACCTCTCCTTGTGCAGGGTTCAATTATCCTATCTAATTAGCACTTGTGAGTGGCCAAATCCTGTTTCGATTCAAGTCTTTGGGTGAAACTTTGTATTATTTAGCATCAGGTTTGCAACATGCTTCCTCGTGCAAATGAAACGTCGGTTTATTATTTCCCTGTGTTAATTTACATAATAGTCTGAACTGGATTCCTGGTTGCTGTTTTATTTTTCTGCTTTCTTTCATTATTTAAAGGCTAGTTAATTTTCTAGCCTCTCTTCCATTCAGAGAGCATTATTTACTCAGTTGTGCTGGTCTCCAGTAAATTGAGGGCTGAAGCTTTAGATCCTCAGGGTTCCCCTCATTTGGTGGATTGTTTTACCATCTCAAGCTGATGGCTCCACTCTAATTTGACAGATTCAGTTATCAGACTTGGTCTCCCTTGTACACATGCAGCTGGATTGGTTTTCCCTTGAGAGATACAAAACTCAAAGGGGAAAAAAACTCATTTTAAAAATCTCTGTTGCTTCCATGACACCCCCTCCCCAGTCACTTGCCCTGCTTTGCTTGCTTAAAATTGCTTGGTGTCAGTGAAATGCTCTGCTGACTGTGAATGTGCTCCATGCACAGGGAAAAATTTGCAGATGATAAACATGCACGTTAATGGGACCCCTCCAAACTTGAAGTGTAATATATGTGTAGGCAGGTAGACTATTTTTCACATTGAAATTCAGCACTTAAAAAGTGCCTAGACTTACATTGCTTTTGGCAAGGGGTGAGCCAAAAAACCCAGGAGCTGTGGTTCTCTCTCAGAGCTAATTGTGTCTGTATATTAAGTTTGTCCATCTGTGCTTTGCAGGGATACCTGCATTAACTGATGGTCCTCCTTTGCATTTCCAGCAGTGAAACAGTTAACAGTGCTGCTGCTTAGTATATTGCTGTTGCAGAGTCTTTATAGTTTCCAGGACATTTAACTAAATCAGGTGGATGTCATTAGCTGATTTTCACAGATGGGGAGACTGAGGCACAGAGGGGCAGAGTGATTTCATCTGCCTCTATTTCCCAAAGTTCCCTTCCCTTCCAGAAATTGTTTGTGCTACCAAACAGCTGAAAAGTTGTTAAGGCCTCATCCTGCCTAATTCCACCAGTTATATATATATTTTTTTTTAGTGTTGGACAGGGACAAAATTAGAAAATACTAGCAGAAGGCAGAGATACTTACCCGAGCAGAAAATCCTGCTGTTCTCTTTTCCAGAGGTCATATTCTGCCTGAGGATGCTTGTGTGCAGTGCAGTCCTGAATGGCCAAGGCAGAGGAGAAGTCCACCAGTGTTACTCTTGCCCATCTGGGGCTCTTCTCTGGCCACTTAACTTCCTTTGGTTTAGCCTCTTGACCATGCTCTTATGGTCAAGCCCTCTGATTATTTGTAGTGGTATTTCTCTCTCAAGAGCTTGTATATATTATTATGTCCCTTGGAAACAGCTCTTTCCATCCTCTGATTTCCTTTTTTAATTCCAGGGCCTGTTAAATTGCTGTGATTGTCTGTTGGGGTGGTTATATGTTTCAGTTACATCAGGAACTTCTGCTGGTGTATAGAACTATTCATGGTATAATTAGGACAAAAATATTTAATCCCCACAAAGATTTTTACAACCATTGAAACTCCCACAGACTTAATCACAAGAGTTGGGGAACAAACTTGGGGAAATTGATGAACTGTTTATTGTCAACCCTTTATGCTTCTTGGAAAACAAACTCCACAAATCAGGGTGATTATTGTCACTTGTTAGTTTATTGTGGTAGCTTCTGGACATTGCAGCTCAGATGAGGGCACCATTGTGTTAGGCACTCTGCACCCCTGCAGCGAGAGCCAGGCTCTGCCTGGAAACGTTTCGGGTCTCAACAGACCAGATGGGCAGAGGGTGGGAAGGAGAAAGCTTTGCTCTTGTGAGAACATGTACTGTAGTCTGGGTGGCCCATGCTCTGTGATGTGCTCCCCAGCCCCATTCTCAGCCCAGAGACCTGCCTGCGAGATAAGAAAATGACCTGGTTTCCTATCACATCTGTTTATATGCTATATTTATCCCTGATGATGTTTTTAAGCCAAATCCTGCTCTTTTTTCTCCTGCTTTCCCACCTGGTTGCTGTCATAGCAGGGAATACGGTACTCCTGGGACAAAGCCTTGTGTTAGTGGGGTGGGCAGAGGGCATAGAAGGAGAAAGTGATGAATGCTGCCTTGGGGTAAGCAAAAGTCTTTATTCTCCCGTGCTTAATCAAGGTGAGCCAAGATGTTTCAGTTTTCACTTAGCTTCATGTTCAAAGCATAGACAATGGGCCAGGAGCAGGTTAAGATGAGCATCAGGTGGGAGGAGGGCCAGGTGGTCTTACAGGAGCCCCCACAGGGACCCAGCTCAGGAATGCTGCTGATGTCTCTGTGTGGCACCTGGACACTGATACCCCTGCAGACCTCTCACCCTGGCCCCACGCGGGTCCAGCAACAACTGCCATTTCCTAAAAGATGGGTTTGGCACTGCATATGCAATTTTGCAGGCATACTGTGGGCTACTTCTGGGAATCCACATGGTCTCTTAGGTAAGTAAAAGTCTCTACAGCCTGCCCTTGATGTTTGAGTCTCCAAAATACTATGTGCAAATATGTGGATGACCTAAAATGTTGATTTTTATGCAGTCAGAAGAGTTGCATGCTCAAAACAGGATATTTAAATATATTAGGATATTTATTAACCACACAGGGTGTTCCAAGCTCAGTTTATTTATCTTTGTAAAGTGCTTCCAGATCTTTGCGTGGAAGGCACTAGAAAAATGAAAGGCTTATTATTATTATTATTGTTATTATTGTTGTTGTTATTATTATTACAGCATCTAACTACTGACAGGCAACCACAGCTGCATGCTCAATTCAAGCCACTTTAATTTAGGGGCTGATTTTTACACTATTGACTCTTAATACTTTTTCCCATTGACTCCATATGCAGAAATGTGTGTTCACCTGCCCTGCTGAAGTATCATTATTCTCCAGAAATATGTAAATGGGGTGCTTCTAAAGAAAGGAAGAAAATGTGGCATAAATATTAAGTGTTCACATTTATATGGTAGAACTCAACTGCCATTTAAGAAGGGCTTCAAAGCAGCCAACTGTGTGAGCTGGTAGTTGCTCCTCTATCATTAAAAGAGAAAATGCATTGATTAAAATAAAACCAAGGAATCTCATAGACAAAGAATAACATTTACGGTGTTCCAGGGTCTGACATGAGCTACGAGCAGCCCAGGAAATGGAGCCCTGAGTTTCACAGTCAAGCGGTTTCACCAGCATGGTTGTGCACAGCCGCTTGTGGGTTATGTAATCTCACACTTCACCCACCCACACCCAGAGACAACAGGCACTGTCGAAAGGTCTTGGCATTATTCAGAGGGAAGGCTCCCAGCAATACCCCTGCATGGTGTTTAACCTTATCTCTACTTACCTTTAGGAGTTCCTTTCTCTTTTCTTTCTTCTCCTTCCTTCCTTCTCTTTTTTTTTTTTCCTCCTCCTTTTCTCTCCTGTGGTACATCAATAGTGATATTTTTGTGTCTCCAAAAATGGAGCAGATATAGGGAGAAAAATCCCATTAGCACCATGATGTGTTTTCACAGCAGCTCTGAAGGTTATGGTCATGGCCGTTTTGTGCATTTTGTAGCATTGTCCTCATGCTGTTATTCTTCTTCTTTTTTTTTTCTTTCTTATTTTTCCTTTCTTTTTTTTTTCCTAAGTAGAGTTGAAATGTTACATTCTGAAAACACCAGCTAAGTATTAAATGGTACCTAGCCTATGCTTTCTTTAGATTTTAAAATAGGAAATAATTAACCAGTGGTTTTAAAGTTCTCCAGAACAGCCAAACAGGCCTATGAAACCCCAGGATCTGATAACAAAGGTGAGTTGGTTTTCCAGTGCCCTGAGAGTTTGAAGACACCCTTACTCTGGCTTTTGAGTTACAGGAGCTCAACCATGTTTCATTCTGGTATAACACAGCCCTGAATTTAACTGTTTTTCGAAAAAAGACAAAGAAAACCCCAAAACCCAGGGATGTTGCTAGCTGCTAATTAGATGTATTTTAACTGCAAGGTCATTTTAGCAGCTAATATTGTTATGCATTTCAGTGTGAATCCTTAGTGAAGCTATTAAACTGTGAGAGCCTGAACTTACCAGACATTTTGTAACGTGGCTGGGTTTTTGTATCCTTGTTCAGAAATCTGTGGGGAGCGGAGGACCTTTCTGGCTCTGACATGGAAAACACATTTCTTACCAACTGATTACCAGGGTGGGCAGCTGAGACCTGCTTGCACCTTCCTTTTGCACCTTTTTTTTAGTCTTTAAATTTTTCACTACCTGGCAATAAGATTTCCTTTTTCTGTTGCACTCCTTTCCTTCTCTCCCGGGCGGTAGAGAAGCCCCATGGTGCACTTTCTAGCTGAGAATGCGTATTCAGCAGCAAGGACTGGTCTCGCTTATTTCAGGATACTTTTGACTCCTGCCTGTTGTATATGACAAGTTGGCAGCTCTCAGTAGTCGATGGGCTCTCAGCATCAGGCAGGCTCTCGCTTTTGTAAAGCAATAGCCCACAGCAGACAGCAGACTTAGCCATCATTTTCTGATCGGTTTCTCACCCAGAATTCTTACTTTGTAATTGCTGGGTTGCATTTCTCAGGGTTAGGATTTTCCCCCACTGTCTCATTGCATCAGTTGCTTTTATTCTCCTTCGCACTCTAAAACAAAGTGACTGATACAATATCCAAACTGATGAAAAAGAAGGGGATTTTTTCCATCCTTTATTAGCTCAGATTTGAATTGGGTTATCTGCCTATCTTGTTTATGAAATTTTGTGCTGTCTTTTCTGCACAGACTGTGACTCCCAAATCTTCCACAGCTCCATTTCCATATTCCTGCGTGCTTGTTCTTTGTTAATCACTTGGCAAGCGCTTATTTGAATATTAAAAATTTCTTTAATCATCAAAGGCAGGAGCACAGCTTCATGAATATTCATATTTTTTTCCTCCTCAGACTGGATTCTAGTTCATTACCCTGCAGTAAAGCCAAACAGTCATCAATCGCGCTCATTACAGCCGCTGGCGTTTTGATTGGCTGCCTGCTGCTGGTAGCCCGCGTCCCCCATCCTCCCGCTCTCCTCCATGAGCTGTCGTGTACCTGCCAACAACAACAAAAAAAAAATATATCAACAATGCAAGAATAAATTTCTCCGGTTGAAAAACAACTTTGCAAACTTGTCAAACAGTCCTTGTCACTTTTTTTAATTTTTTTTTGGTTTTACACCAAAAAAAAAAAAAATTAGAAGGGAGAAACTTGAGCTTTAGAGATGAATATTTGTCAAGAGAGTTGACGTAAGTTTCATTTGCATAATGACTTTGTACTTCTGCATTAATAAAATTTGCATATGAAGCCATGTTAATTACTCCTGATCATGCTTTTTGCATTCATGCATAGTAATTTTCTCCGACTTGTGAGAATTAATGTCTTGGCATGGGGGGAGGAAGGGGGGGAGTTGGGGTACTGTCAAATTTCTGTGCCAGTGCCCCTCAGTCACACTCTTTCTCCTTCTTGCTCACCACGTCGCTGTTCTTGATCTATGACTCATTTATGCATTATCATTCGAAATTCTTGGTAGAAAGAAATGTATCAATTCAAAGGGAATCCTTGCCTGCCAAAAAAAAATTTATAAATAAAATCCCTGAGCAAAATATAACAAGAAATCCCTTCCCTGCTCTCCTTCTTCCCTCCTCAGTGCAGCCTTTCCATTTCCAGCTCTAGCAAAGTTTTGTCTTGGCATCATAAGTCGGTGCAGGGGAACTGCTCCAAAACTGCTCTGTGTGTGCTGGCGGAAGAGGTAAAGGCTGGTGTGCAGGTGTGTCTGGCTGAGTGCCGGACTCTGTGCCTGAGTGCATATAATAGCATGTCTGCCTGTACCACTGAGTTGTTCTGCCTTTCCTGGGGGATGCTGTCTGTGTCTGCCACTTGCAGGGTGTGCATGCATTACTCTTCTAGTTGCTGTTGGAAATGTTTGTGCATCTGTGTCTGTGTATCCTCTGTGTGTGTGTACATGTGTGTGCATTTTGCTTCGTCAACCCTGTTGGTATCTGTATAGAAAGGCATGGTAGAAAGATAATACCAGGTGGGAGCAGTCCATATCAGAGTGTGTAATACAGATGAGACGTCTTGTTTTAGGAAAAGCTTGAAAGAAAAATCTGTTGGAAAGGTTAGTGAATAGATCTGTCTTTCAGTTTGGATCTGCCTGTTCAAAGCTGCTGCAATGGTACATATAAAAAACATCTCAAAACATCTGCAGTACTCTCCCTGAACATGACAGGCACAGGGCAGCGATGAGGCTGCAGCGTGCACTCTGCATTTGTAGCCATACACTGTTTGAACAGATGTTTTTCTTTTTATTGAGAGTTTTTTAATAATGGAGCTGAGCTTTAGTCTCTAACCAGCTACTGATTGATTTTCCATCACCAGAAAGGCACAGAGAGACACACAGAAAAACTTGGTTTGTGCCCTGTTAAGTGGTTTACATGTCTGCCTGTGTGCCTGCCTGTCTGCCTTGTACACAGATACACACCTAGGCACCCATCCAGGCAAGCATACAACACCCCAAGGAACACACCAGCTACACATGTGACATGAGACATGAGACATAAAGCAAGATCTCTTTAATTAAGGTTGAGTCCCCTGGTCTGTACCACACTGAGGTGGGACATTGTGAATACTGCTTGTACCTCCATCTTTGTATTTTGCTCAGGGTCTTTTCTGCAGATGTGCCAGGGTAGCGTGGTGTTTTACATATACCATATCATATGGCCAGTTGTGCCTAGGCTCAAGGAGAGACACACAAAAGAATTAATTTTATGCCTTGATTGTGGCTTTTGTCATGTTCATCTAGGCTCTTATGCTCATTTCCATCTTCTGGGGTCATGTCCAATTTGCCTTATTTTCTTCTTTGCAAGTTTAAAAATAGAAGAGAGCAAAAAAATTACTGTTAGTGGTGCCCAGGAGTCAACATAACCTGGCAGCTACTGCCATGTACAGGCACCAGCCTGCTTAAAGCATAAGGACAAAATCCTCCTTCACCATCAGCAATGCAGATCTTTTATTTACACGGTGACGGTCCCTGTGCATGTTTCACACTCATGCTGTGTGCAGAACTCCCCGTCCCATTCCTGCAGAATGAATGCAGAATATGTAATTCAGATCTGCAGTGCAGGTGAGTAATTTCCCAGAGCAGACCAAAGGGGAAATTCGAGCCTCACACATCTTTGTCAGCGATGTCCAAGTGACACAGAATGGTACGTGTGTGCCCGTTCATGCCTGCTCACCCCATGCAGATTGGATATTTGTTCTAAGATTGTACTGTGGTTCTTGTGGTCTGTTTTCCCTTAGTGCCAGCTGTGGCTTTGCCCTTCGTGGCAGTCAGGGGCTTGCAGGATTGTTTTCTTTTTGAAACCTATGTGCAACATGATGTGGTTGATCAGCTGTAGAATTCCAGAGATTGGCTCCCCTCCCTCAGCTGGTGCTGCGTGGGTTGAGCAGAAAACTCAGCACCACCTCAGGATACCGTCTGGCTATCTGCTTATGTCTATTTATCTTTTAATCTTTGTTCATTTTGTGTTTTTTTCATCAACAGTAGAGTCCCTGTCTTTTTTTTTCAGCTTGAAATAGAGCCTTTATGGGGAAAAGTCCTACAGAAGAGGAGCTAGAGAGGTAAAACATGGGCATATTCCTAGTGAACACAAGCTGAGCATTTCTGAGCACCACTGTTATTCTTTCCATAGCAATGAAGAGGTGCCATGTACCTAATGGTAGAGAGTTCCTTTTTGCCATGCCTTTCCTCAGGTCCGGTGGTTATGGTTTCCCCCTTCCATGATTTGCTACTAGGTCTCATTCTATAGGACCATCCCGATTTGTGAAGCAAATAAGCAAACCCTAAAAGCAAACCCTAAAGTGGCAGCAAAGATGAGGAGGAATCACCAGATTTGACTTTGCTCACAGGTGCAGACTCAGCCTCCTGGTCTTGCAGCTCCGTGGTCTTTGTCTCTCAGTACTGGACTCAGGAGTGGTGGTGGGACACCCTGAGCATCTGCCAGAGTCTTTGCCCATTCTTCTTCTTCTTTACAAACCCTTTCCTTTCTGACACTAGGTTAGCACCTTTTAAATTTCCTCACATATATATCAAAGAACAGAAAAAGACCTGAATAACATATTCAGTTCCATGACTCAGGTCAAAAAGACCTGAGTAACATGTTCCAGTTCACTAGCAACTGGTTCACATATTCCAACACATAAGTTTGTTAGGTACCTTATTAAAGCAGTTTGCTGGCTTGCCCCAGTACCTCTATTGGAAGGCTCTTACAGAATTCCTTTGCCAAGGTGGTTAGAAACCTTCTATTTGAAACCTTAGCTCTCATTACACACTAGAGGAGATGTATTGGACAAGAGCAGGGAGGGGCTCCCTGTACCCATTTGGTGAGTTCTTAGCATCTTCTTGGATGCCTCAAGGCTGTGCAGATTGTGACAAATCATTGCCAATGGATAGGTGGGACCCACCAGGACTAAAGAAGAGAGAGGCTTTTGTTCTCAGGGTAATGTTACCTGCTAGGACCAATGCACCTCTGTGTTAAAAACCCATGCAGTTGTGGTTGATGGTGCACTTGGTGGCTTTCATATAGTACCTCTATATCTGTGTTTGACAGAAATTTGTGATGATTTCCTTCAAAATCTGTAGTCTGGCACCATGATGTGCAGGGGGCTGAACAACTGCAGGACATGTGCCTTTAGTCACAGGGGGGCTGAAGGCATGTCTGAGATGTACCTGCCCCGTGGCCCTACTCTAAGTCCTGATTTCAAGCTCTCAACTTTCCCAGTGAGGACGATTACCCAGGCAGCCCAACATAGTCTATGCTAAGCCTATTTTTTTTTTTGTAATAGTAGGAATATAGGATACAATTGTTAGGTCATTGGAGGGAATCATTGCTACTTTTTGCTCATTCCATGAAAAAAAAAACAACAACCTTGTTATTCAGATATGTTACAGTGGCAGTAGAGTGGTTTGTAGACACATAGCAATCCATGTCTGATATCAGTTTTCAGATGCCCAGCACACACTCCTGCCCAGAATGCAGTGTAGGTACTGGATAGTAGTTATCATTACCTGCTTGTGTAATACTTTCAGAGAGATCAAACAGTTGTGAAAGCCAAGCAACTGAGCCCCCAAAATGAAAAAAAAAAACCCTTTCTCATCCCCTGAGCCACATAGATGGCTTCTATTTAAATCCAGTCTTCACAAAAGAGCACAAATTTTATCCTTGATGCTTGAAGCTCAAGTATTTACACAGGGAATTTAGACTCTTCACTTGTGGTTTTGGCAAAAGCTTCACACAAATGTTTTGCACTGGTGGTCTCTTAGCCATTTAAGATAAATGACAAAATCAAATGCAGTCCTTGCAGACTGGAGCACTGGATGCTGTGCCAAGGATGAAGTATCCCCATTTGCCTCATGTGTAGCTGTCAGATCAACATGCAGGCCTAGTTTCTGAATCAGGATTCTCTAGGTGGAGAGGCTCCCTTGGAAAATGTTGCTTTTTTAGGGTTGGAGGGAACATGGATAAATATTTGTTCTTGCAGCCACAGTGTAAGCTCCTTTAGAATTTTTTTCTAGAATTGGAGGGAATAGAATCATAGAATCATAGAATGCAGATAGATACTTCTTTCTGCCATGTTGTTTGGATGTATCTGCATGGTGCACATGCACACACAGGCAGATTTGCCACCATTAAAAAAAAGAGAGCATTTGCCAGAAGATACCCTCCAAGTAACACATATATTTCCTGATCTAAGTACGGGGGAAACTGTGGTTTCTGATCTACCACTGTGTGGTAACTATTGGCAAATGCCAGCTTTTTAATGGCGACCACTCCACCGCATATCTTCATTTAGAAGCTGCCCTTGATGAGTAGCTACCCTTTATTTAATAATTAAGTGCCAGGCATAGTTTTAAATGAAGGGGTGGGATTCTTGGTGAACGTAAAGTGATGCTCTTTGCTCGATTTCCCTTTAAACTCTGCTATGTTGCACCAGCCAAAACTGTGACTTCTACCTGATTCTGTGTGTGTATTTGTGCAGGTGTATATCGATATTTAAGGCTTGTGTCTTAGTTTTTCAAAGCTGTGGAACTCAGTTTGGACTAGTGCCAGGAGCAGGAGAAAACTCTTTTAAGTACAGCTTATAAATGGCAGGTGATTCCTAGAGGGGTTAAAAAGAAATAATATGGTTGGAGGTTACAGCATCATCTCTTAGCTACCGGGAGTGAGGCTGCTCCCTTCTTCACAGGCTCCATAGGAAAGTAGCCTGCATAGTCGGGGCATGCAAAATGCACAACTGGCTGCAGCTCAAGCAGCACAGCAGCTGCCAGTGCTTCCTTCTGGGAGCTCAGCTCCTGGCATCTCGCTGTAGCCATTTGAGCTTGAAGTCACCACATTTTGTCCAGGTTGGTGCGTGGAGCCCGCTTCAATAGCAGCTAGGCAGAATGCCTGCTCAGTTTTGTGTCAGCTCAATGCATTAACACAGCCATAAAACAATAATCCCCCTTTTGATTCAGTTCCTGAGCAAGTGCTGGTGGTGATGTCCACTGTCTCTGGCTCTGCTCTGTGCCACGGCCAGCCACCCCCCTCCATCACCATTTTGCCCCATTCTGTGCCCCCCACAGGCCCCCAGCTCTGGTTTGCAGGTCCCTGAGGTCTTTTCTTGGTCTTCCCCCACCTGGTGCGAGTCTGCCAGCCTCAGCCGGACCCAGAAGTGGAGCTCTGACCAAGTGTGTCGCACATTAGGCAGCCTGCACCCGCCTTGCCTGTTTCCCATGATGATGCCTCCTGTGTCCCTTCAGACTTAGATCCGACTGACAGTTTTTTCTATTGTTTTTTCTCCAGGGCCGTCCAGGCCTGCAAACCTGCCGGGGGCTCCCATAGCTGCCTCCTCCCACCCTCACACATCCGTGATCACGTCACCTCTCCGCGCACTGGCCTCCCTCCCGCCCTGCCTTAGCCTGCCCTGCTGTGGTGCACGTGCAGTCTCAGTTGGCGGGACTCAGACTGAGATTCAGACTGAGACGTCAGGCACATTTGGATGTCATTGTCAGTTGTCAGGTAATAGAAACATTTTTTTTTGTTGCTATCTGAAGGTCAGTAGTGCTGCCAAGTGATGTCGTCTTTGCTGTGGGAGAGCTCCCTTTGCTGGGTCATGTGGGGAAGGCAGGGAAAATGCCCTTAACCAACCCCTTTCCCTTCCTTCTTCCCCCTCCATCCTGGCGGAGGATGGGGAGCGGGAAAGGGTGTGCAACTCCTTCCATTTCCACATCCCTCCCCTCCTGCCTGCCCACCTTCAGCTGTCACCAGTGGCCACTGCTGGGCTGTTTGTGCCACGTTGTGAACAAATGTTTGAGACTCCTCACAGAACGTGATACCCCAGTATCAAGATTTCATCTCTCTGGGCTGTTTATTTTAAGCTTAATTGGATAACATTTAACATCTGAGGCTGGTTTGTTTTTTTTTCCTCCTTTTTTTTCCTTCCTCCCTAACCATTTGTATTAAAAGCTCTCCTCCACATCCATGTGCATGCAGGATGTATGTGCTCCATGCCATTGTCTCTCTTGCTTTGAGAAAATGCTCCTTGGTAACTTGCCATAGATCCCTTGCCTCTCCCCTGTCAGTTTTTCTTTCCCTTTATTCCTTTTGGATGCCTGACTTTTGTCACCGCAAGGAGGGGAAAGTGATGTGGAAACGAGGGTGTACCAAGCTAGCCAAAGAGGACACGGACATATTGTCGCCAGACCCCATCATTTCAGACCCGGCAATCTCTTTGAAATCAGTGGGTGTTTCAGAGTGTGGCTCAGTTGCAAGATTGGGTCTGTGGTGAGCTGCAGGCTGGAGAGGTGAAAATGGGGAGTGCTTAAAGGAAAATGCAGCCATGGCAAAATCCACAAGTGTTTACAGAGTCTCACTGTGGTGGGCCAAACCCCGCAGCCCTCATTCATGTTAACACGCATGGAGTTTTAATAGGGAGTTCCCAGAACGATGCTGGATAAATGATGCGTGAGGACCAGAGGATTTAGAGAGACAGCAACAACTGTCAGGAGAAAAGCCTTTGGGAAATTGCTCCTCATGCCCCCCTGAAGCTGGCAAAACTTTGCTGCACTCAGCTGTTCCTTCCGCAGGCAGTGGTACCACATGGCCACAGTACGCTATATTTCATGATAATGTCCTTGTGCATCTCTCATTGTTGTAACAGAGCAAGACAAAAGCAAGAAATTTAAACTTGCATCTTGGAAACCCTTGGTCCTGAAAGACGAATGTTCTCAGGAGGAGGCTGAGAGCACACTGCAGGATCCTGCTTCGACCCTGGGTAAAGCTCAAGGCCTGTGAGGAAGGCTCCTGTGCTTCCTAGGAGAGGCTCGACCTGCACCCTGCCACTTGCGAAAGGATATAGGAGTGGGTTTGCAACAATGCACTACGTGATGTGGTGCAGTCAGTGCATCCATGGGATTTAGTTAGATTTCCTAATCCAAGCTGCCGTATTAAGTGTGTGGGGATGCTGTTTTAATCAGTCTGTGCTTCATCAGCCTCAGCAAATTGTCCAGCTTGCCTGAGATAGGTGCAGAGATGGACTCTTCCAAAAGTGAGTGCTGGATCAGAAAGTAAGATAGTTGCTCTATCTCCCCGATTCCTTCCTCTGTGCCACCAGTAATCCAAACTGGAGCTGATCTGACATTTTGCTGTTCTCTGTCTTCACTGGTGCAGTATGCACACAGGTGCTTTTAGTAGGAAGGTAGTTGTAACAGTGAACTGGATGCCCTGGTTCCCTGTTGCTTCTGATGCCAGCAGCTTGTGGGGAGGGAAACAAGTACAACTAAAAATAGAAAAGGAAGGAAGGAATAATTTATTAAAGAACGTGGGAAGGCAAGGCTTTTGTACTTTGTGTACTTTGAGTTCTCGCTGTGGATTTGTGCACTGTGAGTTTTCAGAATTGCCTGTTTGCTGGGAGAGTGATGCCAGCTCTGTGGAGAGAGAGACCTGTTATCATGGCTTCCTGTAATTACTGCTGCAGTCTGCGGCACTTAGAGAATAGGTTATATCAAAGAGCATGCTACATGTTTATGACAGTAGTTGGTCAAGGTCTGCTTGGAAGAAACATTTTCTTCCCTTGAAAAAGGAGATTATATCTACTTAACCGTTTCTTAGCTCCCACAGTAATCACTGTATATGAGACTGCGCACGGTTTAAGCTCTGTGGCAAGGGTTATGGGATCTTTCTAGCTCCCAGAAGGTTTTGTGGAAATGAAAGAAAAGTGAGTTCTTTGTGCCGACTAATAATCTAGTGATGATCCCTGCATTGTGCCCTCTTTTTTTAATATAGACATTTACAACAGTCACTTGCTCCCTCTTTAGAGATCTGCTTGTCTTTCTGACTTGATTAGCCTTTTATTCTGTCAGCCCTGTTCTTGCTTCTGAGGAATTGTTTCCTTCTTTGAACAAAAGCCATCATCAGTTCCCACTTCCCCTCCTCCTTCATCATTTCTTACCTTTCCTGTTTTTCAGCATTCATTTAAGTCAGGACCTGGAGTTTTTCTGTGCAGTTCTCCAGCAGGCTGTGACTCTGAAGGCTTGAAGTTGCAGGTACTCCCAGATCTCTGCTGGGCACTCACAAATCAGGCCCTCAAGAGTCTCAGCAGTTTTGTCGTGGAGAATCTAAACTTCTGGCTGCCAGTGGGATTTGAGGTACATGTGCGAGAAAACTGCATTTGGAAATCTCCAACCAAGATAAGAACAATTGTCTGGAATGCTGAGTAGCATTCAGTCATGCACAGGGGAAGTCGTGCTGCTTCAGCCAGACCTGTTTGTGATTTTTAGAAATCATGCTGGTGGTAGTTTCTATCACAGTAAATGATGCTGGGAAGTCCACTTGGGTGTCCAGCATGCTGCTCAGCTGGTGCTGGTCCTGGTCCCCTCTATCTTTGTTCACTCGTTTTTGTTCAGGGCACCACAGGATGAGGAATTTGCTAGTAAAGGTGTGTGCTTTTCCATGTGATTAAAAAAAATAATATCTACCACTGGAACAGTCTCAGTATCTCTCTTTTTTTTTTTTTTTTGTCCCAGAGGCTTCTGTCTGTTGAATTGGGTTCTTCCGTTTGAATGTTTTTAGTGCCTATTTAATTAGAAGTTGGAAGAGAGTCATGAAATTCACAGGGTTGTGTAGCTTGGATCTAAAATATAAATGGGCAGAGCATTCATTTTGCTTTACCCCTTGCCAGATTAGGGTGCTTTTTTGAGCCTGCTTTTTATTTAATTTCAATGAATTGCAACTGCTCAGAGTAACTGTAAAACACACACAGGTTTTTTTGCATAACAGAGGCATGCAAATGATTGTTGAGAGACGTAATTATGTAAAGAAAAGTATATGCCCGTATGCAGGCACATATACATTGCAATGCTTTTTGTGGGGCTATTTTTTTCACAATACATCTTCATAAGGCTCTTTTTATGATGCTGATTTATTAATATTGTACATTAAGGCTTAAATTGTCAAAGCTGCCTAAGAGATTTGGATGCCCATTTCCCATTAAAGTTAACGAGAAATGAGCTTTGAAAATCTCAGCACAGAAGTGCATGGCACTTTACAGTGTGCTCTCCAAAGAAAGAAGTCCCTGCCTTGAAGATACTACAGAGCAAAAGCCCCCAAAATGGAATTATAATCAGCATAAGACAATGGGGACTGTAATGGCACAGATAATAATTTATCCCCCATGCTGCAATTCAGATATATACCTGATCCAAAATCTTTGGACCTGGGCCCATGAGTAAGTGTTTTATATACCTCTGTAAAGATAATTAAATCTGTCCAATACACATATATTCAGCTAACCAGTGAAACTGCTTCTTTCCCACATGTAGGTTGATGGAAGAAGGTGGAAAGCAATTATGATACTTAGCTGCATATATAAAAACAGCAAGTGGGCAGGGACAGCAGTGATTAATGGACATGGCTGTGAAGTTAAGGTCTAAAATAGAGGAATGCATGGGGCCATAGCACAGAAGAGAAGAACAAGCTCCTGTTATTTCAAGGAATCAACTATATTTGGAACTAGATGATCTTAAGGTCCTTTCCAACCCTAACTATTCTATGATTCTATGATTCTATATTAGTCATCATATCAGCCTTCCAGTATCTGAAGGGGGCCTATAGGGATGCTGGTGAGGGGACTATTAATTAGGGACTGTAGTGATAGGACAAGGGGTAACGGATTGAAACTTAAACAGCAGAGGTTTAGACTGGATATAAGGAAAAAATTCTTTACTGTGAGGGTGGTGAGGTACTGGAATGGGTTTCCCCGGGAGGTTGTGAATGCTCCATCCCTGGCAGTGTTCAAGGGCAGGTTGGATGAAGCCTTGGGTGACATGGTTTAGTGTGAGGTGTCCGTGCCCATAGCAGGGGGGTTGGAACTAGATGATCCTAAGGTCCTTTCCAACCGTAACTATTCTATGATTCTATGATTAGGATGTTTTGAAAATCACACAGTCATCTTGTAAAGTTAATATCAATTTACTTGGCTACTGAAATTCTACTTACAGCACCATTTAACAAATCTGGTGTTTTCTTAACAAATGTTAAAGTGACAGTGAAGATAAAAGAAGTACCTGTAAGTAAATAATAGGTTTAAAAAGAATACTTTCTCCTCATTCAATTATATCACTGTATTCATTGTGCTGGTTTTAAAATGGAGTCAGCCAATAAGGAGAGCTAGATTAGACCACCCTGCTGTAAAAATCTTGATGCAATTAATACCGTCTGTTTAGAAAACAGTATTATTTCAAAAACTTTTATGTTAATGATATAGTATGCACTCAGCACATTTCTTACTAGAACAAGAAGCAAGCTTTTGTTCACTCCAGACTGTGTTTTATTAGCACAGGAGGATCAATGGAAAACAAAACAGTAATCAAAGTGGAGAATGCAAACTCATCCAGCAAAATACTTCAACTCGCCAAGTCCAGGATGATGGCTGATACTCTACTCTTCATATTTTGTTGAGTAGAATCTCAAACAACAACAACAAAAAAAGAATGAAGAATCCACTAACACTTGATTTCTGATCAGCACTGGGTGCTTTTTAGAGAGGATAGAGAGGAACTGGGTATATGTGTCTGAGGGCAGACAAAGACCTATAGTTTCTCTGAGACCCTTTGTAAATGTATCTTTTAATCTTGCTGCATAGAGGTTTGCATAAAATAGGGGTTAACATTCAAGAGACATGGCCCTATTAGTCATGGTTACATGTATTTATTTATTTTAGTGAAATAGTTAATGCATGCTGCAGTGGAACTGACTTTGTAGACAGCACTCTACAGAGTGCAGGGATGTGCGAGATGTATATACTACAAACGGTAATGCATCAGTTTGAGTGTATGCATCCATCGTTTCATCTATCAATCTGTGTGTTCATCCATCTATCCGAGTATTAAAATCATATGTGACCTGTCTGTCTATGTAGCTCTCTGTCTCACCAGATATTAAAATCAGATCCAAACTCAAAATAGATGGATCTAATCACAAACTGATTTTTTGACTGAATGGTGTGTTTGTCAAGATGCAGCGAAGAGACCTTAAGACAGCAAAGAGGCAACTAAAATTAGGGTGCTGCATGGGGCAGTGGCATTGGCAATTCGAGCATGGCTGAGGCTTTGTTCTAGACAGATGCCGAATCAGTATAACTTTGTAAGCCCTAATTATGTCAAGTTAAAAACCAGCAGGAGCAATAGTGATATTTAAAGGTGCTTTAAAGTGGATGCCTGCCATTTCCAGACATACCAGGAAAAAATAGAAGTCCTTAATTACAATATTAACAGGTGGAACTGAATCTGATAGTCTTGGGACAAAAGGATTTAAGGCAACATTGCCTGCAGTGAAGACAATGCCTTCAACATTGAGAGAGTTAACTTGATCGCATACCACTATGCTAAGCCTGAGAGTCTGAACTCTTCAAACGCTACAAATGGAGAGCTAAATCAAAGAATCCTGTTTCAAATCCATCCAAGATGTTGCTGTTTTTCTCCTCTGACAGGAGAAGCATTTGGAAGTGCAGTTTCTTTCTTTTTTTATAGCTGTCTTAAAAAGGAGTTTGGATGTTTAGCACAGCTGGTGCTCATTACATTATGCACTATCAATAAAATAGCATGTGTAATTAATTTTTAATGCAGTGCTGTATGCAGCACTTTAAAGCAGTTACTGTATGGGGAGAGCCGACACCGGTCACTGACATCAGAAATATTGAAATAGAGGGCTAGATTTTGCATTTTTAAAGGGTGTATGTGTGAGTGGGGGAAGGGTAATTCCCAGCCAGAAATTCTCTGGCCACGATCAAATTTAAAAATATAGGAACAAGATGGATGAAGGTGATTTTATAATTTGCTTATTGGAATGAACGAATTTATTTCCTTTTAGAGTTTGCTGAGTGATGGCTGGGTTAGGAATAGGTGACTTTGGAGTATAGGTAAGCACCAGGGGACAGCACAGCAACTGATCCATCTTTGTTAAAGCATAAACAGACTTTGGTGGTATCAGGTGGGAGATGAGGCAAAAGGGGAGGTTATGGGAAAGCAAGCAAAATACATTTCTATTCTGTCTCATTGAGTTTTGTGGTTTTATTTTATTCATTTTTTTGTTTATTTACAGGGCTTCTTTCTTGTGCCTTGTTCCCATTACTGAAACCTCTTTTTTTACCTTTTTACCTCTTTTTTACTTGATTCATTATATATTTGGGAGTGTCGGTAGTTTGGAAGGGAGAGAGCAGCTTGGTTACAAAAAGGCACCACTAATAGTAAGGTGCCTGCTGCTTTGGCAGAAGACCCAAACAAATCACAGGGTCTTCTTCTGGTGTTTGTGTAGTACTTTCCGGAAGACACCAGCATAAATAAAGACTGCTTTAATGGGGCTTTAAACAGGCAAGGTTTGGGCACAATCGTAGCTTTGGGCAGCCATTTTGTCCAGAAACACTTTGGTTGTCCAAAGGATGAGCAGACCTATTCTTGAAGTTGTAGCATGATGTCTGTTCATATTCAGCAAAGAGACAGGAATGACTTTCATGTTTCTGCAGCAGAGTAACCAGCAGGGATGTTTTGTAGGATAGGATAGGACCAGCCCCTCTCTGCTGCCACACCTTTCCCACCCTTTTCAGGGAGCTGAATGCCTAACTTGGTGAACACTTCCTAAAAGGAGAAGAAATCAGATGCAGGAAGAGAAGGAAGGAAGCAATCACCTACAAAGCAACAAAATTAGGGGTAGTGTTTGTCAGGTGCCTTGCCTTTTGGTTGGGCAATGCATACTAGCTTTCTAAGAGCTTTTTTTTTTTTTTAATACACATGCAGGAGGCATAAATGTTTGCAATTATTCTTTCTTTCTCTCAGTAAATTTCCATTCATTTGTACATAGCATATGCTAAACAGTTCACTTGAACAGCCTCACCTGGCATATTCAAGATGAAGTTTTCTCCTGCCCCTTCAGCAGTAGCTTTTTGTCATTACTTTTCTTCTTTTCTAATTATTTTTCTAATAGATATGTGCGGATGTGTTTGTCTGTCTGAGCCAGAAAGTGAATTGAGCTGTTCAGCTTGTAAGAACAGAGATAAATCTCTTGTGTACAAATATAATGCTGTCAATGGGAGGAGGGCAAGCCATGGTGCATGGTGTAGGTAGCTGCAATGAGAACCACTCTTAGTTCACAAGCCAGAGTGGGAAAAGTGGAGGCAACAGTGAGGTACTGTACATTTTGTAATGAAATAGCTTTATTTTATTTTATCTAGAAGAACTGGATCACATATTCCTGGGGTGGCTCAGGTTTAGGCCAGAGAGCTGGAGAAAAAATTACCCTGTATCCCTCCAGAGCTGCCTAATTCAGAGGCCTGGGGTTCTTTTTTTCTTTGTTGAGTGCTTCATAAAAATAGATAAAAGTAAGAGTTCTGTACTCAGATGGGATGCTTTATGTTCAGAAAGGGATTTGAGTCAAAGAAGCCATGCTGATGCACCTCGTGTGTGCCCCATTGAGCCCCTGTGTGCTGTATGTTGGTCCTTCTTTCTGCTGAGCAGTAAACAGCTGAGCAACTGTTAGCAACATACATTTTTATGCTGTCTGCTTTCTTTTGGACAGGCTTTTCCCAAGCATTTTTGCAGTGTGTACAGAAATCTGGTAGGCTAGAGTATGGTACGTGCCTTTGCTATCTTTATTTCCCTCCTGGTTTTGTCTTAATCAAACCACTTCTGTGTCCCTGTTCCAGCTAACACAACCTGCTATAGCACAGTCAGTAAAACATACACTTTGAAGCAAGCAGGCAAAAATCCCACATAGTAAAGGCTTGCATTTTTTTATGAATTCAGTCGTTAAGAGTCAGAGGTCCTGGGACTTTTGGAATGAGGTTAATGCAGGCACTAAACAAGGTGATGGGGAGACACAGGCACTGGAATCACACCATGAAACAGTGCGTTCTAAATTATTGTCTTTGCTATTAACATAAGGAATCTCTGGTTAGAGAGACGCCAGTTTGCACAACATACCTGCAGCTTTTATGCTTGTTTAAATGTCACAGCTATTTGGAGCCAACTGTAAATGTATTATTTTCAGTACATCCCCTGGCAATGTGAGGGGAGCATCCTGTCCTTTCCGTGTGTCAGACTGTTTCCTTGCATGTCCTGTATTGACCTAGATTATTTCATGTGAGACCCAGATCTAAACCTGATCTTTATATCTCTTCTATGTCTGTGTGACAAGCATGATGCTTCCAGGGTATGCTCTGCCATGCTAGCAGTCCACTGAGGGCTGGGTTAGGGACTGCCTGGGGATGCTTAGTTGAGCATCTTCCTGTGAGGTGTTTTCTGACTTCAGTGGTGTTGTACTGTTGTGCCGGCTGTTAACATGGTCTATGGAATTCAGGAATGTACAGAGATTTAGGTAAGAATCAGATACGTACCATTTAAAAGTTTCCACTGTGATAAGACTGGAAAACAAAAATTCAAGGAATCTTGTAAGACCTCAGCATAGCACTAGCACCCTTTGCCTGCAGGGAAACTATTTTTCAGTTTGCACCTTCTAACAGATATTTGGGTTATTTTTTCCTTCCCTCTGTTTGAACAGGGAGAGAGCAAGTTCATTTATTATGGCATAGACAGGTTTATAATGCAAACTCCGTCCAAAAATTAGGTCTGACTGTTTATGGATTGATTAATCCAAATCCGTTATAAAAATGCGTGAACTGTTGATTAAACTGGGAACAGGATCATTGTGGTTTTGCCTACACTGAGGACAAGATTAGTGAGCAACTTTATCTTTCTGCAAAACCTCATATAAAATATAATGATAAAAGATATTCTTTCTCTATTCTTTTCTGGTTTCTCCTTAAACTGACCATACCTCCACTGTAAATTTGAGGTAGCAACTTATAAGTGCTATTGACTACTGAAGGCAAATAGTTTACTATCATTATCAATAGATGCATAGAATAGTTGCAAAATAATCCTGTGAAATTGCTGTAAACTCTCTGCCAATTTCCTTTGTACTTTCTATGCACGTTCTCCACAAGGAGCAGTGTGAAAGCTGCAGTGGTGCTAGCTCCTGCCTTCACCACTACTGTCAACGTTCATTAATGCAGTTGAGCACACTCATAAACGTCTGAGCTGTTCCCATATTTAGAGCTCTCTAGCCAGCAAATCTTCTCTTTTGACTAAAAACTCAGTGGTCAGGGTTTGAGGTGGCTGCTTGAGGTATAATTTTAATTCTGTGTCCTGGTATCATCCAGAGCTGTAAGGAAGAGTGTGTGGGAGACAGCACCATCACTGCCTTAAATAATTTGTTCCTTGCCCTTTCCCTTTAAGCTTGCCAGGCCATGTTTTGTGATTATAAGTTGAGATTTCTTAAATTTGTTTTCTCCTTAATAGGTAAAGATGAGTGAATGCTGTTTCTCACTTTCTCCTTGCTCTTCCTTCACAGATGTCTTTGCTATCTGGGGCCAGCTGGGACTACTGGGGAGGTATTACCCATGGGATTTCTTTGCCCCAGGGTTAGATTTGCCTCTCTGCATGGCAGCATAGGGCTGGATTGCATATAGCTCCTTTTCAGCAAGTTTCAGTGAGTCACCATCCTGCTTGTTAGGCTGTCTGATGGGAAGAGGTTTGCTCTGCCTGTGGCCACCCCACCTATGGAGCTTCTCCCTGTCTGCACCTTTCCCTTCCCCTGCTCTGCCCCAAACATTCATAGTTATTTCTTTGTTTAATATATAATTTAAATTTTGCCGTCAGGTAGGTCCTTCATTTATTGCTGTCACTGCCAGCAGTCCCTGCCGTAATAATTACAACATTTTTTCCTGAAAATCAAGTCCAAAGTGAATTTGCTGGATTTTGTGTGTTTTGATTTTTAACTCCCCATTTTTTTTTTAAGTGGCAATGACTGCTGAAAGTAAACACAGCGTGCAGTGAACAGACTTATTGGGCCAACATGAATTTTCTTAATAAGCTGGGGTATGTGTGTGCGCACGCGCGTGTGTATTTTTTCCCCTGTAAACCTTGCAATAAGGGTGCTGTCTCTTTAAATCCTAACTCAAACTTTACTGGCGATTTTACAGAGCCTGGTTTCATTTATAGTGGAGCCAGACTTGCTGTGTGAGAGCCGTCCGCATGCTGGAATTAGTCTTAAGCTTGCTTCTGTGGCGTTGCCAAATTCCATGTTTGTGTTTTATTTAGAATTCTTTTCACGGCCAGTCGAATCTGTTCAGGCACACATAGGCAGTGTTGCGCCCCATGGAGAAAATAAGCAAGTTTGCGTTTTCTTTGGCATAGGCCATGGCCACAAAAGACTGCGGTCTAAAAAAACATTTTTTAAAAGCTATTTTAACCCATAACAGATGTATAAAGTAGGCACACGCATGCCAGCTTCCTTAGTTTTAATTAAAAAATAATTACAGCTTTAATGGGATGCTAGTGACAAATTTGGATGAATGGTGGGTGACATTATCTCAAGGCTTGCTTCAACTTATAAATTAGTGCATTTCTCTTGGCCAGTGGTACAGATGAAATTAAATGAAGGAGCAGATTAATATTTCTTAAAGTTACATTGAACCAAATGAAAAATCAAATCAAATAAACCAAGGCCCCTTCTTCCCTCTCTTGCTCAGATTCCTGTTTGAGTAAGATCACAGAACATGCAGGAAAGGTTATTTTCCCTGGCTGATAAATGATCTGGCTAATGATAAACTGAGCTTAGGTTTGCAAGATACCTGTTCCTTTTGTAATTTCACATCGGTAGCCACATTGCCAAATTATTGTGATTAATGTCAGCAGGCGTGTCTATTTATAACCACATCTAACTAGCTAACACAGTACCTCCAAGCCAGGAAATCTTACATATAAAACAATCCCTACATGCTGCATGTTGCAATGGTTCTCTCTCCATACCTCGGCTAACTGCCTGCCTTTTGGGCTGCAATGCCGGCTGTGATTCTTCACATCTTTAGGCTATTTTCAGTCTGGGGCTTTTAAGGCTCACCAGAACTGGGCTAGATGCACAGGCTTGCACAGGTAACAACAATTTATATTTCTGAAGAAATAAACAAAGGAGTAATAAACATGTAATAAACTAACCCCAGATGGTATCTCTGCTGTTATTATGGTCAGGTGTATGCAGAGCTGGAGAAGCAAGAGAGAAGGATCAGCATGGGAGGCTGTGGATATTGAAGGAGGAGGAGAGGTCTGACAGAGTCACTGGAAAAAGTGTATACCCTCTTTCCATGCAAGCCTTCATTCCACCTATGGACACCCTAAACAGGTGCTGAGAGGAGATGCGACAAAGCAGGACAATTTTGTAAGGTGTGCAGCAGAGCACCATTTCCTTTGGACTTGCTTGTCCTACCTGGGTGCTTTCCAGCAGCAAAGGCAGCCCAGTGCAGGATGGGGCTTTCTGGATGGGAGCAGATGATGGCTTCATGATCTATGGCACAGGCAGATGAGGATCATTTTGTTTGACATTCTCAGATGACATTCTTTCATGAAACTTTTCATCTGCTTAACATTTAGCTCTCCTTACAAAAAAACCCTGAAATGCTGTGTATACATGTAATCTAAACGATGAGAGCTCTTCTTCACTCAGCCATTGCCAGTTTTCTCTAACAAACATACTACATTTTTTCCTCATTAAAATATATACACTTTTGAAGAAAGTTGAAGTAAGATAGAGTATCAGGTGTTTGGTGGGTAGCTGCTCACATTCCACTAGACCAGTCCAGATTTGTCTTGTGGTCATCTACAGATCATTTGCTACTAATTTCCAGGCAAATGTGGCAGTGTCCCTCACCTTGCTTGCTGAAAGCTGTCTGCCTTGTTAAGTTGGAGAAACCCAGCAAGAGGAAGCTGCTTGAAGTTTGAGCTAGTCTGGAGAACGTGAGCTCCTCAGAGGGATCTGTTTGATCCCTCCAGGAGGGCAGTGTCTCTCCTTGGTGTGCAGGATGTCCATTGCCTGAAGCTGAACCAAGCCATACTCTCCAAAGATGTGACTCTTAGGCTTTGTTTAACTGCAACAAAAGAGAGATTTTCCTTTGTTGATTGAACGAGGATTTCTGTGGTAACATTTTCCTGAGCTTGAATTCTTCATGAGTGAAAATGAAGTTCTAGCATTAAAAACATGAGTCACGCAGTGCAGATGAGAGTCATTTTTGCATTCCTGGGATTTTTGGAAGGGAAACATTACATTCACAATAATCCTTTCAATTATACCTTATTGCTAAAATAATCCATGAGGCATTCTGCAGTAGAGCCCTCTGCTATTTGGTTACAGTTGAGGCTTTGAAAATAACACCTGAAAGCTTTTAGTCTCCTGTGTGTCAGTATCTTAATTTTCTTTTTATGTTGCTGCACACAGGATGGTCTGGTGTCTTTTTTATTTACTCCTTAGGATTTTTTTTGTTTAATAAATAAGGCTAATTTGATCTGTTCTGATCTATCTCAAGTATCTAATTGCTGCTGTAAAGAATGATTAATGTCCAGTTGAAAGGATTCCACGTCTATAAATGAGAACTGAAAGCAGATGTTAGTTTGATAAACGTGTGCTATCCATTCCTTGTCTGCACTGGCTCAGAGAGCAGGCTGCTGGGGTATTGCTGTCTATCAAAAGAGAGATGTTAGATGCCACATACAGTTCAGAGTCACACACCCATCATGAGCTGAGTGAACAGTTAACAAATAATGTATCCCAGGTATTTTTTTTTTCTCTGCTTGTGAAATATCTATACACAAGACAGTGTTATCCTCAAATTGTCAGAAGTGCTTGACAAACTCCAGTTCAGGAGAATGCACTGTGAATTGATTATAACCAGGACTTTGTCTCTCAGTTTTTAGTCAGGGGGTAGCATTGGTATGTTATCCAAAGGCAGATAAGTTCAGCTTCCAGTGCTATTGCATGTGCAGTGCTGATTCTGCAGTTAATTCAACCCACAGAAAAAAAAAATGAAGCTGATAACTGTTCTCTTTTCTATCTGTGGACTGGCTAGGTGCTCAAGCATTTCTGGCAAATTAGGCAAATTGCATGGGTTCTTCAGTTTAGTAATGCATGGTGCTTTACGGTCCTTTCACAAATGGTTCTCTCTTGGCCTTTATGGTTCACCCCTCATGACAGTGTGTAACAAACAGCAGGTTAGCAGCTAGTGAGTGCCAGAGTGGAGGAGAAATTTTGGCCAAGGGCAGGCATTTCTGATAATGGCAGTAAGAACAAGAGAGCACTTGCTTTTTAAAGCCTCTTCTCAAAATCTTCCCTGTACTTTTAAAATGTTCACCAGGATTACTGTGAAGAAAAGAGAGAAAATAGTTAGCTTAGCAGATTTAATCACTTTGATTTTTTTTTTGTGAAATAGCCTTTGCATTTATATTTTTTGTAAAATCACTATTCAGGTAATGTCTGTGACCAGAACACTGTTTCACAGATGGACAGATGGAGATGTAATGACCAATACAAGTCTTCTTTGCTGTCCTTAAATCAGGCTGATTTGGATTGTGTATATGGCAGAAGGAGAAAAAAAGAGAGAGAGGAGGGGAGGATAAAAGGGACAGAGAAAGAACATGGAGTCATTGAGGAGGATACATACTGGCATCCCAGAGCTCTGGATGAGTCAGCTTCTGTACTGTAGTCATGTTAAAACTGCAACAAAGAATGCTTCCAGTGAGACCTTCCATCCTCTGGTACTTGAATACGACTCTAGGTACAGCAGGCAGGTGAGACATAGGAGAGACTGGTTTTACATTTAGCTTTTCCATTTGGATTGTAACTCTAACAACATTAAATTTGGATAGTATTATTTCTTAAAATCTTTGGATTTTGTTTCACAGTACTGAACTAAGCAGTGAAACTTTTTCAATTAAGTTAACTATTCTTTACTAGGGTAAGCCTTGGCCTGTTAGATTGTTTCTGATGACTTTTGCTGGCCTGTATCTACCTGACTGTGCTATAATGTCAGCAGTTCCCAACTGATACCTCACAAAGTGACTGGAAATCTCAAAAGTGGCCTAAAGTAAAATAAAAGGTAGCTCACTCCCTAGCGGGTCACATTTTCAAGTTACTAAAAAACGAAGCCTGCTTTTTGTATTCCTTTTCTTCTCTTTTTTTCCTTCTTCACTCTCTTCTTAGCTTTCTTTTCTTAGGAGAAGAAATGTAATTAATGCAAGTACGACTGTCCAAAATTAAGCTGGTGAGATACTCATGTGGCTGATATCATTACTGGTTAGTCTGCAGCACATGGTAAACTTAATTTCTGTGGAGGATAGCCAGGACTGAAGTCTAGAGATGGGGCGCAGTTTACAGTGTACTCAGCAAAATGTACTGGAGTTTCTTTTGGTGCAGTCTTTCGACTGCTTGTTCTTACATCCTTATATTGGATAGAAGACATCCTTGATCAAATCTGTAAAGAAAGCTATCCTTTGTAACATGGTGGCTTTCTCACTGCAATTAGTTCAGCCTGCTGAATGATCTGTGAATGTGTAATTTTTGCAGAACAGGGCTTGTCTGCAGTATTTTTATTGTTTCTGGAAGTGGTCACTAGAGCAAGTATTCATGTGCTATGAGTCAGTATTGGTTTGCTCTGGCTGCTTCTTAGCAGGTTTTCCTATGACTAAAGGTGTGCCTGGCCTGGAGAAAATCGTGGAACTCCCTTGTGTTGGCAGGGGGAAGGTGTAAAGTGGTTGGGAGCTGCATGCAGAGCACACAGTCCAGTGCACATCAGAGGCTCAGCATCTTTGGTCTGCATGGGCAAATACTTTGTTTTCCTTACACAACTGAGGGTATGGCTGTATGTTTTAAATCATGCATCTAAAATCAAAGGAGAACAGTGCACAGGGACTGTTCCTTGGAAAAGACAGCTTTAGCAGACCAACAACAGGTCTTTACAGGTGGAAGAAATGAAAGCATTCCTGTCCAGGAGTCCTCAATGATATCGATGTAAGGACCCTGTATCTAGCTAAAAAAGAAAAATCCATGTTGAAAAATAGTCAGTGGATTTGAGAACTTGCTTTATGCTTTTATTGCTATCTAGTGAAAACTATTGATAAGGAGATTCTTGTATTAGATGTCCTATTTCCTGCAGTTTGGAAAATCTAAATACAAGCCTTCACTGAAATTTCCCTGTGATCTTGGAAAAGTCCCATGATTTCACCATGGAAAGTCTTCCACCAATTCAGTAAGGAATTCCAACTCTTCATTCTCTGATGAGAGTGTTGTCAGAATAAACTTGGAAATTTCTGAGGTGCTCAAATAGTAAAATAATAAAAAGCTACAGAAACATAAAATGATAATTGTTTAGGCTAATTTTTGAGGAATTACTCATCCTGAGATTTACTGGATGGGATGGAAAGGAGACTGAGGCCACTGATGGTGAGTGATGTTTGTCTAGCTGTTACTGTGTTTAAAATAGTCACATGTGTGTAAGAGGTACTACTGTTACTCTCTCTGTGAACGGTGGATCAAATTGTGCTCTCAGGTACAGCAGCTCAAGACCATTGCAAATTAAGCCACTGGAAATCAATGGGGTTGCACATTTGTAACTGAGATCAGAATTCAGCTTGGCCTTGTGTGGTGCTTTGTGTGTTAATTCTTGCATCTAAATCTGAAAGAAATGGCTTTTTTATTACAGCAGTGCTTGAAGAGACCCCAGGAAAGTAAGGTGTAAATATTAGAGGCTGCCAACAGCTAGTGGCAGTTTCAGCCTAATAAACTTGAAGTAAATAACTTGGTGATTAGCTGGAATTGGCAGGCCACTTGAACACAGCGCTGACTGGGTATGTGGTTTTCCCTGTTCACACCTTAATACTGTATAACAGTACAGATAGATGCCTGGAAGATACATGAGTCTCAGCAGAACTTGTGCTGAATCTACCTTGACACATCTATTTGTGAATAATCTCAATGATAATAACAACAACAGTAAGTACTTAGTTAGAACCTTTCATCCCAAGGAGGCCAGAGCACTTCTAATTTGAAGAGTGAGCAGACACTAAAGAAAAAAAAATGAGGTATTACAGCAAGGATAGGTTTGCAGCTCAAATGCTGAACTGGGAAGCCAGCATAAATTGGGGTTTCTTGCTGCTGCCCCCTCCTTTCAACCCCCTACTTCTCCCCCCAGTCCCTCTGTGAACTTGGCTAGCTTTCTTTCCCCCAGTGTGTCTCTGTAGTAAGGGCTTGTGAGGCTTAATCTCAGGCAAGCAGGTATGTGGATAAAGCAAGCAGTGCAAGAATCTAAACAGAATTATCACGAATAGACTAATAGACTTGTATGTTCAGAGAAATTCAACCCATGGAGATTCATTCTAGGAAGAAATACGATGAAATAGCAAGGGAATAAATGAACTCTTTCAGGGCAGGACACAGACGAAGTTCATGGGAGTTATCAGAAAAATCAATTGCTATTGATTCAGTGAGCATTAGATCAGGCTTCTTGCTCCCTGTCTGCCATTAAGTTGTATGTCAAGAGACAACAGGGCATTTTGGCAAGGGCAGTAAGAGAAAGTTTGGCACAGTCCACTTATTTTTTTGCCACTGCCATGCTTCTCTGTCTTCTTACATGTGTGTAATGTAAGTAGCAAGGGAAGATTCTGGTTCGGTTGTCATTTGCTGCCTTTCTGAGTTACACTTTAATACGTAAGCTTGCTTTAACATTTTGTTGCTCTTCTGGATGACTTTACATTTTCCTTTGCAGCAATGAGGTTCTGCTGCAAGGAGGAATTCCCCTTTCCTGTGTAATAAAATGACCAGACTGGGTTGGCACTGTGTTCTCAAAGAGAAAAGGATATAAAATACTCAAACAGGCTCCCTGACAGAATTAATGCTTCACAGTATTGTGTCATTCCCGTGGCCTCTGGTTTTCAGTTACCCATCCCTCTTAGTCATTCCATTAGTCATTATTTTTGGTAATGGGTGTAGCTAAATGGTTTGATTGAAAGCACCAGGGTACAGTGTCCAGGTTTGTTACTTATTAATAGTGGCCATCATGTTGACATGTAGATTCCTAAGAATTTAATCTGTGTAGGGGTCAGAGAGTATCGTGTTTCTTGACTCCTCTGATCTCTGAAGTGTAGTCTTTGGATGGTTTAGAAATGGAGTGATAATCCTTAAAAATGCTGCAACTTGCCTGAGATTGTGCAGCATAGTTCATCTTTGTGGTTTCTCCCAGTCAGCCCTCACAGGTGAGTATGACCATCTTAGAGATAGAAAAAACCCCTACAGGGCTTGGGCACAGACTTGGTTAGTAAGTTCCCAGCCTCTAGAAATCCTTGTCTGGTCATGTCGCTACATGAACAACAGGAAAAAAAATCAGCGTATGGTTGAAAGTGATTTGCTCTGCGTTTGGATTAGGCTCATAATCCAGGTCAGCAGTTATCAAATTATCTTGCAGAAGATAGGAGTATTTTGGCTCAAGGTAGTCAGAATTGAAATGCATGACAAAAGTACACCTAAAATTCTTACTTAGGAGGGTTAAAATTTATGCATGGAGTATTTCTGATCAAATCGTAGGATTTTTAAAAAGAGAAGACCTGAAAGATTTAAATAAAACTAATTTTATTTTGTTGCGATTCAGTACTTGATTCCTGGAGCCTCCTAGGAAAGCAAAACAGGGTTGGCTCTGCAGTGTGAATCTTTGGGTTTTGAAGAAGCCAAGAATCTAGAATGGCTGCTTTATGTGCGATTTCTTAATTTCTGCAACTCTTGGGTGAAAGTCAGAGCTGTGTGAAGGTAGGTGTGCACAGTATTTTGCAAGCAGACATGAACTTGTTCTGCCCAAGCTTCAAGCCAACTGGACACAAGCCAGCCCTGCACCGGAAGCTGTACAGTTGCATGAGTGAGGATGTTGAGCTCCAACCCTGTCTCTCTGCAGGGCTTGTTAGCTTGCGTTTGGGGTTGTACTAAACCACAGCTACATGTCCTCTGCATTGGTGCTGGCTTGCGTCTGGCCAGGTTGGAGTGCAGGCAGGGTGAGCCTTTGTCAGCCTGCCACATACCACGTTAGACATACCCTTCCTCACCCTAGGTAGCAGTTTCTCAAGCACTTCATTTTCATTGAAGTCAGCATGAGCAAACGTTAGTCATCTTGGGTAGTGGCTGCCAAAGGAGGTCCTTTGTGTAATGCATAGATTTAGCAATATAGGCACTGACTTTGCATTACTAATATTTGGTCTGCTTTCTTGCAGTCCTTTCTACTCTCTTGGTCACTGTCAATCTCCTTTCCTGCTAGCTACTCCAGCACATAATTGCATCTGACCGTGGTGGTACAGTTGTCAGCCCTGGAGAGGTTTCTACACATTATCGCTACTCTCCCTCAGGCAATAGGCAATGTAGTTTGCCACCAGCCCTGAGAGGCTGGTTTGGAGTCTCTTGAAATTGTTGAGATCTCGACAGTGCATTATGGTGATATTGCCCTTTCTCTTCACCTTGGAGAAGGGAGTGGCAATTCAGCCATGAGAACAAGTGACTTCAGCATGCTGGTGTTTCTTCCCTAGGGAGTATAATAAAGGCTTCACCCTAGAGGGTACAAAGTATGCTGCACAGAGTCAAACAAAAAGAACAAAAAAGAAGCTGGTGTTGCCTCATGTTTCTAAGTTGTCTGAGCTTTGATTGGTTTCTGTAATTCTGTAATTGTAGAAGTATATTTTATGTTTCTTTTTATTGTCTGTTATTAATTTACTGTTCCTTACTACTTGGCATCTAGCCGAGGAAACTTGAACTTCATAGTCATATAAAAGCTTGAAATTGCCCATAAAAATTTGACATCCTTCACTTTTTTAGGTGCTAGCACTGGTGTTCTGAAACACCCCCTCCTTCCCCCCCACCGCCCATGATCTAGGTATGAAACTGTGGTCTGTTCAACCCCTCAGAAACTTCACGGTGGCTTCTGTCAGGTTTCTCATAAGCGTTTTCATCCTAAGAATTGAGAAGAATAACAAATGTTTGCTTTGCATCCATTATTAAAGTTTCAAATTGTGTTTTTCTTCCTACTGGAATGAAACCTAAACTTAAAGATTTCTAAGAAATGTAATTTTGTTTTAATTTTTTTAGGCAAAACCATGATATATTGGTTCAAATGCTGTGGCTTCTATTTCAGCATATTTCAGACCATTTGCAATCTGACAAAAGCAGTTGAATATGGGTTTCATGAGTACTAGGGCAGGTCCCTGATCATTAGGCCACTCTCTCTCTCTTGCACACTTTTTCTGATTAAACTTCACTCAAATTCAGCTCTTAATGCAGGACATCTTGGCTGTCAAGAATCTTGGTAACTGTTCTGAACAGCTCTAGCCCGTGGTCTTCAAACTTGTTTTAACTTTAAGTACATCACATCTGTAAGGTAAGATCTGTGGTGTCCTGTGAAAAGGAATGGGCTTTTTACATCAACAACATTGCTTGGCAACTTGGTACAGTTATCCTCCAAGAATTGTTTAGTGTGATGGACATAAGAAAAGCCTTCCAACCGTCTCTTCCATGCCATGCATATCCCAGCTAGAATCCAGATAGGATCTGAAAGTCCAGACATAGGTCACTCAGCTTTGGGGTGTTAGAGATGCCCTCTTAGACCTGGGAGGAAAGGAGTGGAAACATACATTATAGAATGGATGCACTTCACGGTTGAGAGATGTAACCTGATTTATCAGCTATCACAAAACACTCATTTAATTTCCATTGGTAAAGTTTTGGCTAGAACTGTTTAAGCCCTACTGGGTTCAGTTCACAGGTCGCATGTAAACTGAGCCCTACTCTCAGGTTGAGGAAGGGTGGGTGGAGAATCAAACCTTTCAAGTTTGCTTAGAGGATGAGTCTGAGAAATTCACACCTTCAAATCTCCTCATACTTCAGTCTTCCTCTACTCACACATACACTGAGCCCTTTTGTACTCTTTACTCAGGACTTCACAGTGATTCTGGTAGTACTTTCTCTGTTTGCATTTCTGTCTTTCTCTGCTGAGTCACTCAAAGTGCTATACAGTGCTTTCCTTCAGGGCTCTAGGTGCTGCCACTAATTAGTTTTTGCATTGTTATAAAGTACATTCAGGATCTGCTCCATGCTGAAGGTTACCTCGTTGCAGATTTGATCTCCTCTTGCTAATTCACATGCGGAATCTGTCTCCCTACCCAAGTTCATGAGAAGTGTGGTTTATAATTTGTAGAAAATATATGGCTACAGTTCTACTCAAGCTACTTAGAACAAACACCAGTGCAATATTGTGGCTTGTTAAGGCTGTTTGCAGCAGGATCTACATTCAAATAAAATCCAACCCCATTTCTAATAGGCAAAATCATGTTTTTGTTCCACAGCCTTGATGTGGCACATGCAAGAACTCTTTTTAATTCATGGTTGTGTCCCTGTCAGTGTCCCTTTCTTGAACATTCATATTAATCCCAAGTCTGTTTCAGTGTGTTGACCGTATTCTGTTCTTGCTTACACTCAGTTGATCACCATGAATTAAGTACTTGTAGTGGCAAAACATATTAAAGATGAGATAATAAAAGGATTTTGTGTATGCTTCCAATTACCTTAATGAGTATATATATTTTTACTTTGGCTGTAGAGATGTTTTAATATGGCTCCTCAACTTGGCACAAAGTAAATCCCTTTCTTCCCGTAGGTGTTCTATGAAAGAATAATCCAAGCCTGTGAGTGATTTAGCTGCATGGTCCACCTCACTTTACTCACAGTGACAATATAATTTATCTGTTTAAATACAGTACAGAACAAGTGGCTCTGAACATGTGGATTTTGGTGGAAGACACAGATTCCCTCTCCCCTGGGTGCTAGAAATAGCAATAGGCAGTCAAAATATTTCAGTCTCTCATTCTAACTGTATTCTGAGTATCTCTGAGTGTGCCTGTGTTTCATGTCCTGTTATCAATGCAGGAAAGAATCCTCCATCCTCGATAGCTTTTTTTGGTGCTTTTTGCAAACATGAGAGTGAAGAAGTAAGGGGGAGCTCTTCCACAACAAATATCACTGCATGCTCTGGGATCTTTTGGAAACAAACCTTTTCTTTTTTTTTTTTTTTTTAATATTTATCTTCCAACAGTCCTTATTATTAAGATATTCATTCTTATAAGGGGATGTTAAATAATTAAGCCTGTGGAAGGGGCAACATCAACAAATGCTGGAATATTTTTGAATAATGAAGAACATCTTTAATTTGTACATGTAAAATAATTGCGGGCCGATGGCAGGTTAAGCATTCATATTTATTAAAATGTACTTGCATCTTTTTTAAAGGAAGAAGGTTGTCGTTTCCTATACAATCCCTCAGCCTGAGCCACTTCAAGGCTTCCTTCTCTTCAGTAAAAAAGAATCAATTATGCCTTGCGGCTGCTTTTCCCCAAAATACTTTGATTGCCTCATTTTGTTTTAGCTGAGAGCACTCAAGTCATTCCTCTCTATACTGGAGGGAAGAGGGGTGTAGAAATTACCCAGTCTGTAACCAAATAACCTGGCCTTTAGCGTGGATTCCTAGTGATTCAGGAT
Organism: Melopsittacus undulatus; assembly: GCF_012275295.1. Lineage (NCBI taxonomy): Eukaryota > Metazoa > Chordata > Aves > Psittaciformes > Psittaculidae > Melopsittacus > Melopsittacus undulatus. The sequence continues at coordinate 25,351,208 of NC_047530.1, forward strand.
ATTGACAGCAATCAGGAGTCTCAGGCTGTTGAAACTTCCCCTCTAATTGAACTGGGAAAGGTAAACCAGTTTCAGTGCTCCACACGCTGTAATTGCAATAATTTAATTTAGCTATTTAACCTGTAATTCAGTGGTATTTATTAAAGAGCATAGGAGAAAATGAGGCCATTAGGAGCCAGAGATGAATACATTGAAATGAAAATGAACACTTCTAACTGCTAGTTGACCTTCGTTTTGTAGCAGTTTTTATTAGGCTGGTCACGGTAATTACTGGGACGTGAATCATGGAGAAAAGTGAATAATTCTGTAATGAACATTTTTATTCATTATCTCACATTTTCAGGAATCAGAAAAGTATCATGTAAACCTGTCTCCAACGTTCTTCTTTTATTTGTTTTTTGAGCAAATAATGGTTTGTGGACAATAGCCCGGTGCAAAGCATCACTTCACTGTGAGAATTTGTGTCATGCTAAATTGATGGGACAACTGTGTTCTGCATGCAGTGTGTGAGGCTGTAGAGAATGCTGAGGGAAACTCAGCAGTTTGTAGATCAAGCTGGAACCATATTAGTAGAGGTAGCACATACTGGTCACTTGTATTAAAACTTAGAAGGGCATATTTTTTTAGTGTGAGGTGTCCCTACCCATGGCAGGGGGGTTGGAACTAGATGATCTTAAGGTCCTTTCCAACCCTAATTATTCTATGATTCTATGATTCTATTTTGGGACAAAAGCTGAGGTATTAAAATTTTCCAGTCACTTGTGCTGGGCTCTCTGGTCTTGAGTCCATTTACGCTGGCTCCTGCCAAGGGGCAGTTTGATTGGGAATAGGTTTTCCTGACCATCAGCGAGCTGTTCTGGGAAGCATCTTTGGAGGCTTCTGAATGTTTTTTGTAAAGCAAGAGTGAGGTCACTTCCAACACCACAATGTAGAGCATCCTCCATTCCACAGCCAGCATAGACCTGGAGCACACAGGTTGCCTCCTCAGGGTTTGCTTCAGAGGAGAAAGGGTAGAGGGAGAGCAGATCTGTGGCCCTGCCTCTTGCATGGCTGCTCTGGGACTGCAGTCTTGCTTGGGAGCAGGAGGAGGATCAGCATCCTGTGAGGTGAGAGCCCACGTGCTGCCCTGCACTGGTGTCTGCATGCTGTGAAGCACAGTGGCTGGGCGTCCTGTCACCACAACCCTTCCAGCCATGTTGTTTCATTAAATCTGCTCCTTTGCTGCAGCAAATTGTCAGGAGTTAGTGTCTCAGTGAGGAGGAGAACGGGCAGCGTTTTGGCAGTTGCGCTGTGATTGATATGCTGTTCACTGCTCTTGAACACTCTGATCGTTCTTTTTACCACTCTTGTTTTCTTACTAGTGTTATTAAACCAGCCAGACTCTACAGGGACGTGGCCTCCTGCTCTCCCATAGTTCACAAGATCTGGAGGGGTTTTTCTTTTCTTTTCTTGTCTTTTTTTTTTAACCATTTCTTTTTTAGTCTTTTTGTTTTTGTTAATTACTGCCCGATATAATGAGATGTAAGCTCAGTGAGAGTGGTGCAGTGAGGAGGGTTATTCCCCAGATCCCTCCAGCATATCTTTACTCTTCATGGACACAGTAGTTCTAGATGGATGAAGAGGGTGAATTTATTGATTGTAATTATTCATGCTGGAGAGGATGCTAATAGTTCTAGGTTTGAAGTTCTGCATACTGGAGATGATCTCTGCTAGTCATTCTTTTCTGTACTTAAAAGTAGCAAATAACCTACACTAAGCAGCAGTGATGGAAGCATCTGTCTTCTTGAAACTCTGATTTTCAGCTTGACTTTGAAAAGGAACATAGGTCTCATTTAACTTTAAAGTGTCCCAGTGATTCATATTCCCAAGATAGTTTTCCTAATTTCTTTCACTGTCTTCTGGCAAATGTCTCGCTGGGACTGACACTGACTTGAGGCTTGGTATTCAAATGGCTGAGGCTATATTTGTGTGTTTAAGGTGGTAAAAACAAATGGAGTTGTAAGTGATAAGGTGTAAATACTTTCAACATTCACCTGGGGTCAGAAATTGAGTGTAACTTAAAAACGGAGATTGGAAGAGTGTGCTGATAAGAGAGGCCCCAAGGAGCTGAGCTGAAGAAAGGGAATGTGGTATTTTCCAGTAGACCGATTTTCCTTTCATATCCCCTTACCTGCAAACTACCTTTTACTGTGTAGCCTAGAATCCTAGCCTGGTAAAGATACCACTGTTTGCACCAATTTTCTCTACCTGATACTGATTTAACCTCTACCTCACCAAAGAGACTAACTTGAATGCTGGGGATTGGAAAGCATTCACCCCCTCTTTGGAATTTGGCAGTGTGATCTCAGGGTGGCTTGCCAAGTCTTTTGTGGGGGGTTTAGTTACCTATGACTAGGTTTCTTTAGAATACTGCACATTCTTCTGGGCCTCTGTTCCTAAATGGAGCTGTACAAATACATGTCTGACCACCCCCATTCAGTTATCAGCCAAAAAACTTAATCTTGGGACAATCTAATCAGGTTGAGGTTTATTACTAGTAGTTTTCATCTAGGGTGGCTAGTTAACAATTATGGATGATATGTGAATGCTGACTCAGTATTGTCAAGATACCCAAGGATTTGAAAAGGCTTAATGCAGCTCAGAGTTTAAAAACAATTAGCAGATTCTAGGCTGCATTTCTTCTAAAGACAATTATTTGCCTTGTTTATTTAAATGGGCAGAACTGAATGTCCTTGCTGTACATTTTTCTACATCTACATCAAAGATACTGTAGTGGTGAGAGTTACAGATATTCCTGTACAAATACATATATATTCAAGATATTCCTTTTATATTAAATACATATCTTCTACACACATGCATCCATCCATATGTATATGTGGGTAGGTAATAAGCAATTTTACCCTTTCATTTTTGTTTGGAAACAAATGCCAGCCTGTGATAATGGTATACATTTTCTAACATAGGATCTTTTTAAGCCATAGACTCTGTCACTGGGGACTGCACTATGAGATAATTGACCTCCATGTGAGTTATGTGTCCTGAGTCTAAAGCAAGGGCACACGTAGTGGCATCAAAATCAATTATCTTACAATCCATCCTCCAGTGAAAAGGGCTACTGCTGTTAGAACAGACCCATGAAAAAGATTTGGATATTTTAAAATGTTTTCAATGACTTAATTCTTAGAAATAATATAATTGCATTAAGCAAAGAAATAGAATAATGGTGCTGGATTAAACTGTACTAAGCGTACCTACAGATGGACTTGGTATGAGCACTCACTAGCTGGGTATGACATCTCACTGGGGTATCACTGATGGAGTATCACCAAGGCTGTAGTAACTGGGCTGCCTCCATTGCTGCCATGCAGGTGACTGTCAAATAGTTGCATCTCCATTTTCTCTCTGGTTGCCATCTTCTTGTGTGTGTCAGGAAGCAGCAGAAGTAATGGACACAGCTGCTAAACTCTGAGGACAAAATCTACTTCCACTAACCCTTGCAAACCCTCATCAGGGTAAAATTATTTGGAGAGAGTAAAGGTATTTAACTCAGGGATGGTGTCTCCAGTCAGAGCCTGATCACCCAAATGATCATAACTAAACTATCATGTACTGGAACTTTGAAACTCTTCAATTGCCCAGTTGCTTGGTTACAGGACCATTTGTCATCTCTTCTGGTAGCAGGGTGAGAGGTGGGGGAACTGGAGGGAAGAGGGGAGAAGATTACATGGGCTGTTGAAAATGCAATGAGCACATTTGATCATATCTAATTCCCATTTATATTACTGTGGACATCCTTACTGCCCAGCTGCCCTCTCAAAGACTCAGAGCTATGGGATTTTTTGATGCATGAATGGAGACTGGGAAGAGGGCCAGCATGCAGGCTTCTTCATCATTTATTACCTTCTAGTTTTAATTGTTTCCCTACTTCTCTTGAGATATTTATCTAGGAGGAATTGTACTATGCAATACAGACACGCGAGGTGGCAACTGAAGATTGCTTGTTAGCTCAGTGCACCATAAAGTAGATGGATCTTAATAAAAGAGAGAAGAGTATTTACATTAATAGAAGAGGCCCATTTATAAACCTTTTATTACTGAAGTGCATAAGTCTGACTTCTGTTTGTCCATTATAGAGGTGTGGGTTATATAATAATCACCACGTAACTGCATTGTCTGTATCTTTATAGTAATGAAAATCAGATGTCTCTGTATGCCACATCGTTGCACTCTATTGTGTCTGCAAGGCTACATATATCTCTAGTGAAAGCCTCGGGTAGACTTACAGTAGGGTAAAATTTAGTCTGCTTAGATTCTGACTGGTGTTTCAGCACTGGAAAATTAAACAGGAGCTATCAGAAGAGCACTTGATGATAGGAGATAAAACAAAGGGGAACCTGGCAAAGGAGGGAAGGATAGCTAGTAAGGAAAAAATAGGCATGGACTGAGTGCACCACAGAGCATGATTGAAGGGAGGAATTTAGATCCCTAGTTCCTTGTATCTTCAGTGGTGCTTTGTGGTCCTTTTCTGTGGTCAGCTTTTAGATATTACCCTTGCTGCTGTTCGGATTCCCTCATCAGAGCCCAGTACCTTTGCCTCAGGCAGTACCTCTGGCTACCTTTCATGGTCCCTATGCTGCTTCCCAGCCCTGTCCCATCCTGCTGAAATTGTGCCACAGACATTCCTCCTTGCAAAGCTGGTGGCAGCTGTGAGGGGGACAGTGCATGGCCAAGGTGCAGAGGAATTTGGTCTGTGGTCAGTCAGCCTCCTGCACCAAAACCTGACACAAACACTTTGCTGTACCCAAGGGAGAGAGAACTGGCAGTGATATGTATGAAACAAAGCTCCAGCCTTCGCCAGTTGGTGCTTTATATTTTCAGAGCACCCCACACTGTGCAGGAGATGTGTCAAATCTTCTTCTCTGAATCTCTAAGGAAGGTCAGGCCTGTAGGCTGAAGCGGGAGTGACCATTTTAAGTCTTCTTAAATTTGAAGAATAAAAATATGCAAGTCTCTTTTCATGCTTTGCAGGGTAGAGAATTAGGGGAGCGTTCATGCCTCTGTCCCATTTTAGTCTTCAGGAAGGCAAGGTTTATGCATCACTCTGATTTCTTTTTTCAAACACAAGAGTGTAGTTGAGAGTAATTGCATGTACATCAGGACTTGGAAGAATTGAAGGCCAATAAATGCAGAGGATCTTCTGACTTGGAGAAAGTGGCTTTAGAAGCAGGCATATTTTAATCGATACCTCAAAAATCATTTTATTATTTCTCCCAACACTTCTCTGACCTTGAGTGTTTGTCTCACCTTTTGGGGGTATGAGGGGCTCCTCATTTTGTCATTGTGAAAGTTCATGTTATTCACCAGTCGGGACTCTTCTGTTTGCCTGGTAGCTAGTATTCACTGTTAGTTATCTGGGAGAATATTTGTTGACTTTGATGGGTCTGCTGAGCAGAGTCTGTGTTGCCAAGTTCAGTAGACAAAGCATATACACCAGATTTATCTATTCCTCATCCATCTTGACAAAGGGATAAATATTGACTCAAGTGCTCAGTCCTGTTTCCCTCCCATCCCTCCTCCTAGCAAAACCCAAAGAACATGTTTTATGGATAGAGCCAAATGACCAAGCTTACATAAAAATACTTTGTGCTTGTAGATATGAAATTGAATCAATTAGTCTGATTAACAGGTCATCTTTCCTGAGACAGCACACATCATTAGGTCTAAAAAAAATGATAATATGTAATTTATAAATATATATCATATGTATTTCCTAACGAGTTAGGAAAAACCTTTTACCATGTTGTATTTTTGATTGTATAATGAATGTTAAAGTATGTGAATCAGCTTAATTTTAAAATGCAAAGAGCTGAGTACCCTAATAATAAATCCGTAGGTGTTTGTTGGGAAAGAGATGCAGTTTGTGTGACTGATGAGATATTAACAGTTTTGACCTGATCTCTCAGTGACTGATATTGATAACGCTCATTTCTAGAGAGCACTGAGGCTCCCATACGGCACAGCCTCCATTGAGGTTGGAAGGGGGTGTGTGCAGCTCATGCTGAGTCCAGTGTTTCTAAATGGGGTACTTGGAGCAACCTGATTCCATTTTTGTGAATCATGGCCGTAAATTTAGAAAGCAGAAAATGCCTGTTTCATAATGCTACCCTGGCTCTAGCAATGCGACATTATTTTTGTTGTGTACTCTCAAGTGCTCCTCCTTGTCTGAGACGCCTCCAGGTTGGGGCTTCTCTTAAGGATTTGCCAGCCTCCTAGTTAGGAAACGTTTTCCTGATCATCAGCCTACACTGTCACTGGCTCAATTAAATCCCATTACTTCTTGTTATACCCAATGGGATCCCTCAAACAATTCCTTGGCATCCTCACTATCTGTCTCCTGTCAGACACTCCTGGATGCTCATCTGGAGCCTCCCGCCAAACTCTGGTTATAAGTCAACCTGATTGCTGGCTGCTCTGTGCATGTCCAGGGTCCTTCCCTTAGCCCTCAATTGCTTTCTTTTTTTTTGTAAATCTGGTGTGCCATGATGTTTTGGTTGGAAAATTACTTCTCTGTAGGGTTAAGCATCTGCCTGAGATTGATAAAGGCAAAACATTCCAGGCTGAATGTTGTCAGTTAATCCCTCTGTCACCCACTTCTCTCTGCTGGTCTCAGGGGTCATAGAGGAGGGAAGGTTGTTGATCACTGCTTGAGCCAGGGACAGTGACACCAAACTGTGGAAAATACTGTTACTTCTCAATCTGTACACTTCAGTCAGCCTTCGTTATGCACGTGGGCCAAATTCAGTCCTCACTTTCACCATTCCAGGTTGTTCTTGAAGTCAGAAACTGATCCACAGCAAGGCTACATGGGAAACTCTCTTTCCACAGAACTGTGACCCAAGACTGCATATAACCATATTCTGGGCTGCATCAAAAGGAGCGTGACCAGCAGGTCAAAGGAGGTGATCCTGCCCCTCCACTCTGCTCTTGTGAGACCTCACTTGGAGTATTGTGTGCAGTTCTGGTGCACTCAACATAGAAAGGACATGGAACTGTTAGAACAAGTCCAGAGGAGGGCCACAAGGATGGTCGTGGGCCTGGAGCACCTCCCATATGAGGACAGGCTGAGAAAGTTGGGGCTGTTCAGCCTGGAGAAGAGAAGGCTGCGTGGAGACCTCATAGCAGTCTTCCAGTATCTGAAGGGGGCCTATAAGGATGCTGGTGATGGACTGTTCATTAGGGACTGTAGTGACAGGACAAGGGGTAACGGGTTGAAACTTAAACAGCAGAGGTTTAGATTGGATATAAAGAAGAAATTGTTTACTGTTAGGGTGGTGAGGTACTGGAATGGGTTGCCCAGGGAGGTTGTGGATGCTCCGTCCCTGGCACTGTTCAAGGGCAGGTTGGATGAAGCCTTGGGTGATATGGTTTAGTGTAGGTGTCCCTGCCCATGGCAGGGGGGTTGGAACTAGATAATCTTAAGGTCCTTTCCAAGCCTAACTTTTCTATGATTCTATGATTCTATAATTCTGTGCAGCTTGCTAATTGGAGGGTGTTGTCAAATTGGAGGTAATTCAGAGAAGAAGAACAGAAGTGATTAAAATGTTGGCAGGATGATTTGATACAGAAAGATGGAAAGAACTAAAAATATATGAGCCAGTTAAATAAGGAGCAGGTAGAGGGAGTATGATTCAAGTAACAAAGAGCATTAGGGGTGATTCTGAAGTCTGACACCTCCTCCAGACTCCATTTCCATAAATTTGGAGTGAGGTTACAAAGTCCATTAAGCCAATGGGGCTTCAGTACTGGTTTGATGCTCCACACCAGGTGCATATTCAGAATGAAAGCTACAGTCTTGAATAACAGGTAAACTAAACTACATGTGAAATGACCATTAGGAATAACTTCCAGGCCATGACTGGTTTTCAGGTTGTAGAGTGTTTTCAGAGGTGGAAAAATAACAGATTTCAGCATAGTACTTTTAAACCCATCTCCTAGCATGAATGCGTCTTCCTTGTTTGCAGCATTTAAACCTAGATTAGATGTTAAACCTAGGAACAGAGCAAGAAACTATTCAGTCAATCAGAAATCAAGAGCAAACAAACTAAAGGAAGGACGGTTTGGGAAGGAGCCACCATATCTGCCTTGTACCAATCCTGAAGTTTTCCATCTGCTATTAGTTAGAAGTCAATCTCCTGTGGAACTGGTAAGGATTTGCTAAAATAAGAATTGTGTAAAAGCAGAGAGTGTGATTTTGCTGTCGGTATCACTAGGGAGTATTTTGCAATGGTCTGCGGCCGTGACATGCTCAGGTTGCACTTGGCAGTGCAAGTGTCCCTGTTAAATGCCCTGTGAGGCAGGCATCAGACATAAAACTGATTCAGTTTTTCTCTCACACCAAACAGAAGTGTTGAACTCATTGCTGCAGGATATCACAGGGGCTGGAAGTAACAAATGGGTTCAGAAAGGGACTAAGCAAAAAGAAAAAAGGAAGATTTGGTGGGTGGTTAATAAAAGTATTAATCTGGTCTGGTTCAACCCCTGGCACTGAAAGACTCTAAATCATTGATTGCTGGGAGATCTGGATAGGGTTTAGCTGTGAACTTTTTTCTACCTGATTTTTCCCTAAGCTTCTGTTGGTGGTCATGGTTGAAAATGGTATTATGCCTGTGGGCATGACCAAGGGGTTTTTTGTTTTTGTATGAGCAGGAGCAGTAGTATCTGGCTGATGGAATCTCACTGATTTCACTTTGTCCTTAAAGAGACCTCAAGGTTCCCGCCCAAGATGGAACAGATTTCCTGTGCAAAGCCAGTGCAGCATTTGGGTGTGGCCTGAACACCCTCTTCCACTAGTTTAACTAAAGTGGTCTTTCAGCAGGTTCCAGAGTACTTCAGAGTGCGGATTGTTTTAACTGATTGCCACCCCAGTTTAGCTGACATGTTTTAGCATACCTATAGACATTTACAGTGAGGAAATTCCCGATATAGCCAGTTTTAAGCTGGCAGAGATAGAGGCCACACTGGGGTTTGCACTGGTTAAAGTGAGTCCTTTTGATTAAACTTGTGCCAAATTCTGTGTGGACAAATTCTCATATTGTAACAAACCCACACATCCTCCCTTTCCTCTGACAATCATATCAGGCTGGTGAGTCCTATGGACCCAATCTAATAGAAATGGAATTTTTACCATGCAAATCTTATTACCTAAAGTGCCAATGAAACTAATGGGATTTTGGATAGTAAAAAATACTCTATATGTGATACATAGTTTGGAATATAAATTCATGTGTTTGTGGGTGGGGGGAAGTGTAAGGAAAAGTAGTTGTTACTGTATGTGGTCCTCTGAGGACCTGTTCCAACACCCCTCAGCTCCCCCTTGATCTCAGTGGGACCGAAGTGGTCTTTTAGCTTCTTGCTGAAAACATTGAGCTCCTTGCAGAATTTGATTTTCAAAATGCACAACTACATGTCTGTTTGGTTTACCATTCATTTGAGGGAGGGGAACAAATAAAAAATATCCTAAATTCTTTACTCCAAGGACAGACATCTAGAAGAATATATGTTTTTCCAAAGGGAACCATTTGTGCTGTGAAAGTTAGCTGAATGTATCAAGAACACAGGGAGCATTTGGACATATTTTGACAATCCCTGGATTAAAAAAAACCAACAATCCTGAATCTATTCAGATAACATTTTAATTTAAGCCTTCCCAATACACTCACATATATATGGTGTATGTTATATATATCTGCTAGTGGCCTTAGGCTGCCAACCTGCGTGGCAACTCTCAGGCTGAAGACAGTGTCAGCAGACAGATCCAGAGTTAATAACTGAAGTTCTGCAAATCCTGCAACCTTTAAAACTGTCTCCTGTAGTTCCTATATGTTGTGATAACAGCACAACTTGCAGAGGCTTCAACACCCCTTGTCATTGCTTGGGCAGGATTTCTACTGACTTTTCTGGGAACTTAGCTTATGTGTACATTCAGGACCCAAATATTTTATATTAAAATCTTTTAAATAACCTACAGTGTTGTGCCATTTCAGTGGTGATACTGATTACTTGGTGTTGTGGTTTAACTAAGCACCACACAGCCACTAGCTTGTTCCCCCTCCAGTGGGATGGGAGAGAGAATCTGAAGGGTAAAAGTAAGAAAACTCATGAGTTAAGAAAAGTTTAATTATGGATATAAATTAAATTATAATAATAATAAATAACAATAAAATTGCAATGAACGTGAAAATAACAAAAAGAGAGAGAAATAAAACCCAAGAAAAAAAATTATGCAAATTGAAAACAATTGCTCACCACCAAATGACTGATGCCCAGTCTGTTCCTGGGCCACTGCCCCCTGGCCAGCTTTCTCCCTAGTTTATATGCTGAACATGATGTCATACAGTATGGAATATCCCTTGGGTCAGCAGAGGTCAGCTGTCCTGGCTGTGTCTCCTTCCAACTCCTTGTGCACCTCCAGCCTGCTCACTGGTGGGGTAGCAAGAGAGCTGAAAAGTCCTTGTCTTAGTGTAAGCACTGCTCAGCAACAACTAAAATCTCTGTGTGTTATCAACATTATTCTCATCCTAAATCCAAAATGCAGCACTGTACCAGCTACTAGAAAAAAAAATTATTCTACCCCAGCCAAAAGCAGGACACTTGTTTTTCTGTCGCCTTGGAAGCAAAGATGCAATAAACAATACCTTTATTTTTGTTTTTATTTTAATGAAACACACAGAAAAGGCACTTTAGAAAAGTGGAGGAAAGAGGAGTAGGTCAGATAAAAACAACTGCAGTGTGATGTTCGTTTTTGTGGCATTGATAGTTCTTATTCCCAAAGAAAATAATGTCCTTTTTTATTTGCTTTTAACATTTTGCCCTTGGCATCTGTTCCATCCATTGTGGACTAACCTAGACTCTGTTCTCTGACGATGGGTTAAAGTGAGCACTTACTGAAAAGCATTCTGTACTTAATTACTTTTCCTTCTTCTGGAAGCTATTTTTTTTATAGTCACATGTTAATTGTGTATTAGTAGGCCTTTCTGATTAGTTGAAAACATAATGAAACCTTTGTAAACAACGGGGAGAAAGAGGGAGAGGGAGGGAGGGAGCGGGAAGGGGCGAGAAAGGGACAGGGAGAAAGGGAGGTGTGAAGTGGGGGTGGACCCGTTGGGGGGAGGCTGGTGAATTTTGAAAGGCAGAAATAATGCCGGTAGAAATTTCTGGGTTTTTTTGAATGACAACTTCCCTCACCCAAATTAATCAACTTACTTAACGAGAAATGAGATGCATGGAGATGCAAATTGCTGCCGATCTCCAAAAGCAGGGTGGCAAAGGCAGCAAGTTGGAATGGTGTGGAGGGGGGCTGAGCCGCAGCTGTCCACTAACAAGTCAGTTGTATTTGTAAAGGGCATGGAGCTGAATAACGGTTTTGTTATTGTCTTTCTCTCAGCCGTAGGTAGAAATGCTGCATTTGTTTCCTGAGACTGTTTCAGCGAGATAGATGTCCTCCTCTTCCATCTTGCCTGCCTGTTTGATTCCCACAGTGGATTCCTGTGTTCCACATGCACCCAAACCTCCCTTGATGGGCAGAAAATCTGGATGCATGAGGAACACAGGCTCGGGTGCTGAGTCTCAAACATGCAAGGTAATACCAGGAATTATTAAGTTATCTGCACACCCCTTAGAAGGGCAAGGGGAAAAAAAAAAAAAAACCCAAAACCAAATAAACAGTACTTTGGACCCAATTCAGTGATGCTCGGAGCCCAGCCAGAGCAGATCAGATTCAGTGAATCAGCTGAATCAGGCCCTTTTCTCAGAGCTGTTTTCTTTCCCTGGAAAGCTGCTCCTTAAACACAATTCACATTGGTTGTTTTTAAAAGGACTATCCTCTGTTTGCAGCGCTGGGTTTTGAACGGGCAGAGCCTCCCCCCGGCTCCAGTCCTCCGCCTCCACCCCCTTCTGTTGCTGCTTTAAAGAGCTGTGCTTATAGGGATTTTGCAGCTCTTCGTGTGTTATTAGAAAACGTGTGGCTGGGACGGTTAAAATGGGAGTGCTACTGTATGCAAGAGCAATGTTCACTGTAAGCAATCCAAGGAAATCCTGCCAAGGCAGTATATGAACAGCAGCCAAACAAAACACAGGCGCCTTTCCAGTGAAAACCAGCACACTTCTGCAAATAGAGGAAAAATTGACTTTCTGATTTGGAGTGTTTCTACAACTAAGAAGAATTACTACAGTGATTGTTCTAAAAATATTTTTCGGCAGCACATTCTCAAAGGGATGCTTAGTATTGTTTAATTACACTTCTCTTAGGTGATCAGTCTGGATTGTATAGAAATAAAATAGGAAGTTTTTATGATTTTCTCTTAAGCCAACACTGGCATAATTTTCTGTAGCAATATAGTGACATAAACCACCACCTATTTAAAGATCAAAAATAGTTTTTTTATCTTTGCACTTCAGGAAATATGATTGGAGATTCATCTTTCGCAACTTCATAGTCATAGATTGCAATTTAACTGCTTAATCTAGAGCAACCCCCAAGACCCCTACTTCTGTAGCTGATGCATGTTATTTTTCATCTGAAGTATTTTATGCCTTCCTCCTTCCTCGCACCCTCCGTATTTAGCCTTTTAAAGCTTCTGGTTGTTTTCTTCTTTGTTTACCCAGCCTGGGATTTTCCTTTACAAGACTTTTGAGTCTTGTAGGAACACTTTAGTGTAAGATGTCTGGAGATATTCATGCATTCAAAAAATATCCGTAATGATGGAAATTGAATGGAATTCCACAAATTTCTTTATTACCAAGAATAAATGTTATTTTAAAAAATATTTTGTTAAGTCACAGCTACATTTTTTTCAAAGGATTGTTACTAATGGAGTTTAAGACTGCAGTCAGTTTATCTGAAGTGTGCTAAAGAAATAAGTTCTACAGAGAATTATTATTATCCTTTTTTACTTCCAAAATGCAACATAATATCAGCATTAGAAAAAGCAACAGAATTGTCAAGGATTAATTTATATATTTGTCCAATTTCAACTGTTTTTCTTTTAACTAAAGATAGAAAAGATACTTTACTAGATATGTCTCCATTTATTCTTCTGAGATATTCACATCTTTAGGCTTATAGTTGATGTGAACTGAATTTTTCTTCTTTTAATTACACCTCCACATACCAGATTTATCCCTACATTGAAGACAGTGTATTGAGGCTAACAAATTCCAATGTGGAAGAAGATCCTCATCCAGAGCCCATTGAAACCTGTGGAAAGATTCATATTGACTTTGGTGGGCTTTGTATTGGGATATTAAACATTAATTTCCTCTTTTTTTTATTTTAACTACTCATTTTCAGGGTGAGGTACTCTTTACTTTCAACAAATCTTAAAGTTGCCCTAATTTACTAAATGAAATTGTGCTGTATTTACCATTCAAGCAAAACTTCCAGTGGGGTGGAGCTGTTGTGTAGGCTTCTCCCAAGATAAGATTGTGGTTTTGAAAGTCTGGTTGGAACAGACGAGGAAGGACAGACCTCTGCCCTGTGCTCGGCCCCCTTCCTTCTTTGTGCGTAGTGCTATATTCATAGCCACTCTTAGAGAGAGCAAATCATGTATATATACATATATACACACACACATCTATATGTATATATATAAAAATAAAAGAAAGCTTGAAAATGTAAGCATTTCTGCTTTGAGTGTGAGGGATATCATCTGCTGTGTTCAAATTAGGACATGGAAGTTGTGGCATATGCCGTGTCAAGGCACAGCAACACAATTCTGTATCTTTAAATGTTGATGCATCACAGTGAAACCAGGTGAGATCTGGCCCCAGGTGCTGGCTCTGCATGCATTGCTAAACAATTTTTAAAAGATGCAGATTGGGTGGTTGGAGGAGGAAAAAGTAGGTCTTTTTCTAAATAGACCTTTTTTTTTGTGAAATATATTGTAGGTTTAATGCAATGATTAAAAAAATGATTGACTTAAGCTTCGTACATTCCTCTGATAACAGCTTGGTATAATCCAGTCCTGACCTGGCTCCCCATGATGTGCAGTGCTAGTTATCGTGGAGCCTCAGTTATGCCAAGCTGGGAGAAGATCTTATTGAGACCATGGAACTCATTTCACTGGGGACTGTACACAAATGTTGAATTAAGTGTCCTTCACAGAATTACTCTACAGGGAAAGCTTGGATGCTGAAGAGGTGCTCCAAGGACTGCTTCTGCTTTCCCTGTCTGCACATCAAGAGCCTACATGGCTTGAAAAACAGCTCCACAGCAAAGTTTTTTCCTTCATTCCTTTCAGTGTAGATCCAGTTTTGAATCATTTTTCTTTCAAGTCTGTAAGTTCAAATTCTGTGGTCATGAGAGATAAGGCATCGAAGTAAATTTGCAGTTAATTTGGATAGTGGTCTATGCTGAAGGTGTGTGGCTTCTAAACCTAATTAGAGGTGTAGTTTGTTACAGGCAAAAATTATTGATATACAAGGAAGGTTTTATTCGGAGACATCTGTAGGTTGGCAGCTGTGCCAGCCATGTCTGTTCTTCTAAGTAACGGAAGCCGTGCAGTGGGAATAGCAGTGTTTTGGTGACAAGTGTTGAGAATATTGGTTGAATTGCATTATCAAAATATTTTCGTTATTTTTATTATTACTGTTCTGCAAGCAGAGTTATGAGCCTGCCTATGTCTGTGTGCGTGAGCAGATGAGGTAGAGAAGGAGGACTGTTATTTCTATTTTTTTCAGTCACACCTCCTTAGCATTTTGTATATATCAGCATTCTAGCCGAGCGATTTGCTAATTGCGCTGGAAGACTCACTTTAAATTCAGGAATACTGAAACTTTGCAACTGTAACATTTTGACTGGCGAGAATGACCAGTCTTCTTTTCTGTTTCGCAGTGAGCTAGTTGAAGGAAGCTGGCATTGTCGCAGAGTGAAAGCTCTGCAGAAGTGCCGCAGGTTTTTCATATGGAAATGTGAAATAATGGGGTGATTAAATAGAGCTGTATATTAAAGTACATCTGACATTAGAATTAGCATAATGTGCTCTAGCCCTAGGCTGAGTACTTTATTTGCCATCTGCGTCGGACCAAAATCCCCTGGGGAAGCGCTAAAATATTCTGAATAAACTCAGCCCGAGTTCTTATTGAGAGTAAAATACCATTTGTGGCACGTCGTATTGATTCGTCTTAATTGCGGTGCAGAAAAGAACATTCAGTTGCTGATGACTTTTGTACTCTGTGACAAGTCGGCTGGAGTTATTCTAACACTGCAGTTGGTTAACCTGAA
Organism: Melopsittacus undulatus; assembly: GCF_012275295.1. Lineage (NCBI taxonomy): Eukaryota > Metazoa > Chordata > Aves > Psittaciformes > Psittaculidae > Melopsittacus > Melopsittacus undulatus. The sequence continues at coordinate 25,366,491 of NC_047530.1, forward strand.
CAGACTGCCGTGTTCAGAGAAGGAGAAAACCTTATCTTCGGTAGCATAAACTACCGTATCATCTCCCGGCTTTACTCCTTCCTATCTTGATGCAGCATCTTTTTCTTTCCTTTATTTTTCTAAATATGTATTATTCCCCTAAACCAGCAGCAAATGAACTGAGGAGGGAATAGGGCTTCACTGAATCAGTCCAAAAATTCAGATTCTTACCTAGTTACTCTCCACAGTCTCCCTCCCCACATTTCCACCCTCACATCTTCTTTAAAAAATAAAAATCCAGAAACATCTGACCAGCTTTCATCTAAGGGAGTGAAAATCAGTGGAACTTGTCCTTGAGGATCCATCTCCAGAACTATTAGTTCAAGAGATTTATTATGTATATTCTGTAAAATGCTGTGGCTTCTCCTGTGCATAAGCCCAGAGTCTTAGTCGGTTATAATGGTTTGATTTTTGTCAACTCTCCACTCAAATAGGTTGCTGAATACCTTTGAAAAAGTGCTTATAACATGCATAAAAGATAAATATTTCGTCTGAAGGAAAATACTTTGATGCTCCATGCAATTCTGTAACATTCATAAGGTCCAGTTTTTACCCTATAATTGCCTATCATTATACACAATTTACATATTCAAACATTCTCTACAAACCTTAGTCTAGCATGTTTTTATTACAAATTCAGATCAAGGGAATAACCTTTAACTTCAGAGACAAATGAGACAAATTTACAAGTGCATGTCTGCTGTTTTCTTGTGTTTTATAAATCCCTGCAGACCCGAACACTTTTGCTATAACGCCACTCAGAACAATATACATATATTACTACTTGTTTGTAGTGCTTCGGTAATGAGTCCCCTTTGTATTAGATAACCTATATAATTCAGCATCTAGGCCCTCCATAACGTCAATTATCTCCTCATAGCTAAATGTACATTCCATTAAAACAAGATTTACAGCCTTTATAATACTTCTTAGGATTGAACATGGAGATTTTGTGGATTTAAAGAAGCAGAGATGGGAGTTAGCATTTGTTAAAGAAGCAATGAATTAAAACAAAAATGCTATTTCATTTACTAACTATGAATAGGCATCTAATACCCTTAAGAAATAGTTGTAGTAAAACATACTGAAGTACTTCTGGGAAAAAAGAAAAAAAAAAGAATGGAAAATTTGTTTTCACTCTTTGGCTTTTTTATTGTTTCCTAATTTATTTTTTATTTTTCCATTATATGACATGGACAATTTCCTTTATGTATCCTCCTTTAAGGTCCTATTCAGATTACTGAGCATTCTTGCTTGTAAGATGAGAAAATGTCACCTTAGAAAAGTCTGTGGGAAAAAAAAAAAACAAGATCCCAGAACTTGCCAGTTTTCAAACAAAACTACTTACAGGAAACCGATTTAAGGGGAAGCTGCTGGCATATTTCATATGTTGTAGAAAAGACTGACATTATTTCAAATACATTAGAATACCTTATGCAAAGAAAAGGCCTAAAAGTGTCCTTGAGCATTACAAGTGTTTTTCATGAATGCTTTAAATGGGTTCCTATATATTAAACCACCACCAATGGGTAGTTCTATGGTCTTTTCATCTTATGACTGAGTACTTCTGCCCTACACCCCCAGTCCCCCCATATTACATTCTCCATTCTCACTGATTTTTTTTCACTATTTTATACAGCAGGTTTGTAAAGCATCCTCGCAATCTGCTAGTTGATGTCTTAGGTTCAGAAAAACTAACTAAAAGACACAAAACTGTTTAGATGCTAAAGGTAGATTCAGTTGAAACTGTTGTATCACAAAGGGCTAATTTAAAAGTTAACTCATTCACTATTGATCTTTTAATATTGATTTTCCTGTTTGCTCCTTACTTTTTGCACTTCTCCCTTTCTCTCCTTTATAAATTGTCTTTGTATTTGAGAAATTAACACCAATTAGTAGAAGGTGTTCAGAGATGACAAACATGTTTTTTATCTCCCTTTTTAATAGCACTTCTGGGTCAAAACCCCTGTGTCGTGAGTTCCATTTTTGGTATGCAATTTTCTTTCTTTTTCTGCACTAAGTAAAAGCACTTCTTACACTTCTGTAGGCTGAACATTAACTTCCAGTAAGCCACAAGCTCTTTTAAGGAATAAGAAATTTGACATGCAGAAGGAAGTTGCCCAAAATGACTATTGACATTTTATACCTAAAAATATAATATTGCCATTTTGTAATGCACTTCGAAATTAAACTGAGCTGTGCATTTGGCTCATTTATGTGAATCTGGCAATACAGATCTGAGGTATGATTAAGTCTTACAGAAAATGGGACTATTGAACACAAACTGCATCTTCAGCCAAAGGTCGCCTGTGTCCATTAAGAAGCAGGAAGCGTCTGTTTGTGTTATGCATGGCTGTAGTCTGCCTGCAGTCTCCTTCTTTTTCTCTAAGTATAAATGCCAGAGAGGACATATAAAATGCTTCTGGGGAAAGTTTAATTGGAAAAAAAAAACCAACAAAACCACCACAACTTGGTATATTCATGTAAGCCTAGTTAAGATCCCTGTTTGTGATAACCTAGTATAGTTTATCAAGAAAAATTCAAAGACTGGAACGGTCGTCATCAGAGCTACTTTAAAATCATAGTATGGTAATTAAAATCAGAGTTTGGCTAAGAGTATGATTTTAAGGTATTATGAAAGGATTGACTTTAGACACACAGCATGACAGTCTGACTTACCAACTACGTGGCTGGCAATTAATCTTTTTGTTTTTTGACTCACATGATAAAATAGTTGATTTGACAAGGAACATATTATTACAGGAATGATAAACAGACAATCCTGCCTAATAGAAAAGGAACATAGCTGAAAAGCCCAAATGGCTTCAGAAAAAAAATAGGCTCCCAAGAGTGGGGCAGCATTTAATCCACTAAGGACAGAGTTTGGCAGTTGGCTTTAACATAGAAAGAATTAATAGTACATGAAAAATAGTAGTGTAATATAAATACTTTTTAATATTGGTGTTAAGCAGTGTTATTGTAGACTTTTTTCAACAGGTAGAAAATGCTCTCAGGAAAATTCACATTGCTAATTAAAATCAGTGCTGGGAGCGAGAGGGTCTTGTGGGATTTGTACGTTCTCTTGGCATAAAGTTTCTTGCATAATATCTGTAGAGAACTTGCATTCTCACTAGTCAAGGTAGAAACAGGATGGGGAAAGTGGTGAAACACAAGCAGTGTGTGGGAGAAGAATATTGCATGAAGTTGTGATTTTTCTTCAGTTTGAAGATGGCACTAGAAGAGATAGGCTATTCAAGGCAAGGTAGAAAAAGAGCACAGGGTCTAGAATGGGAGGAAACACAGTCTGTTACTGAGAAGTAATACTTTTTGATTACTTCTTCTTTCTTCAGACACCCTTATTTTTCCATCCATTTCTTAAAAACATTTAATTTTTGTTTCCCTGTCACATTCCTTTCACTGACCTCATCCTGAGTTTCCCCATTTCCAGATGATGACAGGCTCAGTGGCCCCTCCTGCTTTGGCTCTTGCACCTAAACCTTCATCTCCTTCACTGAGATGCACTTCAGGTCAGCTGAGCTTTACAAGAGAGAGTGGCTGTTTATCTGAGTGGAGAATTGGAGGTGCTTAGGTTGTGAGACTGCAGGCGTCTTGCTAAGTCATAAAATACCAACTTTAGTTGCCAGTTGATGCTAACTTTACAAACCGTTGGTGATAGTCCCTGTCACCCTCAGCAGGATGTGCTGCAAGACACTCTTGAGCTCTTTCTTTAAACAAGGCAGTGTAGGGATAGATGCACTGTGTTAGCTCCGGGGATGGGAGAGGAGTTGCCTTGTTTTACATCTTCAGTTCATGTTGCCATCAAAACAAAATTAAAATGAAGAGAGGTAGAAAAAGAAATGGTTCCCTTGAGTGGAAGTAGTTACTGGCATTGGACTGGCTGCAGTGATCCTCACCCAGGCTTGGACCCTACTTGACACTTCTGTCTTTTTTATTGAGACTGTCAGTACCTCTGAAATGGAGGTAGGAGTGCTTCCAAACTATCTGGGGAGTGCAGAAAGGATAAATCTCTTGATATTGGGTGTGCTCAGCATATGTTTATTCAATCAGAAACACATGTAAGTAAACTTTCTTGCTAACTTGGACAATTTAGAGTTGTAATACGGCTTATAAAACCTTTTCAGCAGAAACACCTATGTTAGAGATATTTTTGTGTACCCAATCAAGCACTATGTATGAGCCAATTATAGTTCACACCGCAGATCCACTCTGCAGACACCTGGAAAATATTTGGCCCTTGTCTAGGTGACCTGTCAAACCACATATAACCATATATTTTCTTTATTATGAAACACTAAATCTTTCCAGTATTTAATGCCCTTCTCTTTAATGTCAGCCGGTCTTATAAGGAGACTTGTTAAACTAGTGTTCTCAATTATGGCATTTTAATTTAATAATAATTCAATTAAAGGTGTGTTTTTTATGGAGCATCCACACTACCTTTTTGGCATTATTAGAGTAACCATCATAATAACAAAAAGTAATTATTTAAATGTTCATTAAAAATGAAGTGGTGGAGAAGAGAGTAACAGTGGTGGAAAGATCGGAGGAACTTAATACATGTCTGTTCCTGAGTGCTACAATAAAAGGTGTCCTTTCTTTAGAGCTTGCAAGTTTCTACTTCTCCTGAACTTCTAAAGGTGCAGTAAAGCATTATTAAGATTCTTTAACATTTTTATTTCTGCTGTTGTAACTTTGTAAAGGGAACCAGAAACGTTATCTGGGAAGTACTGCTAGAGGTATGGCAGTGGTTACGTGGATCTGACTGCAGGTCCTCGTTGCAGTCCTGGCAAGGGGTTATGGGTAGGTGATTAAAGAGGGGGAGTTTGTTCTCTGTTACAGCTAATGGAATTATTCAAGCATGCTGAGAGGAGGATTCATAAGGCACTGGATGTCACTGTAGCCCAGCAGAAAATAATGAATTTTAAACAGTTCTTACCATACGCTGATTATTGTTTGATAGTATCCAGAATAACTGAGGATATTTTGAAGGAAATTTATCTCCAGGGCAAAGGAGTTCAGTGTTCAGGGTATATAGAAAGTTAAATACCTACTGGGCAAGGAGGATCCTCGTATCACTAAATGATACAAGTCAGACTGCAGAGGACAGATAAGTCAGGGTGTTCAGGCTGCCTGGTGCAGTGGGATGAATGCCCATAGACCCACACTACTCTTGCTCTGGGATGGGCAAACTGACCTGTCTTTTCTCACTGTCCTCCATAAGGGCAGAATTTGGGAGGCAGGATCTGAATTTAGCTTTGTTGTGTGCTGTTCGTGGATTAGAAAGAAGCTCATTATTGCTTTGACATTTTGAACGGATCATAATCTGTCATGCAGTAATGAAGGGAACACATTTTAATATTTCTGGAAAAGACCATCTTTTGTCATAATACTCAGAAAAAGCAAGAGTGTTCAACAAGTTCATAGTTTATAATTACCTGCTTAAGGAGATGATACAGGAGAGATTTTTAATCTACCAAGTAAAAACATTAAAAGATGTAATGGTTGGCAGTTTAATTCAGCAATTTAAGCTGGGAAGAAAAAAGTTTTTTTAAAGCTGAAAATAGTCAACCGTTGCCACAGACTGCTCTGATACTTAGTGAATTCTTTCTCACTTGGTATTTCTAGTTCAAGTTGGGAGATATGTTTTTTAAAAGACATGAAGTGTTTCAACTGAAAATCTCTGGGCTGGATATCTGTACGAGGTGCAGACTAAATAGTTTCCTATGTTTTTCATGTATGTGTAGGTAAGACAAAATATAATCTTGAATTGTATGAAGAAAGATTTAAATTAGGCATTTGGGGAGCCTTCCTGATAGTAAAGGAGGAAAGGACTGAGGTAAACTTTGGGAGGGTTGTAAACTCTCCATCAGGGGCCTTTGAAATATCTGACATAGTTATCAACAGATGCATAGATATGGATGTCCTTTGGGTCAGGAATCAGGCAAGGGCAACCCTTCAGGTTTATCCCAGTCCTCTCATTCTTTAATCTCACTATCCTTCCTAGCCTACAAAACAATATTTCTGAACCTATACACCTGTATCTCAGTAGGATCCAGGCCTACAAACCTGTCTCATGCCTGAACTCCAGTGACAGTATTTGTTTGGCTTTAGAGCAACCTTAAAGCTACTGTTGACTGCCTAGGGCTCGTAGCCTGGATGTTGCATCTCAGTACATATATCACATCTATCAACTAACGTAAAGATAAAAAGTTATACTTGAGCCATCAGCCCTGAAACTCATGCCTAGTTGCAGAGTGTAGGGTTGAATCCATGTGCAATTCATTGAACAGTATTCATGAAGTCTTAGCTTGTGCTTAAGTCTAGACACATTAATAATTTCATCACTATCCAACACAGCACTTCAGCCTATGCTTAAGTTTCACTGATGTTGATAACTCACATGGTCAAAGTCACGCAGGTGCTGAAGTGATAAAGACTGCATGTGGAAAAGCCAATATAGCTGGTTATCATAAAGCAGGTATTTAGCCAGACTTCAGTGCAGGTGGCAAGGGATTAAGATAGCCATATATCAAAAGTAGCCTTATAACAAAGAGTTTTATAGTGTAGGTGCACTGCATTATTAAATACAAGGATCACTCTTGAGCAATACATGGCTGTTTCTGGGCATGTTTAAAATATTTAGCAAGTTTTTGAATATAAAAATGTTCGGATTGGATCTTCAAAGAGTTTTTGACATTGTTCTGTTCTTAAAAGTGAGCATCTACACTGCTCAGGGCAACTTCTAGGCAAGATACCATGAAGTGATAATATGGAAATGAACATTTTTTTTTTTTTATTTTTTTAAATGGGGTATCTGGGGAGAGTCTTTGAGGGTTGTGAAAGTTAAATGGCAGACACATAGGCATGCACACATGAACACTCGTGAAGCAGCCAGAGACTGGTAGCTAGGTAGCCTGCCATCAATTTTGCCATCAGGTCAGGGTCTCTCGGAGTTAAGGAGCATAAAAGCTAAACAAAACAAAAAGGAAGACTGTTTTATGACTGCTAGCTTGTAAATCTTAGCACTAATAGGACTAATTTGCTCTGTTCAAAAGAAACTAAAAAGGAGGGGGATTTACTTTCCTCACTTGAATATCACAGAGGTGAAGTTTTGGAGGACAAAGCAAAACATCTCAGTTCCATGTAACAAGTAGTAGCAAGCATCCAGCCAGCTGCCATTTTGAGGGTAATTTTTTTAATCAGCCATTTCAGTTTTAGATTTGCCTTGATCCTCAGTCTGCTCAGGAATTTTTCTCCTTACGTATGTGCTGAAGTAAACGTATTGCTGTTGTTGTTGTTGTTGTCTAATACACAGCTTTCTTCATCCTGTCAGCTCTTGAGCTAAGCAAGGGGAATGCATGCACATACACACTCTCACACTTAATTTTTTTTAAAGAAAAAATCCCACAACAAAAAAGAATGAAGAAAGAATGCATGCTGTGACTTTAAAAATGAAAGAATCGAACAGCTGTGGGTAATAAATCGATTAATTAGAGTGGATAAAATGAAGGTGAAGGGTGCAGAGCACTCTTTAATTTGAAGATATATGACCTTGTAAGATGCTGCACTTCATTTGCTATTATATCACACTTCAGAAGGGGCTTTATTAAAATCTATTCTAGGGTGAGCTGAGGTAAAACATATTGTTAAAAAAAAGCTTTTGACAGAGTATGTTATATACTTTAGTCTGCTTCAGTGATTTCTGTCACTTTTTATACTATACATGTTGCTGTGCAAGAAAATTAAAGGTCTAGACATTTTCATCATATTTCTGTAAGAAACAGAAATTTAAATATTTGAAGTAATAATGGGAGCATTTACTGTTGCTTTGGCTGCAGAGCTGATATAAAACTCCCTAACTGCCTCAGTACTGAGTAGATTTTTAAGGGATAATGTATCAGTTCCTTTCCGTGTTTGTATGTGGCTTTCATTAATGTCAATAGCAGTTACTGGCACTTTTTCCAAGCTGAGTGCAGTTCCCAAACTTGTGTTTTTTTTCCAAGAGCAGTTGTTAGAGAGTAATCAAAGCAACTGGGTCTGTCCCATACAACGCAGTGTGCAGGGTCGGGGCACAGGGGCTGATGTGTTGTGTGTGTCTTTTCTTGGCTGTAGAGAGGCAGCTTCTCTGAAATCAGGGTCTGAAGCTGCTATCCACAGCAGTAGCCCTACTAAATCAATAGGAGCTTGAGGAGCTGCACCACATTTATCACCTACCTTTGTAAATAAGTCTCAATCTGATAGATGCTTTTTCCTTTACGCTTTTATGGATGTACACTGGGTGATAAGATTAAACAGACTGACAGGCTGATAGGTAGGCAGATAATCCTCTAGCCTCCTTGTCTAGGGTTTTGTAGGTTTTGTTAGCAGTAGCTGTTCCTGCAACTGCCAGAAGAGGGGAATTCAGTCAGCAGAAATCCTATTTTTTTTTCTCTTTTTTTTTTTTGACTGTTATGAGTCATTCCTCTTTACAAAGGTAGTTTTGATAATACAGCTCTGTTCACCTTATAAACTCGTTCTCAAGCTCAAGCATTGGGCTTTTGTGAATTGCAGTCCTCTCCATCTAGAAAGGGGTCATGTAGATCAGCTTTGGATCTGCAAAGGGGCTGGGATAGGGTTTCATTTCATTGTTGTGCACATATAGGTCAGGGGGGAAGCGTGGTTCAGGCTTTGAACTTTCAGGAAGTTTAGTGCCTTTAGGTGCAGTGGGGCCATCGCTAGCCAAAATATGTGCTTTCATAAACAAACAAACAAGAAAGAAATTAATTTTAGATATTCTAAAATGGGTAGGGTTTTTTTCAGGAAACCTCCCCCTCATTTAAAACAACAACAACAACAAAACAACTCCTGGATCATGATTTTCAAGTTGACACATACTTATGAGTTTATCAGAGTCTTGCAGAAGCATTGAAAAAAAGGAGGAGAGGGGGGAAAAGTGCTTTTTTAAGATAGCACATAGTTTATATTGTGCTCAGGACTGGAATTTTCTAGCTAGCAAAATTATGACTGTAGTGCGGACTTGCCCACACTTGTTCTTTATGTAAAGCTGAATCAAGGTTAAAGGAATGCTTTCCACCTTTATGCAGTCATTCAAAAAGGCTAGAAAGGCAAACAGAACAATGTTTTTGGCTCCGGTGAGCATTTCTGCATTGGAGGGCAGGCTCAGGCTCAGAAATTCTTGGGACCCAGTTCAAGCACGGCCCGACGTTTGTTACTGTTAATTGCAACTGTGCTGTTGGCTTTGATTACCGGATGTTTCATTTGAGTGGCTTCTTGGTGTTTTGGCAAAAAGAATGTCAAAGTGGTTTATGCAAGGGTATGTTTTCCAAGCTCCTGTTGATTTGAATCGAACTTGTGCAGCTAAATACCTACGTAGTATTTTAAAAATGGAAGTGCTGGCATGACTGAAGCATGTATAAATTAATTTTAGCAAGATCTCAGGGGACTGCTGCATGAAGTATATAAAAATATAAAATGACAGAGTGAGAATGACACTGAAGCTCCTTGCAGGTGCCTTGTAAAACCTACCACACTGCATTTTCCTTGGTTTCTGCCTGTAGTAATAAATCCTTTGAAACAAAATCCTTTTTGTGGAATAAACATGTGAAAGGATGTGGATCCTTCTGCGTCATAAAGGAAGGTTTTATTTGCAAGTTAGAGGGTATAAACATATATAGCACCAATGCGTACGTGTGATATTTTTCATACATGTTAAGTGAATAAGTGTGGTGAGTAAATGTGCTGTTCAACAATTTATATCAGTCAATACATTGCAATTAAGTCCTTCTTTCAGAAATGCCAAGGAGGAAATGTGTTAGCAAAATAAAGTGCATGCCAACTGTATTTAAATGTTCTCTGCTGTATTATTTTTTGAGTGTTCTTTCTCTTTTTCTTTTATAGGTAAAGATGAGCCTTCAAGCTATATTTGCACAACATGCAAGCAGCCTTTTAATAGCGCTTGGTTCTTGCTTCAGCATGCCCAGAACACACATGGATTCCGCATCTACCTGGAAACAAGCCCTTCAAACAGCTCCCTTACTCCACGCATCACCATCCCTCCTCCTCTGGGACCGGAGACTGTTGCACAGTCCCCACTGATGAATTTTCTTGGAGACAACAACCCTTTCAATCTTTTGCGAATGACAGGACCCATCTTGCGTGAACACCCTGGCTTTGGTGAGGGTCGGCTCCCAAACACGCCTCCGCTGTTCAGCCCACCACCTCGTCATCATCTGGATCCACATCGCCTTAGTGCCGAAGAAATGGGGTTAGTTGCCCAGCATCCCAGTGCCTTTGACAGAGTTATGCGTTTAAACCCCATGGCAATTGAGTCCCCAGCGATGGATTTCTCTAGAAGGCTTCGAGAACTGGCAGGAAACAGTTCCACCCCTCCGCCAGTCTCACCCAGTCGCACCAACCCTATGCATCGCCTGTTGAATCCTTTTCAGCCAAGTCCTAAATCACCTTTTTTGAGCACCCCACCACTGCCCCCCATGCCCCCCAGCAGCACTACACCTCCCCAGCCTCAGGCCAAGAGCAAGTCCTGTGAATTTTGTGGGAAAACATTCAAGTTCCAGAGTAACCTTATTGTGCACCGGCGCAGTCACACGGGAGAAAAGCCCTACAAGTGTCAGCTCTGTGACCACGCTTGCTCCCAGGCCAGCAAGTTAAAACGCCACATGAAAACGCATATGCATAAAGCTGGCTCCATGACGGGCAGGTCAGATGATGGACTGTCCACCACTAGTTCCCCTGAGCCAGGCACAAGTGAGCTCACCGGAGAGGGACTGAAATCCAGTGAGGCAGATTTCAGGAATGAGAGCGATCCTTCCCTGGGCCATGACAATGAAGAAGAGGAAGAGGAGGAGGAAGAGGAAGAGGAGCTTGAAAACGAGAGCCGGCCAGAGTCAAGCTTCAGTATGGACTCGGAGCTGAGTCGTAACCGAGAAAATGGCTCCAAGTCACTGCCAGATGAGAAATCCCTTGTGTTGGGAAAAGTCATAGAGAATGTAAGTCTAGGTACCATCCAGCAATATAACGACATGATAGCTGAAAAACAGAAGAGGAGTAGCTTCATGAAAAGGTCTTCTGACCAGCGAGACTTGTGTCCTCGAGACCTCTGTCAGAGAGATCCAGCTGATGAAGACTCAGTGGTAGGAGAGCTAGACCGCACTGAGGAAGGGACAGTCAATGGAAGAAACTTTGGCCCAGGCGAACCCTTCCCAAACTTGTTCCCCCGCAAGCCAACACCTATTACAAGCCCTAGTTTAAACAATTCCTCTAAAAGAATAAAGGTAGAGAAAGATTTGGACTTGCCACCAGCAACAATAATACCTTCTGAAAACGTTTACTCCCAGTGGCTGGTAGGGTATGCAGCATCACGGCATTTCATGAAGGATCCATTCCTTGGATTCACAGACTCCCGACAATCCCCCTTTGCAACCTCCTCCGAACACTCATCGGAGAACGGGAGCCTGCGTTTCTCCACCCCGCCGGGGGACATGCTGGACGGGGGGCTCTCAGGGCGCAGCGGCACTGCAAGCGGAGGCAGCACCCCCCACATCAGTGGTCCCGGCCCCGGTCGACCCAGTTCGAAGGAAGGGCGCAGGAGCGATACATGTGAGTACTGTGGCAAGGTCTTTAAGAACTGCAGCAATTTGACGGTGCACCGTCGGAGCCACACTGGAGAGCGGCCTTACAAATGCGAGCTCTGCAACTATGCATGTGCCCAGAGCAGTAAGCTGACGCGCCATATGAAAACGCATGGCCAGATAGGGAAGGAGGTCTACCGCTGCGACATTTGCCAGATGCCCTTCAGTGTTTACAGCACCCTGGAGAAACACATGAAAAAGTGGCATGGAGAACATTTGCTGACAAATGACGTCAAAATTGAGCAGGCAGAAAGAAGCTAAGGGCCCTCCCCACCCCCCGCTAGGTTAAATTTCAGGGGTCTAGGTAACATTTTATTTGTACAGTTTAACTATTGCCAACTGAGAAAAGATGACCTAACTTGCCTCCATAAACATAACTTAGCATAAATATGGTAGGTGCCAGACTTTGGCACTTAAATATAACCTGTGTCTACAAAGTTCTATTAAACCCGAGGGTTGATTAAGGCAGTAAAAATTGTGGAGCCTTTTAACTGTGCAATAATTTCTGTATTTATTGGGTTTTTGTAATTTTTTGGCATGTGCAGGTACTTTTTTTATTCTTTCTGTTTAAATTTCTTTAAAATTTTGTTGGGTATCCCTTTTTAATTTTACCCAGTTGTAGCCTGAGATTACTTGCATTGTAGTGGAGAAACATATCTTTTAAAGTTCTAATTTTTGGGCCGCTGCTTTGTTGAAATTTAAGCTAAGCATGTGTAATTTCTTGTGAAGAAGCCAGCATTTAAACAGAAATACTCTTTTTTCCCTTTTTTTTTTCTTTCCCCTTTCCTCATCTTAAATAACCTTAAAGATTAGGGATTACAAAATTGTACAGCGGATAACAATCTTAAAATTAGCACTTTCTTTTGGAATTGGATCAAATATGCAGCACTGACAATGTCGCTGACGATAGAGGCCTTTTCTAGATTGATTTAATCACTAAAGTTGTGGCAATGGATAAAGCATAGGTCCAGAAGGCAGCTGCATACAAAATCCAGAAACATTCTTAATTGTGTGTTACTATCAGAGATGGTCTTTTCTTGCTCTTAAAAGCTGTGGCAATATAACGGTGCCATTTCATCACTTTTTGGGTTTCTTTCCCACTGTCTTCCCCTCCTGTTACTCTTCCCAGAGACAGTAAAAGTATCTCAAGTATCACATATTTTCAAACCTTGGAGGAGCCAAATACCATCTTTTTTTTTTCTTTTTAAATGACAAAATCATAAATTTGTGCTCAGGACATCTACTTTAGTTCATATTTGCTGTAGTTAAAATAATTACTAAAGGATGGGAAAGTGTGAATTTTGCAATGAAAAGCCTCAACTCATAGGCATTTGGTTTATGAATAGAAATATTAGAACTATCTTATATGATGTGCAATGATGTTATTATAAAGAAGGGAAAAATAAATTCTAATTGCTTTAGCTGTCTTGGCAAGATTCAGCTCCTACTGAAGCTGGTAAGAGTTTTCTCCTTGACTTAATTAGGACTAGAACTGCATTCAGATAAAAGCATTACAACAGAAAAAAAGTAAAGAAAAATACACCTGCTCTACTTTCAAATTCCAAATTTTTTAAAGCCTTTTACAACTAATACTAGCCAACAGTGGACAATTATGGTTAGATATTTTAATTATGTTGACCCGCACTTTAAAGCTTTTGTTTGTGGTTAAGAGAAAAGTGGCTTCTCAACAAGAAATTACATCATATTCTTCTATTTGGCCCAAAGGTGGGTTAAACTGTAAGGGAACAACTGAGATTAAGTGTCAGTGTTGCTAAGCATGGCATTCACAATACTGGCACTATAAAGAAAAATAAATAAAAATAATTTATTGGACAGTTTTTGTACTGCCATTCAATTTGACGTGAGTGCCTTGAAAACTGATCTTCCTATTTGAGTCTCTTGAGACAAATGCAAAATGTTTTTGTGAAATGGAAAGACTTTAAAAAAAAAGTAAAACAAGAAAAGTACATTCTTTAGAAAAAAAGAGCCACATTTACTTAAAAAAAATAAAAAATTACTGGTTGAAGATAGTGGACATGAAAATGCCATAAGACCCAATCAAATGAAGATGTATACCCAGCACAACTACGGACATCCATTAGCTGAATTATTCTCAGCCTTTTTTTTTTTTCAGGACAACGCTGCTTAGGAAATGGAATGGAAATGAGTTACTGCTGAATTAAAACTCAAATGACACAAATTACAAGTTGTTATCATTGAATGAGAAAAACAATTCAGGAACAACGGCTAATTTTTTTTAAAAGTTAAATTTAGTGCACTCTGTCTTAAAATACGTTTACAGTATTGAATACATACAAGGGTAAAAAAGAAATTGTGTGTATGTGTGTTTGAGCAATCTTTTTTTTTTCAAAGTTTGCTTAATAGGTTATTAAAAAAATGCCATAATGGCCATGTGTATATTGTTTTCTTTTGGTGACGGGGTTTTAGTATATATTATATATATTAAAATTTCTTGATTACTGTAAAAGTGGACCAGTATTTGTAATAATGGAGAATGCCTGGGCATTTTACAAAACCAGAAAGAAAAAAAAAAACTTCTTTTTTCCTTGAAAATGTTGCAGTAAAATTTAAATGGTGGGTCTATAAATTTGTTCTTGTCACTGTAACTGTAAAGTCTTGAGTTTTAGTAAATTTTTTTTCTGCCTTGGGTGTTGAATTTTTATTTCAAAAAATGTATAGAATCTTGTATTTGGGGATTAAAAGGTGATTGCTACACCCTGTAGAAAAAGTATGTAGAAAAAAGTGCTTAATATTGTTATTGCTTTGCAGAAAAAAAAAATCACGTTTCTGACCTGTACCTATTTTTCTCTTTTTTTCTCCCCTTCCCCCTTTTATTCCCCTTCTGGAATGGATATTGATATTGGTTGATTCATATGATGTAGGCACTTGCTGTATTTTTACTGAAGCTTGTAATTTTTTAACTGTACGCTTGTCCTTTTAAAGGGATTTAATGTACCTTTTTGTTAGTGAATTTGGAAATAAAAATAAAAACAAACAAACAGGCTGCCATAATATATTTTTTTAATTTGGCAGGATAAAATATTGCAAAAATAAAAAAAAAATTTGTATGTGAAGTCCTTATTGTACAGGAAAAAAAGGGGGTTGTTTGACGACCTTTGAGTAAAAGAAACAAAACAAAATAATTAAGTGCTTTTTTATTTTTAATTTTATGTTGTTGTTGCTCACGAATAATTTTAGTTGTATATATTTTTTTTGTCAGAAATGGCCTACAAAAAAGTGCTGTTCCCACAGGGCTCTAAATAACTTCAAAGTTGCCTGGACCCCTTGCATCAAGGTTTTACAGGTATGGTTGAACCAGGCTGGATGGTTATTGCCTATTTGTGTGAAATGAAATTCCATTCCCATACAGGTGTCTGGGGTGACATCCCACAGCTTCCCCACTGATCTGAGAGAGAGGAGATTCCCCCTCTGCCCTTCCAAACAAGATGTCCCACACATCTTCCCTCTCCTGGCCAACCCACACTCACTGCTGCCCACACCCTGCCACTGCCCTCTGGAAGAAAGTTGTTTTATAGCAAAAAGTGAGAGCTGTTGCGTCCACTTTGACAGAAAATGGTAAAATGCTCTGCTGTTGGTACAGCTGTAACCGGGTTGAAGTAAAATTAGTCCAGGCACAGCCCTCCTCTTCCCTGTCAGAACAGGACCTACTCCATGTACAGGTCTTGCCAGTCCATGTTATTAGCTGCTTTGCTGCTCTTCACTCCTTGTACATTCCATAAATTTCTGAATGTTTGAGGGACTGGGATGAAATCCTGTGCCTTTTGATTTCTCTCTTCTTTGCAGTTCTTTCTCTCTCTCTCTCTCCCACTCTCTTCCCTTTTGGGTCGAGGGGAAGACAGGTGGCAGAAGAGGCAGTGATGCTCTAGTGAAGGGGAGAAGGAGAAAATCCTCACCGCTCTTGCAGGAAGTGACGGTAAAACAAAACAAAAACAATGACAAAAAATATTGCCATGCCATGCAAGATTTTTCTTCTGCTTTAATCTTTGCAGAACTGTTGAATCAATTGGAGAAGCATGGGTGTAACAGCAGGGAGAATTTGGTCCAGCTACCTAACAGATAGATATATGTCTTCCTGGCTTGAGCAACATATCCTTAAGTCTTCTGGACAAATTCTGGATCTCAATTTAACTGATACAAATCAGGAATTATTCATCACCCTTAGTCCTGGGTTACTCCCGCATAGTTGAGGATAGAATGTGGTCCCTTAAAGGCATATTTTCACTTTTTGGTGAAAATTCAGATCTCTGGCATTCATACAAACCCAGTCATGTCACAGAACTCAGCAGAATCCCTTGGACATGCATCAGTGTAATAAAGATCAGAAGTTAACTGCATATTTTCAGGCCACAATTAGTTGATTTAAGAAAGAATTTAATCTTTCATTTTAGTGCAAGTTGCTTAGGAGCTCCAGTCTTCCTGTTGTTTTTAATTATCCAGGATGGCTAACACCAGCAGTTATCTACTTTTGTGACTTAGATCACTAAAACTAATAAGTCACCCAAAAGCACAAGGGTTGTGTTTCTGCAGACTGTAGTGATAATGAAATGGCCTTCCTTTTCTTCTTGCTTAGAAGAACTGTAGTTTACTAGGCCATAAGCACAATATAACATAGACGTAAAAAGCTAGAATGCTGCCGTAGTTATTTTCAAAATTTAAATGGGTTTAATTATTATTTTAAGGTTTAATTTCTTACTTTCATTGTGTCTAGTCCTGTTGTCTTTGAAGTCCAGAGCAAAACTCCAGCCAAATGTCTTGGCAAAAGAACAGGTCCAAAAACCTGGTTTTAGATACAAAAAACCCCAGTTTTTAAATAAAGGGTCAAAAAATCAGCATTTCATCCCAGTCCTATGTAAAAGACAGTCCAAGGTTTTGTTTATCACAGGCAAACTCATTTTTATGGTGCTCTTTGTATTTTAGAACTGCAAAGCAAAGTAACATTGATTTAAGTTGTTTGCATTTGTACCGGCAAGGCAAAATATTTTTATTACCTTTTTCTATTACTTATTGTATGAGCTTTTGTTGTTTACTTGGAGGTTTTGTCTTTTACTACAAGTTTGGAACTATTTATTATTGCTTGGTATTTGTGCTCTGTTTAAAAAACGAGAGCACTTTTTTTTTATTATGGATAAAATGTTGAGATGGCTGGAGGTCATTTCAATATGGCTTAGTGAAATATTTATTGTTCCTTTTATTCTCTGTACAAGATTTTTGGCCTCTTTTTTCCCTTATTGTCACAATGTTGAGTTCAGCATGTGTCTACCATTTCATTTGTACGCTCGTTCAAAACAACGTTTGTTCCAGTTTCAAGTTATAAAAATAAATTGGACATTTGACTTGATCTCCAAATCTTGTCTTTCCTGTTTTTTTTTTTTTTTTTGAAATTGAGGGGTGGGAAGGGGAGAAAAGAGAGGAGTGAGGAGCTTAAGCTTCAATACAGATGATAGAACTCATGCTGTATTTTCTGTCAGTTCTTATGGGAGTCAGTCAGGAGAGAATTCTTGTTTGGGGAGGACATATGAACACCTGTGTGATGATAAGCAGATGCTCAAGTCCTGCTTACATCCCTTGGACTTAAATAATAACGTAAAGTCTTTTCTGAGTAGGGCTCTTGAGAGAAAATGGTAGGATAATGCTTGAGACAGTCAAACTTCTCATATGAAATGATATTACGTTTGGGACAACTAGCGCAATTTTCTGAAGACAGTGAGAAGAGTTTTGCTCTTGTGTTTCTTTCCATCCCCATAAACTTAACTGTGTGTTGTGTGCACCTAAGTTTGTGAATGTGTTTTGCTTCTTGGATGCCAGCATAAATAGGGAGAACACTTACCTATTTAACTGGGAACTGAATTTGGTTGTTATTATTTGGTATTATTATGTGAGAAGCACCAAAAGGTAACTGCAGCTAAACATTTGCTCCTCCTCCTCAGCTGGGGACAACGACATGCACAGTTAAAGGCAGAATTTTGCACAATTTGCAATTTGAGGATAACAGCTGACAACTGCATGCAGTTCACTATCCTGATGCTCTTTATCAAGGCAGCCTGTTAGCAAATGCGTGGAAATCTTAAATGAGAGAATTGTTATTGAAACCATTATTGGAAAGCTCAGGAAAAATTGGGAGTTTTGGAGACCAGATTCTGATTTCCTGGAGGCCCTGGTCCAACAAACCATGTAACAGGCTTGTGATTCAAAGCAGGTGGGTAATTGAAATTCATTTCAAAGGAACTGCTCCTGGTCTTTAAAGTATTTGGCTCAACTTAGAAGTCAGGAGGGGAAGCTAAGTGGTTTGTGCTACAGAAGAGCTCTTACAGATGGTCCCTTCCTGATCTCAGACTCCCTGAATCTACAATCTAAATTTAGCTATGTTTAAGTGCTTTGCTGGGTCAAGGCTTTGAAAAGTTGCACTCATGAAAAACTAGTGAAAATGAAATCAGAACCCAATGCCAACAATTATATTGGTCAATAGCTCACGCTTTAATTTCCAAAATGCCATGTTTGTTTTGAATACCTTCTGCAGTGAGCTGTAAAAGCTGTTATATTTTACTCCTAAATTTTGTACAGTTTGCATTTGAAGGGGGTGCTTTTGACACCCCATAAACATGACTTCTCTCTAGTGGATCTTTACACTGCTCTGTCATTTTGTCAGCTTTAAAGGCATTGCAGGCCTTGCAGATGTCGGTGTGGTGTTGGAAGATCTAGCAGCAGTAGCTGCTGCTGTGCATCCTGGCCTGTGGCCGTGAGGGTTTGATAGCACAAGGGCACTTCCCATCCACTGCTCTGCTAGGGTAGGTGTAGTTAGGTATTTGTCCATCAAGGAGAAGCATGGACCTCCTGGAAGCAGTAATGCCTTAACTCATCACTATTGGATCTGCTAGCACTTGTCTGTCAGAGCCCTGATTACTCACACACGTTAGCATGAGGAAAAAATCAGGATTAGGCCCTTTTGACAGAGTAAATGTGAGAAATCACACAAACAAGGCTGCAAACAACTAAATACAAATGAGTTTCTTAGCAGCATCCTCTGGTTGGATGCTCCTGTTTTGCACATGCTTCTGTTA